>NW_028186038.1:2119748-2212703 GCF_003343005.1 Rhea americana | reverse complement strand
CCCCCCCCCCCAATGATTGTGTGTCCATTAAAATGTTATAAAAGGAGGAAGGTAAAATGGAAAACTAAGGAAAGTAAAAATTTAAGAGATTAAGTGAATTTGAAAAATAGTGGAAAATAATCAAAAATGCATAACGCATTTATGCATTAGTGCTTTATATATGTAATAGTACAAATGCAGAATTAGAGATGTTAATGCATTGCTTTATCATTATCCCAAGCTAGGGATTAGATTTATCAATTCATTCATAGAGTTTACAACAAGTTTCAGTAAACCAGTACCAGATGTCTGGCAAAGTAAGGCCTTGATCTGCATTATGATTCTAATGGAGTCATACATGGGAATTGTACTGACAATAAGGGTAAATGAGATTTTTAGAGTAATTAAATCTGGTGCTGTGTAATACTAATGAGTATGTACTGTAAATTTGGCTTGCTCCCTGTTTCACTTCAGACTCTTGATCTCCAATCAGCCATGCTGCATTATAGGACAGTTCATTCCAACTGCAGCACAACTAGCAGGATAATGCACCCCAAATTCCAGATAAAACAGATTAAGATTATACTAAATTTGGCCAATCAACTCAATGTAACTTTTCTGGACTACAGAAATACTCACAAATATATGCCTGTAATTATAGAGTGTCTAATATGCAAAGGAGATTTTTTTTATCAGTTTAATTAGCCTAGAGTAAGTTAGCCTTYTTCTCTAAATCTAGGATTGTCAACAGTTGACTCTTTTTACAGGGACTCAAGAGCTGTCAGTTACTTGTGAAAGGGACAAGAAGAGCTTCAAAGTTCAATTCAGAATTCTTTTCAAAGCCATTTAAATGTACAACATAAAAACTATAATTAAAGTCTATGTGAAAGTAATGAAATTGCTAGGCTGTAGCTAGAAGCAGCATCTCTCTAGACTGAATGCTGCCTGAACGCTTACCTGATTAATACGCATACAACTACTGGGAGACTGGCCACTACTGTGAAACAAAATCAAGTAATAGGAAAAAAAACCCCTCATTTTGGCTTTTATAAATCATCTAATTCATTATCTAGATGACACGATGGTCAAAATAATTAGAAACAGAATTGAAACAGTAAATTTGGAAAAGGCACGGAGAAGGACAAGAAGGATGGCATGTGGGAATATGTTTGTGTCAAGTGTTAGAGAGATAGTACATCAATGAGTGGTGGGGTTTTTGCAAGGCTTTTTGTTGGAGGTTTTGGGACCTTGTATCTCCTTGATTTCCTAGTTTTCTTTACAGCATAATTTAAGGAGTTTTATTGTTTTATGCTTCTTGGTTGCAATTCCCAATAGATCTAGAATTTGTGTCTGTTTAACTCCTTATTCTGCACTTCAGGTGAGACGTTAACATTAATCTCTTCAACTGAAATGCCTTATTTCTGAAAATTAAGATTTTTTTCTGTGCTCGTATACAAAGCTCTGCTTCCATCTTCAATTAGAAGGCAAATTGACTCCTTTAAACTTTCTGTAATTGAAGTTTATGGAAAATGCCACTTGACATCTATGAAATGAGCAGTAAAGTTTTCCAAAGGAATATGACTTCTTTCTATACTGTCACCTCTCTGGTATTCCTGAAATAARAATATTAATACATTAATAGAAAGTACAATGCATTACTTGAATAGAGTTTAAGTACCTAGATTGCAGCGGTAAAAATCTTGAGCTGAAGCAGTTTCAGGCTGTTGCTTTCAGAAATTCAGGCTTAGATTACTGCCCAGATGCTCTACTAGATTGAGGAGTTCTCAGGTTTACCAGTGCATTTGAACTAGTTCATCATCTGCTGAAACCAAAACATTTTTTCTAGCACTAGTTAGCTGCAGTTTCTAATTTTCTCATTGCAGAACATTAGTCCTAGTTAGATTAGCCCTATAATATGGAGCTAAAAATCAAACTGTGTAAAAGTGAAAGTTTTTTATGTATTATGCACTATGTATCAAGTGGAGTTGCAATAATTCTCAGAGCTCTTTTTACTCAAAACTTTCTTTTTTTCCCCTCAACATGAAATTTCTATCTTCTTCACTTCAATTTCTCCAAAATCCAGTTTTACTGAAATTAAGAGGGGGGAAAAACCCAAATCAAGTATATATTTTTACAATTTTCTGTCTTTTTTTTTCTAGCAAGTCTAATAAAAGCTATCAATTACTTTTCAATATCTCAGTTAAATTACTAAAACACTAATAGATGATATATCGAGGGATTATTTTAAAAGGCATGTGAAGGTGTATAACAATCTTTTTTAGTTGCTTGGAAATTTCAGTTTTTAATTAATGTAAAATAATGTCATTGCAACTCATTGAAGGAATGTACCTATGGGCCTTAACCTGCAAAGACTTAATGCATGTGCTTACATCTAAGCATGTATAGTACCACCTTGCAGAATCAGATACTAAGATACATTTTTAAAAGATTAAAACAAACAAACAAAAAAAAAGACAAGTATTGTTTATCAAACTTTTGCTCCTAGGTTTAAAGTGGGACTGTGTGTTCTAACAGAGATGTTACAGCCTGGAGTCAAACTTGAGTATCAACAAAACTCAAAGCGTAATTGCTTTCCAATAAAACATACAGACATACAGTGACATTTATAGAAGAGGAAAAAGTTTGTCCAAACATTGTTCTGCGGTAATATATCTAGTCTGTAATCCTCACAATATTTTTAAGTCCACTAAATTTTCCTGGCTAAAATGCAGTTTTCGAAGAACCTAATGCCAACTTGCTAGTATAATCAGAAAAGCCAAAATAGTTCCCCTCTGATAAGAGAAATGTCTAAGAAGTTCCAAGTCAGAAATGACTTTGGTAACGTACTGAAATGTCTTTTTGTACCTAAATACTTTGCACACAAACCATTTCCTGTGTTTCAAAATATTTTTTTTCTGAATAAGGCTTTTTAGATTTCAGTGTCAATGTTTCTTGAATCCATCTTCTGATAGGTGTAATGAGCTTGCTAAGACTTGAGTGTGGAAAATGTCTTCGTAGAACAAGTTGTGTGAGCTTGTGAATAGTATATTTAAAGCTCACTTACTTTAACCTTATGTAAAATATGTCAGTGACACGTTCATTTAAACTTGACCTTGGTATAATTTTAGTTCAGAAATGTTTCTGGGGTATTTCTATGTTTCTACTATATTTCTAATTTTTATTTCAGTTTTTCATTTTCATAAAATGTGTTCATATTTTTACACAAATGCATTCTCATTTATTTATTTTTCAATTCATTTAAAATATCTGAATTCATCCAAATTTAGTATCTCAGGAAAAAATTGAGGTTTTTGTTACAGAAAAAATATTACTTGTATGTTAAATTATGTTTCTGTCACTTTTCTCAAAGGATCATTCATATAGCTAAGATTATTATGAACTAAAAATTCTAATAATTGAAATATTTTTCAATATACTTTATAAGCATCATTTTACTTAATTACCATCTAAACTTCAAATTCAGTTCTCGTAGTAGGAGTTAAAGAGCAAAATTGTTGCTGTGCTCCATTTATATGTTTGATTACATATTTTTAATCTGAATGCTAAGTTCACTCAGCTTTTTTCTTTTAGAACATGTGTTAGGAACACAAAGTGAATGTGATCAGTGCCTTTTCTTATATTGTTCTTTGATAAATACTGAAGGAATGCATAGAAAGCTATCTCACCAGAATGATTAAATTCTTTTTTGCTCTGACTCTTCATTGCTATTACTATAGTGATCTACTCTATAAGATCATCTTATTTCTTGCAGATGAATGATGCTATGGGATTTGAATTGCCGTGGGTGTATTTTGTCAGTCTCGTCATCTTTGGGTCATTTTTCGTACTAAATCTTGTTCTTGGTGTATTGAGCGGGTAAGCATACACCTTTTTCATCATGAAGGCAGAGTCCTGAATTCAGTTGCCATGAACACACAGGTTATCTTATACAGGTGAGACTTCAGCTGTGATGACGTTTCTTAATAAAACTCTTTTTCTTCCTGCTATAATTAGAACAGAAACAGTTTTCTGTAACTTTCATAACAATAACATGCAGATACCAAAATCGGAGCTTAGACATACCAGTATATTTTCTTCATGTCCATACTTGTGGAAGATTACCAAAAGGACAAATAATCCTGRTGTACTTAATTAAATATGTTATTTTAATTTATATCTTCTGTTATAAAGCATCACATCTGCAGTTTAGTGTGGGTAAGTAAAGAAATTAAATGAAAGTTTATTGATTTTAAGAATGAAGTAGGCCAAAAGTTTTGACATTGAAACCTACGTGATCTGGCAGCTGCAAAAAGGACTCTGCTGTTTAATGAATGACTGAATCATAACTTATTTCCTTACATTTTACAGGTAAATGATGCAATAGGATGTGAATGGCCATGGATCTATTTTGTTAGTCTTATCATCCTTGGCTCATTTTTCGTACTTAACCTGGTTCTTGGTGTACTTAGTGGGTAAGCAGTTGAGTTAACGTTGTGTATGCTACTGCTACTTGTAAGACGGCCTTTGCGTTTACTATGCTTCTCAGTGATGGCTTTTTTGCATGCACTTCAGATTCTTATGTCATCTTACCAAYATTTGCTCTTTTGACTGAACTGTGTGATCCTAGTGCCTGTATCTGTCTGACATTACATTCACCATGCTTGCCAAAAAATACTCATTAAATGAGGCACTAATCTTCTCATTGTATAATATTTTAGCAGGGAGAAACATAATGCACACAATGAGAGATGGATGGCACCTGTACAAACATTTCCCCACTTAAGTTAGACAAGAATTCTTTTCTGAAAGCTCAATTTACACTTTTGTTCAAATGTACATAAACTAAGCAAAGTGTTATTTATATTTACCAGTCATGTATCGAATTATTTTTAATGAGTGTTTCAAGACCTGTCTTACAAAAAGTGTGACTGAGTTACCATGATACAAAATGTGTTGTGCTTCTTGTACTGCTGAGCTGTGTACTGTTAGCTCCCATTGATTAAAATGGGAGCTAGGACAACTTGCACCATCAAGTAACAATGTAATACAATTTTCAGTAGCAGGGGCTGTCATGGCAGTTTTTTGATTTGTGTACTTCAGACTCCAGCCAAGTGCTGAAATGATGTCAACCGTAGCTGTATAATGCAGTTTAGAACTATAATTTATGGCAACAATTTGTWAGCTTTTTTTTTTACATAACTTCTTTCTGAGGTCATGACTATTTCCTTTGCCACTTTCTGGTTTGCAGTCCACTTGGAGTACTCCAGTTGAGGTACTTAGCTTGGGAAACTCCAGTTTGTGGTAAAAATATTTTCTGATAAAGATCCTGCAAGCGTTTGAATGCTCAACAGAAATTACATGCGTTATCGTTTTATGCATTAGCTATGAGTTATGCAGCATTTGACATTGCTGTGGCAACCTTAGACTAGCTGTTCTATCTTCACAGCTAATAGAAAAAACTTGCTTGCTTGCAGTGAAAGCAGTGTTACAGCTGATGGTGTCATCAGACTGCTGACTGTGTGCACAGCCCTATCTGTGACTTTGCTGTCTTGGATTACATTTGAAAGATACTGTAATGCCTGTAGTCCTGAGAATCATGCAATCAGAAACAAAATATTCCTAGTGTGGATAATTATATTACAAGAGCACTTTTATCTAATAAGTGATTTTACAGTGTGTTTTTTAAAATCACAAGTCACTTATCTTTGATAGATTATTGTTACACATAGGAAATTAGGGAAAACGTGGTCCTTGGTTACTTTACTGTGAGATTACTTTACAAATAGGATGCTAAAAGCAAAGAGAGAGAGTGATAAGAACACACTGCTGATTCTTGGATTTAACCTCTTCCCTCTGAAACCAATACCCACCCTGTAAAGGCCTATTTATATGGTCAATATTAGCTTTGTTTTGTTCAGGGACAAATGTGCAAATTGTTGCAAACTAGGGGCCTAGTTTTCATGTCAACAACTGGACAAACAAAAAAAGGAAAGATAGATAAACAAGGGTAATTGCTGTTTGATTTATCTCTGTAGTTTTGATGCTGTCACCTAAGGTAGTTGTAGGCCTAGAGTTCCCACTGAAGTTATTAGAGAGTTAGGTTTTCACAGTTCCTTTCCCTGGCCTTTAAGAAGGTCATAGGCAGCAACTGATTTTCTTCCTGTTGTTGAGAAGGTGTAGGAAAAGTTAATTAAATATTGCCCTTTTCCCTTGCGTGACTCTAATTAGTAACTTCTAGTTGTGTTTTTTTTTTTTTTTTTAATTTTTAAAAATAACTTGTGGGGAATGTAATTCCAGATTTGATGTTTCGATGCATACATTCATTTCCTCTGGTGAAGCCTTGAAAATTTAGAGAGACCTCATAGCTGAACTTTACATTTGATTTAATACATTTAAAATATTTTAAAAGGATTTGCAACATTATAATACATTAGTTACATGTATTGACTATTCTTTAATCAAGTATTTTTTAAAGCTATTAAAAATTTGCTGGGTAAAACAAATTACAATAGAACATTTTTTGACTGCATTCCTTTGCAATTGCATTATTTTTAATGACACAGAGATCTTGAATGTGTATTTTGAGGCATCAGTGTTGGTACTATTTTGAGAGCTTTCCCTTGCTTCTGCTGTGATGAGCCAGCTTTGTTGAGGAAAGTTTGTTGAAATACAGAGTTGTTCAACAGCCATTATTATAATGCAGAGGAAAAAGTGTTTACTTTTCCTTGGATTCCATTCTGTAGATGAGAAATTAACACTGATTCCTAAGTCTGGCTTGATTCCTAAGCTCGTATCTGTTGCTGTTCTGAGCGCTTGTCCACTTGCCCTCAGTTTCCGGAGAACTCAAAAGGCAATGGCAAACATCATGTAAACTGTCCCAAAATTCATTTTCTGTCACTATGTCACATAACTGCAGTCTCATTTTAGCACTTAGAATGCTTGGTGGAATGTTTGAATTGATGTTTGCCTGGAACATGTGTAAGAACCTTCCCAGTACTCCGGTTGTTTGTAGTTTCTGTGTTGAGAGAAAATGATACAAGAAAACTGAATCATTGGTGATAAATATCACCAATGATTGAAACTGAGCAAACAGAAGAAAGAAAAAGGTAATATTCCTATAAGACTAATGCGACTAATGTTGTGAATGTTTTGATATCAATGATCGTAAATAGATTTTTTCCAGTTCTGAGCCAGGCATATAATGTGTAATACATGCATTCTTTGTGTTTGACTTTTATGCTCTTCAAATCATCATGAAACTTGGTTCATGATAAGTCTACAAAAAAATCAAATTTTACCAAGAAAATCAAAGTCTAAGAATATAAAAATTATACTGACTGACTTGAAAAGCATGATTGTGCATACAGATTTTGGAAATGGAATCTGAATGCTTAATACATCTTTTCCCTATGACAGTAGTATTTTTGTAATGTCAAGTTATGCTGTGTACATTTAAATCTGTCTGCTGTTTTGATCTGTTTACTGTTTTAAAATATTCATTCTCTTTATGCTCCTTTGTTGTTCTGTGACTCATCTGCCCTTGTGTATTTCTCTTGTTCATTGCATGTTTCATATGTTTTATATTGCACTGATGGTTTGGGAGATCTCTTATTTTACATTTATCCCTTTCTGAAGGTGAGTATTTCCTAGTGATCCATGTCAATTTTGTCTGCTTGAGGAGACATTCACAAAAATTCAGTGCATGTTTTTAGTAGGAGATATGTAAAATAACAGAAATAATGTGTGTGGAAGCTGTATCTAGTAAATATTTTAATTTTAGATTTCTTTTTCTAATATTCCCTTGAATAACATGGATGGAAAGAATTCATGGACTTGAGTTATATCAGTATAAATTGTTTTTCAGTAATTTACCTTATTCAAACTATTCTATTTTTTAATTTCTGTTAAACATTAGTATTATTCACATTATTCTCAAAGTGAATTCTAAGGTGAAAGGCCAGTTTGGTTTGTAGTACTCTACAGAAAAAAGAAGTCTTGAAAAAGAATCCAGCTTGGGCTCTAAAAATGTCTCCAGAGCCAGCTTGGGCTCTAGTTCCAGCTCCAGAAATGGCTACAGAGGCAGATTCAGAAAAGGCACCAGAACTGGTTCCAGACCCAACTCCAGGAATGGAGGAACTGTGCTAGAGCTAGCTTGAGATGTGCATCCTGGGAAGATCCAGCTCTAGAAAGGAGCTGCTAGATAAAGAGCTCTAGACTAGCTCTAGGTGGAAAAATAATTGAGGAGTGGTCCTAAAAATGTGCTCATTACTGCTGTAGAGGAAGAAGGCATCTAGAGAAAGATTCTTCATAACTGGCTCTGGATACAGCCTTGAGAAAAGAAAAAAGAACCTCTGGAAAAGGGTCTCTAGAAATAGTCTGTTGAATTGACTATAGTCTGTAAAGAATCTGGGGTGAAGGAGTGGGCTCTAGAAATAGTCTAGATTCAGCTCCAGACATGGGGCCTAGCTCCAGAAAGGGCTATAGTTGCAGCTCTAGTGAAAGGGTCTCGATACAGTTCTAAAAAGGCCTTTATAAAAAGAGCTCTGGACATGGCTATAGGAAAGAGCTTGAGAGGGAGCTTTAGACCTACCCCCAMGAAATGGCTGAGCAATTGGCACTAGATCCAGGTCTAAAAAATGGCTCAAGAATTTACTCTAGTTCAGCTCTGAGAAAGGGCTTTTAGAACTGGCTGGAGAATTGGCCTAAGATCCATCTCCAGGCAGGCACTCCAGAAATGATTCTACATGTGGCTCTAGGAAAGGGTTGTAATGATGGCTCTTGGTCAAACTTTAACAGAGTTGAAGTTCCACTCTGTTTTTCAGTATCTACAAGGATGGAGACTCCACAACCTCTTTGAGCAACCTGCTCCAGTAGGCATRCAGGGGATTTACATTTTTCCGTGGTCATGAAATATTGGGAACAGAAATTGGGACCTGACAGCAGGACTCCTCAAAATATGCCAGTTTAAGAAAACAGGGTGTATTTATCAGTAGGAAAGATGGTCAACTGAATTAACTTAGAAAGTTAGCTTAGAAATTAGAAAGCTAGAAGTTATCTGTAAAAAGTAAGAGACAGAAATTCAGAAACAACTGCCAGTCTTTAAGTGTTTTGAAAGTTAAAATAAAAACATCAGTAGTTCAGTATGCATTAAACTGTTTTACTATGAACAGAGAAAATAATAAATGATAGAACTTAATAACTTATTTATCAAGAGGCATGCCTTTAACGATGCATGATAATCTATCCTCAAGATAGTCCTTATCATTAGAGGCTGGTTTCTGCTGACAGCATTTTCTGCTGAAGGCATTAGTTCTTCTTTGGGTAGCCATGGGAGCAAATAAGATCTTTCAAACATACTTTAATAAATCTCTGTAAGTTGAATTTGCTTCCTTGCTAAAGGACACCAAAGCATAAGCTTTGACATGTCCTTATATACATCCTCCTACATGTAAGTCTTGTCAGTTACTAAGAGAATGTTAATTTTTCCATTTCATTCTCACAATATTATTTGCAGTATACATACATAATGATTCTGAAAGCTAAGAGCACATACTCATCCATGCTAATCTTGCCAGCAATATCCGTTAGTTAAAGTAAAATATGTTAGCACAGATAAGCTTATATACCTAAGAGCTGTTGTCTGTAGTGTACATATAAAAAATTATAGAAAAAGACATTTAAATAATGATGTACAAAAGAGAAAATGGCAGTGAACAGTCTTGCCTATACTCTTTCAGCGAAAGGGAAATGAAGAGGTTTTGACAGSATTMSTKTTCACAWGWGRGKGAAGGCTTKGTCAAWAAAAAAAAAAAAAAAAAARAWRWGAGGAKRRMMAWSWAACTRSYYWACATGAATAAACAGAATATGCATTAAAAAAGATGAAATGGAATTCAGCTGTAGAACTGAGTGAGTTATGATATAAAGCAGGTTCTTTTGATTGCTGTGTGGCTGGTAAAAATAAAACACACACACACACAGATACGAAAAAAGGAAATAGTGTCCTTGCTGATTCAAATGTACTGAATTGGGAAACACTGAATAATCGGGAAAACACTTTTGACTGTTTGTACTCCTCTAAACAGAGATGACCCAGCTCAATGGGAGTATTTCAGTGCTCTCTAGCAAGAGCTTGAAGGGAACTGATTTTATTTCATGTCCTGTTTGTACTAAGATTTCCGAGGTATTGGTCCTGTGATGTGCTGATGAGCTTCTGGCAGATAAGAAACCACATCAATTTCCAGAACTTGGCAACAAGTGTCTGTCATGATGATAGGGTTGGAGGTATGTGGGGCATAGTTGGTGGGGTATAGTGTTACCCTGAAAACTGCTGGTTCTTCCTCTAATAAGTCCAGTGTCTTAGATCAAGGAGGTCTCTATTCCAATGAGTCCATTTTAGTGTGAAATTAAGATTACAGACTGAAACATTAGACATTTGTTTTGTTGCTCTGTTACCACCTCTGTCAAGTTGTTTACACGTCATGCTGCCTCCCCTAGATGATTCTGTTGCCTTCATGTGCACTCTGTGGCACAATAGCACTATACAGAATCTGCCACTGAGTTTGAGCTGAACAGTATACGTTTCGTCAATTGTTAACCAACCACACAGAAGTAACTAAAGCTAGATAATTACAGTTTGCATTTCCTCATCAAGAACCAAGTCCTTCTACAAGCAAAATTCCTGCTAGAGTCAGTGGTTTTGCTGTAGAAATAGTTCAGCAGTGTTTGGCCTGCAATAATTATTATTGTTCTTAATTCCCTCTAGCAGAAGAGGTAACGATGTTTATAAAACTCCAGTGATTAAAGATGTAGTGTTACTTACTTTTTGTGTGCGTCTATACAACATCTCTGTGATACACACACTACCTTCAGCTGTGAGCAATTGTTTATGCTTATCCGTATAATTTAAGCAATTTGAGAACTTGCATTTGATTCTTCTAATTTGTTGGCTGGTATGGTTACTACTATGTGACACCTCTTCTGTACATCTGATGGGAAATAGTGTATTCATGTGAGTACATTATCATTATTATGTTACTCTGAATAAATGAGTCTAGAATGTCTGGATGATGTTTCTACATACAATGTGAGCATAACCTTTCAGTAGCAGACCCTGTGCACGGTAAGTTATATGCTCCGATAGATGAATTCTCACTCCCTCTGTCGACTTATATTCTGCAGTGACACAAAGTGGCAGTATATGGGCAACCAAGAGTCAATATCCCAATTTTTGCTTAGAGATCTATGGAAACTTTCCCATCATCACTACCTAGTGATGCAAAGGAGATATAGCAGCACTTGTGTTGCTGCACAGGCTTCTTTATGAAATATGTGTAGTTTTTAGCATGGAAGAGTTTTCAACTGGTTTGAGGCTAGTGTAGATGTCTCCTTAGTGGTAATGTCCATGAATTACAGAGAGAAGGGAATTGGGACATTGCTGTACACTAGATATTTTCTCATTTAATTAGTTGGTCGTCTTGGGATTGTTATGTGGCTATTACCCTCCCCCTGAATTACGGTCTGAGAACCAGAAAACTATAATCAAGTCTCAGTAGGTAACTGCTTGCTGCTACCTCCACACTGTTGCATCAAGCTGTTTTCAGCTAGTGCATACCAGCAGGAGCTATTTCACTCCATTAAAAAGTAAGTGCCCAGACTTTCAAAGCATGAATTCACTGCTGCAGTGGGTATGCTTCTGCCTCAAAACCATTGATGATGATAGCTAAATAGTATATTTGTACCTAAATAGAGAATTGACATCCTTATTTTGCAAGGAGACAAAGAATTTTCAGACAGCAGAAATACATTTTTTTGTGATCACTTATTTATCACTGAATAAGTTAGATTTTGCAGATGAACCTGTGTATAGTGCTTTTTTTTTTACATATGCATGTTATTATGGTTACAACACTGCTTTGAATACAGGTTTTTCAGCTTAGTCAATGAACAAAAAACACCAATTGTGAACGTTTAAATACCAGATCCAGGTGATTTTTATCAAACTGGAATGAAATACTTGTTTTGAAATTAGCCTGTAGTATATGTACTTGTGAAACCATTTATGTGGCTTAAGTCCACTTATCATAATTAATGTATAGATTCCTAAGTCTGTGAGCTTCGTAAGCTTGTGAACTGGGTTGATCATGGTCATGGAGGCCACTTGTGTAACATTGCAGTGTCTGTGGTGCCTAGGTAGCCAACAGCTTTTTCCTTTTGCCTTGGACCCAGCTAACACTCTCTGTAGGCATACAGTGCTGCATGGGTAGCTCTTTTATTCCTGCTTCCAAGAGAAGAGCTGATGCAGTTGTCTACGTATCTTGTTAGCAGTCCTGAAGAGCCAGCCTTTCTCTGTCACCTCCTCATCATCTTTTTCAATTAACTGCTTGTTTCTTGAAAAAAGATGCTTTTGTTCTGCCAACAGAGTACTGTTTAGTTTCCAATTTTGTTTAATTTCACTTTTGTATATCCATTCGTGGTGCTTCAGTAAAAGAAATGTGTACATACCTGTATCTTAGGGATGTTTTAAGCTTTATTGTTACTGTGATAGAAGAAAGTACTGTAGAGCCAGATTCCTCCCTCTCATGAAGAACAGTTGAATATGCAGTTTTCTCAGATGTTGCTATAGTTCCTAACAAAAAGTCAGTTTTTAAAAATAAAACATACAAGCATTGTGGGAATTAAGCATGACTGCATCTTTACCTACCAATAAGTTGTAGTGGATTTTAACTGAGAAAATGTCTGGCTTCTCTGCTGTATTAAGAAGAATTAAGAAGCTGCATATATAGAAAACTGTGTTTAATTTTTGCATGCAGCTATTTTAATAAAAGCTAAAGTTTAAAGAGGGTTCAGTTGTGGATGAAGTGCTTTTGGAAGTAGCAGTCATGCTAACTGTTTCATTTTCAAATGGTTTCTTTTACTTCAATCCCTATAATAACAGCAGTTTCCATTTTACTTTACCCACTCAGATCAAATCTAATGAAAAAGACAAAAGGGTTTAATTGAACAAAACTGGAATACTTAGTAAGAGCTAAGAAGTGGCGTTATCTCTGAGTTCACAGTACACTAAGCAGAGTGTATTGCCTTGGTCCGACATAAAGGACAGTCTCTTTTGTACTCTCTGTCTGAGATAAGTCTAAAACCAGCATTCTGTAAAACAAACAATTTCTTAAAGGCTTGTGACATCTACCAGAACAGTGAACCCTTTTAATTTTTTTTAATGAAATAGATCATGGAGATCTATTGAGCTCTTCTTCCTGTCGCAAACCTTTCTGTGAAAGGGGATGCCCTTTTGAAGAACCTCCTCCTTGGATACCAGGTGAAGGGTAGCAAATACAGTGTAAGCACTGGTGGTGTTCTGCTTCGTCAAGGTGCCTTCAGATAAAACAGGATTATCTTCTCCACATGCGATACTTAATTTTTGTTGAATTAAGTCCTCAACTGGAAAAGATGTAGTGTCTGACTCTTAGCTTTTGCAATTTAAAAGTTGTAAGCTTCTACAAGGTAACATTTTAAAAAAAGTCCTGAATGGTTGCGTGTAAAAACAGCTTTATTTTTAAATTTGCTAAT
Organism: Rhea americana; assembly: GCF_003343005.1. Classification (NCBI taxonomy): domain Eukaryota; kingdom Metazoa; phylum Chordata; class Aves; order Rheiformes; family Rheidae; genus Rhea; species Rhea americana. Next base: position 2,199,161 of record NW_028186038.1, on the reverse strand, counting down.
GTCAATGCAGAAAATTAGTCTTTGGAAGACAGACTTGAAGACTGCAATTAAGGTGAATATTTGAAAAAATTCAGAGAGATCATATGTATGCCATTTCAGATAAGTAATTTTTATCAACAAACTGAAATATTGTATTGAAAAATTAGGAGCCTTTCTATTATTCTGTTATATCCTGTTGGCAGTGCAATGTCATGTTAATAGCTACGTTCACCTTGTTAAAATACTTTCCAAAAGTTTTACAGTTTTGAGTCCTCTAATTTCCTAATATCTTTTTCCATTTGAAAAATTGAAATAATTTTTACTGCTTTAATATTTTTTCCCGTGATAGTATATTAATCTGGAAATGTTTTTCAAGTGAAAGTTTACAGTAAATAAAGGATCATCAGTCTCATAGTAAAAGGAATTATTGTAGCCCCTTTTTTGGTTTAATTTCAGCCCTATAGAAAGCTAAATGGTTGGTAACAACAAATTTAGTTTTAAATACTGAATCAGTACTTTTAAACTATCCAGTGTAACTCAGATTTACTCTGAAAGAAAAAGGAGAAGCAAGTTTTTGTATCATTACAAGCATATAATGACAGCCTATCATAGAGATTACAATTTGAGTAACAGTTTCTCAGAGAAAAGATATTTGGAGGGAGAGTTTTTGAGCAGGCTCACACCAGTGAATTACTTTAGTCTGTTGAGCAAGATGGAAAGATGTCAGGCTGTCAGTAGAGGCTATGGAGTAGTATAGCTCTTCTATACTGCTTTACATACCTCTCAGAAGAGTATTGTGTAGAATGAATTGTGTTTCAGCATTTAACAGTGCACGTTCGGAAAGGCTGTTATAATCTCAGCCTACACTAATTGTAGGAGAGAACCTGAAACTGAGAGCACTCAGCTTTAAGACTTGTATGCCTCCAAGTAAAAACAGAAATTTTCCAAGTGACAGATGTGCTCAGACACTACCTAATTTTGAATATTTGCTCTTGATTTCTCTATAGAATAATTGTATGCCATGCTTTGTTGGTGACGAATTTCAAATAAGTAAGACTCAAAAAGCTACAGTTTAAGCAACAAGGATTTGCAAATACAAAAAGTGGCCATGTTCATGAAATACACTATAAATTTGAGATTTTTTGGCCCAACTTAAGTACTGAAGATCTGTCCCTTATTGTATGTCTGAGATTGTTTAATTTTTTTACCTGTTTACTTCCTGCTTCAGCTCTGTTTTTTCCTTTGAAGTTCTGGCTTTCTCATTTTCTTCTAAATATGTTTAAGCTTTGAAACAGGTAACAGTGCTTGCCCTGTCAGGGAGTCCAGTAAACATTTTGATAGAGCAAGCAGTGAGGTGAGATGAGGGCAAAACAGATCCCACATCTGTTAATATGCACATTTGAATTCTGATACAAGTTTAGGATATGCATACATGAATGCTTGATTATATTTTTCCATGTCATGAAATTTTCAAATAATGCATGTTCCTTAATAGACTTAATAGATTTCTTCATAGAATAAAAAAATTATTTCAGAGAATTAGCAGAAAAGCTTCATCTGGTCATTTTCATAGTGCATTCTCTGTAACTTTAGACAGTTATCAACCTTTCCTTTTTAGAATAATTACCAAAAAAAAAAAGAAAAAAAAAAAGAAAGAATGTCACCAGTATGAGATTATTGGGGTGGTAATTACTTTCACAGTTACTAGTTAGCTTGGTTTATCTATTTTTTCATTTTCTACATGATATAATAATTGCTACTAAATTTCAGAAATTAATTTAGCGGCAGAAGTGAAATGTGAATAATCAAATATATCATTTATCTTTAAAGGCAACCAGATAAGGCATTTAGGGTATTCAGTGTATTTAGTTTAGTTTAGTTTTGTTTCTTTCAAAGTACTCCTAATCTGTGAGCAGATTTTGTCAGAGAGAGAAAAAGAGCAAAACGTCAGGTCTCAACCAGCACAGGTGTTTGTGTGTGGCATAATTAAGAGAGAGCTTCTTAGTGAAGTTGCGTGGACCATGCACTGAAATAGGTATTTTTGGACATGGCCAATAAAGCATGGCTGGAAAAGGAAGGAAGTCTTTTAAAACTGGCTGCCAGAATCTCCTTTGTATTGAAAACAGTGCTCAACGTAAGTTCTCTGAAAATACTTTACTTTCATTAATTCCTTACAAGTCAGTTTCTCTTTATGGCTGTTAGACAAAAATGGTATTAAAATCAATTGGAAGAGCACATAACCAAATGCTGGCATATAAATTGTGTGGGAAGAGTCCAGAATTTGGTTAATTTTCAATTAAATTGTAAAAGCTTTGAACATTTTGATGTTACGTGATAGGAATTTGCCATGGCTGCTTTGCACCACTGTCTTGTTCTCAGACTCTCAAATCTTCTGTGTAGTTTCTTTAGTTCATTTTCTCTGTCAGTATGTTATTCTGCAGTGTCACAACCTAGGTCAAAATGTCTCGCAATCAGTGTTTTACCTGCTTTATCTGAATTTTATAGAGAATTTTCCAAGGAAAGAGAAAAAGCCAAGGCCCGAGGGGACTTTCAGAAGCTACGTGAAAAGCAGCAGCTTGAAGAAGATCTGAAGGGATATTTAGATTGGATTACACAGGCAGAAGACATTGACCCTGAGAATGACGAAGAGGTTGATGAAGAAGGCAAACGGAACAGTACGTGTTCTTTACTCTGTGCTGCTTCTATGGGGGGATGGGTTGGCTGCTTTTATAGAAATTACACTAGGGGAAAACGAAGCCTGATTTTCAGGTTGCAAAAGTGTTACCAAAGCAATCTTATCGGTTAATATACGGGTACTTACAGTCATGGAAGATTATTTAGAATTTTGCAGCTAAATTCTGCTCTGAGTTGCCCATGTGTAATCAGGTGCCTACACTTAATCACTATGGAGATTTAAAAACTTAGCTTTATTCTTATTCTCCAAAAAGCTACTGGCTATGTGGCTACTAACCGACATCTCAAATATAAACTTTCCTTGGTGAGGAAGAGTATATATTTGCATATAGATGCACGCATTAGAAGTAATAATGAGAAATAAAGAAAAATATAAAGAATAATAAAAATGAGAACTAAAATTATTTTTAAAATACATTTTAAACTCCAGTCAAGAAATAAGCTTGTGCTAACAGGATTGTCAGGAGTTCTACAGTAAGGAAATAATATTATGTATTTTTCCTTCTTTCTGATATTCAAGAAAACTATATAAAATCATTTTTATATGTCTAAGTTGAATGTGAAATACATAAAATCTTTTGGGACTTTTATTCAACAGTGAGAGGTGTTACTGTCACTTACTGTTAATTTATTTGTTAGACAATAGTGTGCAGTGTGTTATGGGAAAGGTAATTTATGCCATAATGGGCCTCTAGTGCTTTTGAACAGTCCTAAACAAAAGAACAAGCTAATTTCATGAAACTGCAACTGTACTGTTGTCATCTGGTTTCTATGTATCAGCAATTTCAAGTAACCAGCAGTATTTTAACATGATTCAGTAGAAGAACTTTAGTGTTTTAGCTATGTTTACGTGGTTAAAATTTTCACAGGAACTGTTTAATGCTATACATGAATCATAGTATGGATTTAGAATGTGTTTTATGATTTAATACTAAGCATAAGATTAAGGTCCAGATGTATACTTACATTGAATATCATGTTATTATTCAGGTGGTAGTCCAGAAGTTCCTGATGCTTAAGTTAATGGTGCAGATAGAGATACCATAATGGAATGTGTCTACAAGTAGTTTATCAAAAGGCAAACTAGAATATATCTCTGCCAAAATAACTCATTATTTTTGTTCTTGTTGCGTTAATGATGTTACTTTATTGTGATAAACTGTTCATTTAATCATAATATTTTTCATAAGTTTAAATATGGAGTATTGAAGATACTGAATATGAGTTTTATATACAAGTCAATGTTGCAAATAAAAGTGATTTTAAGGAATAATAAACATTTCAAAAGCTAGTAAAGTTAGATGGTTTGATACCGAGCTACTTTTAAAGTTACCTCTATTTTATCTAGTTAAGTTATTGAAAATCTTAGTAGTGTTAAGCATCAGAAATTCACTCTTTTAGTTCACAATATAAATAAGGACAGAGTCTGTGTTACTGACTGGAAGTTAAAAAAAATTCATTTTACGAGAGGCTGGAAGACAACCTGTGGGTTGGTGTTAGTGCTACAATCACCCTAAAAGGAGTAATGTTTATCTCTATAAAAAATCCATATCCCAGTAGAATTTTCATCTAGAACAGGGCAAAAAAAGCCAGAGAGTTCATGGAGTCCATTTGCCTTATCATTTCTTGAACAGCTCGTGTGGGGGTCTCATGAATAAAAAATATTTGTTTGCATAGTTGCTGAATTTGAGACAGCTTTTGACTCTAAATTGTTAAATATTATTTTAGGATAAGTTAAAGATAACTTTTAGAGTAACAATAGGATAGAGAATATAATTAAATATAATTAAATTATTAAGTATGTAATTAAATTTTTAGATTGCTGCTTCTATTTTATTATATGCCAAATTATTAACGTGAGAAATACCAAGAAATAGCAGAAGAGGTGCTTTTAGTCACTGTAATAGACTCTACTGAAAACTTAATGAGTAGCTACATCTTCCAAGCCCTAATACATTGGTTATCAACTGATTGATTTGCACTGTGCTAGCAGTGGAGAGTATATAGAAAGCTGGCAAACCTGGTAAGAGTCATACTTCCCCAGCTCTACTAACATTGTAGATACTGTTCTAAGAAGAAAAGTGAACTAAAAAATGAGATGGTGGTGGCGTCAGTATACTTAGATTATATATATACTARAGATTTGGTGATCTGTTTCTGTTTCTCACAAGATAAGTCTGTTTTCCTGTACAAAGCAGCACATGTAACTTTCTGCAATGGACTGTAAGTTGCACCTTTCAGTTGTCTTGCAAAAATCGATTCTGATTTGGCTGAGTCATAAGGGTTTCATAATACATTTTGCACCAGCTCACTCGTTTGTTGCAGTAGACTATTGATTTGCCAGTGTTCTCTTGGCACTGAGCAAGCATACATCTGTATGTTGAATGGAAATTTCCAGTGAATAGACAATCTCCTAGCATGCCGCCTCTAGGCTCGTGCACATGTGCTTTAAAATATTGCATGGAGTTTCATTGTTAATATGACCTGCAACAGAGTCTAGCGGAGGAAAGGTTGCTCAATTGCTCCACCTACTTGTGTTGAAGAAGTGTTCTGCTGCATAACACATTGCAAGAGAAGATATGATGAGAGAAAGCACAAGCAAGCTATCTAGCTATTCCACAAAAAGCTTTTGGGTTAGGAGGACAATTACAGTGATGAGCTTCTTGTTTGGAAGTCAGGTGAAATTTAGCTAGCTAGCACCAGATTACTAAGCTTGTATAGTCAGCTTAAGGAACAGATTTTCTCCAAATACACTGATAATGTATTTTTAGAACTGTCTTTGAGGCATAAAGTGGGTGGTCTGAATCCAAAGGCAGGAAAGATGAGCAGTTGCCAGCTGCTGAACAATGATGACCCTACTCTGAATATCTAAAGGCCTGGAAAGCCAAGAAAAACAATTCATGATGTGAAAGAGCCCTGGTTTTAGAATATAGAAGATTTCTTCTCACCATGGCAGGAAAATGTACAGATTTCACAGGTAGTTAAGTCAATAATTAGCTGCTTATATGATCCTTCAAAGCTGCAGTTTAGGTTCCTATGTCTTCAGCATTTTAGAAGCTCTGACTAGAGAAATCCATTTACATTAAATTAAATCATTTATCTATGTAATCCGTGTATTTGTACATTTATGTTGCTACTGGTGGGCAGATATTCAGTGCTGTTGAAAATGGAATATCTTTTAACCATTAGAATTGCAAATATGTCTCTTGTGCAAGTAATAAGCTGTTACCTTTATTATGAGCCAATGTTTTGAAATCACTGAAAAACTTCATTGACCTCAAACGGATGAGAATTTAGTTCAAAATGCAGAAATCGATGTGAGGTGAAGGATTTAGCTCTGATTATGTTGCTGGTAATTTCAATTTGTTTTGCCTAACATTGCTTATGTTGTATATATGGACACTTTTTTTTTTATTTTTTGCGTTGCAACTGCTGCCATCTACTGTGTAAATGCCGGGATTACATGTACTTAACACGAAGGGGTTACATTGGCTGACTTAATGGAAGAAAAGAAGAAAAGCAGATTTAGCTGCTTTGGCCGTTCTTCCAATAAACATGGTAAAACATGTTCTGATTTGCAGTTGAACTTTCTTTTCTGCCAATAATGCATCTGATATGTTAGCTTTTGAAAGCACATATTGTATGCATTTCCTAAAATAGAGACACAAACATCTTTGGCATGTAGACACTCATGCATGCAGTTTTTCTGCTTTTTTTTTAGTGCATGTTTCAAATAGACTGTGCAGTGCTCTGACTTCCTAATGCGTCATATTTAATTCATTTTCACTGAATTGTCTTCGTGAGTATTCTTGTTTAAGCCTAAGTTTTCCTTTTCAGGTGAACCAGATATAAAAGTGTTTTAAATTCAGATGGGAAGACATGTGCTGAAGTACTTAACAAGATATATAACTGATCATAGTGTAAATTTAGAACAGCATGAATGTGTTATTTATTGTTTTAATTCTACATTTCATGTAGAATCTAACAGAAGAAATAAAAAGTTTTTACTGCATCTGCTTTTTTCTTATAGTGATAACTTTGTATTTGTGGTTTGTGTTTTATTCTCACACTCACRATAGAGATGGACAGGGGTTTTAGGATTATTTTCGAATCTACACCCTTTAAATGATGGCAAACACCGATTCAACAAAATCGCAGTCATAGCAATTAGGAGATATAGTTTTAAACCTATCTACAAAGGGATTATTGGGGCAACAGACTGACTTGCTGGATTGAGACAATCACTTTTGTTGAACAGTAGATAAGAGACCGAGGCTGACAAATCTGAACCAGTTACTTTAGAGAATGCAAAATATTAGGGTAGAAATATGTAAATTGGTATCATCTTGTGGACTGATTTTCCACAAATATTGGATCTGCTTGAAATTATTTATGCAACTATTATGTATATTGTCTAATGGCTTGCACAGCTTTACAGGCTGGAATAATTATTCCGTATAAATTGCTGAAAGATAGTGCTTGTGATTTTACTTTGGGTACTGCCTTTAAGCTAGCAGGTTCCCGTTCTAATAAGAGTTGTGAAGCAGTGTGGAACCCAGATATTTGCAGGTGATCAATTCTGTCTCATTGCTAGTACCTGACCTTGACTCTTAAAAGCATTCGCAGGCATGTGTGCTCTGTTCCACAGCTTCATTTGTGTCTTGCAGGGTAGGCATCCCTTTGAGTTAGATTTTTCCAGACTACGCATCAGTGGCCTAACTACCACTTTTTTGTGTTTGTGAGGTTATTACTTCTGAACTGAGGAGCACAGATTTCAATTGTTACTGGATGTCATTAGAAATCCCATACTGGATATTTTCCCCCGTATTATCTGTACCTCTATTTCTACATTAAAAGAGAACTCAGATCTGCAGAGGGGTGCAGGAAGAGGTTTGCTTTTCTAAGCTAGTTCCATGTAAGAGAGGACTGTCCATCTTAATGGCTATACAACATTCCTAAAATTGCTAATGTCATCCTTCAGGCTAGAAGCTGTTGGTTCAGTGATGCTTTTGTAAGGAGGATGATTATTTCACACTACTTTCACTGCCGTGCAACCAACCCCRTTCTGCTGTATCTTGAGTTTCCATGGGATACCAGTAAAAAGAGCGAATGAATGCTAACAGGGTCAAAATTAAGTCTGCACTTCTTAAACAGATGCCTAGATACTGTAGGAAAGTGGAACATTTCCTTCTAAGCAGCTTCTTGAACTGAATTTATCCTGATTGGCTTCACAGCCAGAGTAGATAATACCACTTCTTCCTGATATGTTTTTTCTGGGCATACACTAGATTTAAGAAAATTTGTGATGAGTCTGTGAGGAAAATACTGAGTCTTATGTGCTTTTTCTTGTTCTGGTTTGTTAATTGGCTACATGAAAGATTCTGCATGCAGAATTCAGAAAATCCATRTACTGAATTGAGAAAGAATTAAGACAATTCTGGAACTCATGGAAATAGTTGTATATTAGTAGAAGGCATAAAAAGGCCATTTTTGCAAGGTTTTCTCTAAAATCTTACTAGTATAGCATTGTGTTTAAATAACTGTAAGATTYTGTCTAGTAGCTATTGCTTATTATTCTGTGTTAGCTGTACAGATCACTGCACTTCTGTAGATACTTTTCTTCAGCAATGATTACCAGACACCTATCACCAGCATACATCAGTGTGGAAACGAGATCAGCCTATGGATCAAGAATGCGTAACTGAAGCTGAAACAGAGTAAAAGAGAAATTAGATGTTTTCTAGAGGAGAACATTTGTGACAAAAATGTGTACCACCAGACTTAACAATTCAGGCTGTAGTTTAGCCTGTCTCTGGATTGCAGTGACACTGAACTGTCACATAGTAGAAATATTGGAATTTCTTTCTTCCAATTCCAGACAACTAGGATATATCAGTTCTGATGGACACTGACCTGCTCTTAGTTATGCTGTGTTATGTCCTGGGTGGGAGTTTGAAATATCTGCTTCAAAATCTGAAAACTGTTTAAGACCCAATATTTTATCATGAAAGAAAAGTTCTCTAAAGTACCCAACATTCAATTTCATAGTTAAGATACTGCAGGTTGGTTAGAGGCTGAAAGCAGGCTCTTATACTAGGAAGTGTTCAGCCACTTTGCTAATAGGCGCTACTACTCAAAGAAAGTAGTGAGTCCTCCTAGCTAGCCTCAATATGTTACATTTATTTCACTTAAATAGGATTTCAGGTTCAGAACTGAATTCTGTTCTGTTTCATTTAATTTTTAACATCCATTGCTTTCAAAGGCATTTTTGCATGAAAGAGGCAATAAAGAGAACTTGAACTTAAAAGCTTAGCACCATTACACTTGCATCAAGCAAGTATATCCCATGTTTGAACAGCATTTCTTAGTCCAAGGAATTAGGAGATATGTGGATATTGGAAGGCTCTCTGGAAAATTACTCAGTTACAAATCAAGGCTGTTTGAGATACTTCACTTATGAACTATTTAAATTGCCCACACTTGGTCAGTSTTTAAAATGCCAGTCTTTAGAAGGTTCTTGAAAACATACTTGTTAGATACAGGCAGATAAACAAAACAAAAAAAAATTGTTAGATCAACAAAGTAAGGTTGGCTTTAAAATACTTCTGTAGAAAAATTACAGAAATAGCAGGTTCTTTAAGTGCTGTTAGAAAAGAACATTGTTGAAAAATCCCACATGTAACAATACTATTGCAGCAGTCAACTTTGCTGAAGAAGGTGCCACCACTTGAGCTTTAATAGCGGTCAGGAACCTGGTGATAGCCATTATATTTGACCRAATTACTGTGTGCTCAGGAAAGTATCAAGCTACATGCGGGTGGTTATRTGACCAAGCATCTTTTCATTTAAAATCAATTAGTATACTTTGAAGTGAGATGATACTGTCTAGGAATCTAGATAATCTTTTCAGAAGAGCACTATGAAAATAAAGAGCAAGAGGAGAATAAAGGTAATTTGAATTTGAGAGTGTGTATTCATATCTTTCTTTGAATACTGGAGCACCGGTTTAACGATCTTAATGCTAGTCTTACTGAGATCTGATGGCTTTCAAAAATTCACTGTATGTAGTGTACTTTGCCCCAAACAACAACTCCCTTAAAAAGCTGTGGTCATGCAATTGAGTCATTTTGAAGCTTGCCAAGTGCTTGCATTAGCCAAAGTGGATGTGGTCATGCAGTGCTGCTATTCTTCTCTAGCTAAAGATTTAAACACTCACTAGCATTGCTGAAGCTAGACTTTCATATATTCACAGTACTTCTGTCAAGTTTTATATTGGTATATAAATAATAGTATAGTGATAGGTGGGTTTCTAACTTAAAATGAACTGTTCATGGTTCTGTTATTTCCTCCTATGTTTTTTTGTTATGTAAGACCTGCAAGTCACTAGCAGAGCTAGAGCAACAGCCTTGTTTGAAATAAAGGGTGACATCCTGGCTGTATTTAATAATCAGGAAAAAAAMCCACATTGATTTCATTAGGGGCAAAGATTCTTTTATTTGGTACTTTAAAAAAAATCTAGTCATGTTCAAAAGGGCTGAAATTTCTTTTTTTTTGTAGATTAAGTCACTAGCCTGTCAATTTGTTGACATTCAATATGGAATTAATGGGCATGGAAACTGAACTACCACTTACCACTTAAATGCATCTCTAGGTCAGTACTGAGGCAATGTAAGGCTGTGGAGAGAAGCTATTACAAAGAGTTCTCATTTTGTACTTGATCCATAGACAAAAAAAGGTCAGAAAATTCAGGGTCCGAATTTCACTTACAATTCGGATGTGTGTAATTAAGCCCACTTCAAGCCCTATTTAGGCTACCAGAGTAATCAGAAGCATCTAATAAAAATGGGCGTGTAGCCCTTCAGCCTTCAATACTGTCATTCCAGAGGCAGGGGCTTAAAAAAAATCAAAGCAGTAGTAGGCATGCTGCAACTTTAACAACTATTGAGATAGTCTTTTTCACTTACATTCTTGGTCTTCTGCAGTAATTTCAGTGCATTCTGTGTTCTCTTATTTTCCCTACTTTATAAAGTATTTCTTATATTAAACCAGCAACATTAATTGTATGCTCTTTTGTTTCCAAAATTTTCCTTCCATGCTTGCTTTGCAAACACAGAAGTAGTGTTCTCCCCTAGAAAGTACTGAGAATACTGTTCATCCTTTCTTAACACTATTTGACAAGATGTTATCCTTTCTGTGTATTTTGGTTGATTTGGAGATAAAAGGGCATGACCAATGTGAGAATGAGTTTTGTCTGACAAACCATTAGCTACAATTGCTAACTACGCAGTAGTGAATCCACCCTATGTAGAGTAATTCACTGATGTGTAAAAACAATAATAATCCGCTTTTTATTATTAGTAATCCTCATTGTCCTTTATACTACCCATTCTGTCATTCCCAGTGCTCCTTCCTGTCTACTGTTACGACATGTGCCAGCAAAATTACTTCCTAGATTCTTGCCTTGATATTTCATAATGGAAATAAAAGTATAGAGTGTTCAGTATGATCAGCATAGGATAGTGTGTGTTTTCAGAAGAACTTTGATGGCATTTCTTGGAATTAGCAAGCATGTTAGTGAGCAACTTAAACTGATAAACACCTTAAAAGTTTTAATGAAACACATTATAAGTAATAAGAGATCACAAAAATCTAGCTGAGATTCATTTCTTTATTAGGGACAGCATACTCTTCATTATGAAATTCCTCTATATTATGTTCTATAGTAGTCCATTTTCTGTAGTGCATTTTCAGCAGTTATGTTGAATCACTGAAGTGAAATGAAAAAYGCTGTAATACATTCTAGAATTGTGTTTCTTTTGTTATAAGAAGCAGATTGATGAAGGATCTTTTTAACTTTCATGTGATATTCCTCAGACCTTCAAAGCTCTCACTAGACCTGCAGAAATTGAAGGCATTCTTGTAATAGCAGAGAGCAGAGTAACTGAGTAATTTGCTGTGCTTAGCACTCAATCTAAAACAGTTTCTATCTCCTAACAGCAAGCATGCCCACTAGTGAAACTGAATCAGTGAACACAGAGAATGTGAGTGGAGAAGGAGAGAACCCAGCATGCTGTGGGAGTTTATGGTGAGTACATACAGACTGAAAGACTGTATCCAAGTGCTCTCAGTATATCAGAATAAAAAACAATTACTCTGTCTCTGTTGTTTATTCAGCCTAAATTGCTTTTAAATGATCAAACTTGATGTGTCCGTTGGGTTTTGCTTTTTACTAGTTTATATTAGACCACTTGTTATACTATTAAAGCACTCCTAAAATTTCAATTTAGAAAGATGTAGATAAATGCCAATAACTTTCCAACGGAGTCTTATTTTTCTGAAAGCTTTTATAGCGTATAATTATGGTCCAAGATAAGAAAGCAGAAGTCATCTATGACATTCTGTTAATCTGTGCATACTCTGAAGAATATATATTTTGTTGGCAATAACTGAATGTATGGGAGTATTTCTGTAATGCAGTGTTGTTCACTGTTCAATTACTCAAATTTTCTTGGCTTCCAAGCAAGTTCTGCATGAGCAGTTTTTTTTAGAATCAAACTTAGCTTTAAAGATTTTCCTTTGTTTCAAAATTGAAATTTGTAAAGCTTTAGGAATAGCATTACAGAAAATAATACAAACACAGACAGTAGTATTTAGGCATTCATGAAGCTTTTTCTTGAGAGCTTATTTTTATGCATAAAATATGGCTAATTCTAGTGTGTTGATTTTCAGTTGCATTGTTGTAAAGAGAATGAATTTGTATTCGTTATTTTTTCAATGCATTTTTTTAAAATATGTTTTCTTTTTCTTTTAGTCAAACTATCTCAAAATCCAAGTTCAGGTCAGTATTTTCCTATCTCTTTTCAAAACTTTTTTCCATGTTACTACTTACATATCATGGTGATCCCATTTAATTCTTCTTTATTTGCTATATTTGGTCTTACTATGTGAAAATTGTTCCTCAAAGTTATTGGTGAATAAAGCAGAAAATTATTCATGAATATTCCTAGGAATAAAAYTTTCCGGTTTGCTTTACTCGTATTTGTGGATCTCTTTTTGCTTATTGAGGAATATCCAGGAAAATGAGTTTTTATTTGCAAGGATGCTTGCAAAATGGAAGTATTATGAGCAGACTTAAGAATTAATAGTGCTGCTGGTGTTGACACTGGATGTGCTGGAACCAAATGAATAGAGGTTTTTATTTTACTTTTATTTTCCAGTCTTACAGAATACATATTGAGTAATTGTAAAGGATAATTGCAAACACAGAGGAGAGACCTCTTTCTCTATAAAAAGCTTTGGTTGCTCCATCAACAGCAAAATGCTRTGTAACTTAGGTAAGGAATCAGGTTGCATGATAATGAATCATGAAGGCAAAGATACGCCAACAGTTGGAGACAACCCATGGATATATATTTTTCACAGAAACTTTTTGATGAACAAAAGGACAATCAAGAATATAATGAGAAGTTCCAAAACTGAGTAAAACTGATTTTAGGCTTGGGTGTGTAGCAAATAATTCGCTGATAACAATAATGTATTCTCCTCGTAGCAGTGAAGAGGAATAGCATACCCAGGTTTATTCTACTAGCCTTACGAGTTCTAACGATCTACAGGGCTGACCTACCAACTGTAAGCTGGAGTTGGAGTGGATTTGTGTCCCCTCTGAATAGTTGTCTTTCTTTTTTTAAAGATGAGCTTCCAGGCAACAGTTACTGGTATTTTTCTACACTTAAGGCTTTTCATGTGACACAATGATCAAGCTTTATTTATGTCACTTCTCTTCAGCTAACAAACTGGTGACAGCTTATAAAAATGGCTCACTTTAGACTTGCTGAAGTCTGTGGCCAGTGCAGATATGGCAGTTAAGGATAGTAGTGCAGAATTGATCAACTTTCTAGAGGTTACATCATTAGTGATAAAAACTGTATCATTTTCTTGGAACCTTCTGCTGTAGGAACTGGCCTTAACTACACGAACTGAATGGACTAGTTAGGTCTGTGTGGACTTTGAACTTGACCCTTCATAATAAAAATCTATAGAAGATGAGATTGTTTTTAGGTTAATGAAGAAAAGTCAATTTAATATGCTAATACTCTGTACCATTTCTCTTTTCATCAGTGAAGCCTAGTCAACATTAGTTTCAAAGGAGGAACTTGAATCTGAAGTGGTCACATGAAATTACAAATATCAAACAGTGCAGCAGATTGCCGTTATACTATGTTTGCACAGCAGGAAATTTGTAATGGGAATTCCTCCTACAATTTTGACATCTTTGCTTGTGGGTTCCTAGAGAAGTCCATTCCTTTTAACTTCATGAACCCATGTGAGGGGTAGTTTTGAGGTAACAGGACTCAAAATTACGAACAGTGCCAGCAATCTTTGTCATTGTTTTTGATAAAGATTCATGTTGCACCATCTCTCAGATTTCTGGAGGCCTAACTGACAATATCTATTCTTAGAAAGAAAAGCACTTTGAAGAGCTACTGGTTTTGCAATACCACCAAGAACTGAGTATACCTGGTCTTCTATCTCTGTAACGACCTGCACACTCACTGTACTTCTGATTCTGTTACTTCCGGATACTTGACTGGGCATACTTGCAAAATCCATTTTTCTGATTATGTGCAAGTCAGAAGAAGACTTGATTGTCTCATTTGAGATTTGGATCTAACCTGAAAAGACACTGATTTTTGATTTCCTAATTGGAGTTCTTGTAATTTGGATGCTTTTCTATTAGAATCAATAATTTCTGGAAAAAAAAATCTGTTTAGTTAAAATACAAAAATCATCAGTTTATGCAACAAAAGCCCTAGATTATGTGCTCAGCTGTCACTGTTGTCCTGACATGTTCTAAGTCAAAATTCAGAATCATAGGGAAATCAGTCTGTATCTCATTCTTCCGGCCAGATCTTCACTCCAATATCAGGAATGTTAATTTGCGGTGGCAGTACACCATATCTTAGGTCAAAGTAACTTAGGATGCGACTTTTCAGGGACATTGATCATAAACTTCTTGGCCTTTGAATCAAAATAGAAAATGCTTTGTATTCCAGGCTAGCTGGCCTGCTTCACTCATAAATGAAAATAGAAGTTAATCCTCCAAAGTACTTTTCTGTGCAGTCAAGTGGGTACTTGATCAAGAGAATTACATTCGAGCGAGATACAGCAATTATCTGCCAGTTTATTAAGTGCAGATTTGTATCAACCAAATAGTGTTAGGGTACATATTAGTATAGGATTTGTGAAGCCTTTTTGTAACCTTCCRGATGGAATTTGAGACATTTTGTTACTAAATCTACTGTTTCTCTCTTCACATGGAGGTGATATAGTTGCAGTTAGAGGAGGATGTATTTCTACTAGCTGAAGAAAAGATGTTTTTGTACATTGTCCTCTGTGAAGGTCCCTTTCTATTAAAATTCATTTCTCTGTTTTTCAGTACATGATTGTGTGAACCTTTAAGTCATGCTGAAAAGCTAGTATTACTCTCCGAATCCTACAATCACAACAATGAGGAAGGAAAAACTAATCTTAAGGGCTTTTATCTTTTATAAAGAATGAGTGCTCTGRCACAATTATTCTTCTAAAGAACACAAGTGTTCTTTAATTTTGGACTTCAATCTTTTTATCTCTGTGAGTTGTCTAGTGAAAATATGAGGCACCCCAGTTTTGCAGATACAGGAATTATGCGTATGGTCCTAACAAGAAAATCTAATTCAGAAAAATGTTGTGATACAGTGAAATGTTGCTGTTATAAAATAATCTGAAAATAAAATGATCGCAGTTTTACATAGGTCTGGTAGCGGTTCTGAATGAGTGTGCAAACATCCTGAGAGCAAGTAACCCAGCTAAAGCTCATAAACTGTGTGGCTGAGTGACACCAAGTTCAGTCACACTCAGTGCACAGCTGGATTTTGCATGTTTGGGTTCAAATGTAGGACTGGGTCCTAAAGGACCAAGTAAACACGAAAATATGAATGAAAGTAAGTGGAAATTAGGAACATATTTGTAAGAATAATGATTTCTGCATAAATAGTTGGGAAGAGAAAAATGCTAAATTATTTAATTAGAAAGGAAGCAGTGAATAACTTGGTTTGTTGTAACAAGTTCTGTCAATTTTAAGTGTCCTTTGTGAATTGAATATTTATTCAAGACTGCTACATTTTGTGAAAAATGCTTGATGATTTCATAAAAATAGAATAACATCATTATTAATTTATGAAAAATGGAATTTCACTTCAAAGTATAAGGCTACATTTCATCCTAATAAAGAATATGCTTAAGGAATGTGTTGAAGCTAGGAGGGGCAGTTACTCAAAAATAGAAAACTGAGTGAAAAATTGAGTGAAAATTGTGTAAATTTTTTTCATATTTCATGTAGCTACAAGTTTTTCTGCCACAATAGACCATCTACCTTGGTCTGCTACTTTCTCTTTATTTCTTTTGGTGTACAGATCTATTGAGAATACAAAAAAGCCTGTTATTCTATTCTCCATGTTGAGTTCTTGCTTTATTTCTATAGGCTTGTTACGTGCATTCATACTTTCCAAACACGTCAACACGTGAGTTTCACTTTGGGCAGTATTTTCATATGTACATCATTTAGCTAAACTGTTCTATTGCTGATTCTACAGACCTTTCCAAAAAAGCAGTCCCAGGGGCTTCAGTAAGCAGTGAGTTATGCACTTCAGACTCATATGTGTTGGCTCATATGAGCAAATATCCAAATATTAGTATGCTTGTAATTGACTTAGGATGTTCTGTAAGTGTGTTTAAAAAAAATTGCCTACCTAGAAGTGAGCCATGCTGATGATTGCTATGGACAAAAAGTCCCCCTGTTTAGCAGGGGACTGGCAAGATAATGAAATTGAATACGATGTTTTATAAACATGGCATTAGGTCAGGACAGAGTGTTTTTCCAATATATGGTGTAACTGTACAAGGGCATGAAACATCTTTCTACCAATATCTGAAGCCAGTATTAATTTCCATTACTACAAGCAGAAATTTAAGGTAAGTTTTAAAGAAAACTCAGTTAATGCTCCAATGCATTGCCAAGCTCAGCTATTTTTATTGGCAGCATTATTGCATATTGGACCTATTACCTGAGGCAGACTTAGAGAGTTTCTGATTTTATTATACATACTAAATACAGCCAGATACTAGAAGCATTAACAAGTTCATCTAGTTATTTTTAACAGTTTTTGAATGCTGTAGTTCTGTGTTGGTCCATGTTAAATTTGTGAAACTGCCAAAACTGCCCTTCTCCTGACAGCCACTCATTCTTCTTGTTCCTTTTGCGATGCAGCATTACAGTCAATTGGATCAAATTAAGATCAAGCTAAAATTAACCCAGAAAAAAAGAAATTGATCTCTACCAGTCAGTTCTCTGATCTGGCCCACTGCATTAATCTTAGTTTTGGCAAAAGGGAAGGGAGGAGGAAGACTAGGGAGAGCAGACTAACCCTTTCCATCACAGCAGATTTATGCTAGACTAGCTTTTTTGTGAAACTACAGAGGAAAAAACTTACATGTGCAAACTTCCTTCAATTCTTTGCTATTTTAAGGTTCTCACAGGCTTGCACTGATGTTTGAACCTGTTCTGTCCCTTGAGTTTTGGGTGAAATAATTGTTGTCAGCAGCTAAAATTTGTTGTCTGAGTCCACAATGGTAGTTCTGGCTGTGTGAATTTTGTATGCTTCCCATTTAGGTAATATCTAGTGCTTTCTAGTTGTCCTCTTCCTATGAGCCAGCAATACAGTTCACAGATGGAAAAGCAGCTCAAGGAGACTAATTGGCTTCCCAAAGTTCGCAGGAGTGAAGTAGGAATTGAATCCAGTTTTATGAGTCCTAAGCTATTGCCCTCACTTGTGAATCCAACTCGTATGTAGATAGGGCCTGTTTCCTTGTCCTTGATTGTCAGCCTGAGTCATCTTACAAACATTTTTCCACTGATACTATTTCAAGGTACATCAGTAGAAACCTTTAGGAGTTGCTGACTGGTGTTTCTAATGTTATGGGGTAGATTTAGAAAAATTCACCTCAACATTTCTACTCTCTTTAATCCTACCTGAATTGTGTCCATGGTTTAACTCAAATCCCACAGTTTAAGTGTAATCTAGATTCAGATCATTCAGATCGAACATAATCTGAATTCAGCTTACAACGGCTTTTTGGTCTTTTCTTTACTGCGATTAGATGTATGGAGGCTGGGAAGACAGATTTATCTTGTAACTCAATAGCTTAATCCAATCAGATCACAGGCAATTTGAGTTTCCAAAGGTTGTAGTTTGATTAAAAAATCTGTGATCAAATCTAAAAAATAAAAAAGAAATTAATACTGCTTTATCTGTGTCTGGTAATAGTTTATGCAAGTATCTTAAGTGCTGTGCACATACTTATCATGTAAATATACCCACTCATGCATACATATTTGCACTATATTTCCTACACAGAAGAAACCCTATTCAAGTTCATGTACATTTTCTATATAATAACACTTTTTTTTGTTTTTGATCTTTCAGTCGACGCTGGCGTCGCTGGAATCGATTTAATCGAAGGAAGTGTAGAGCTGCAGTAAAGTCTGTCACGTTTTATTGGCTTGTTATTGTCTTGGTCTTTCTGAACACATTAACTATCTCATCGGAACATTATAATCAACCTGACTGGCTGACCCAGATTCAAGGTATGATCAAAAATTATTTGTCCTGTTTTGAACTATGGATAGTTACACTCTATCAGTGCCTACTTTTSTACTTTGGCATTGTGTTGTTTGTTGCTGTCCTGAAGGATACTCAGTCAGAGAGAGATGCAAGAAATGACTGAATGTATCAAATTTTCACAACTGTAACACAACTTAATGGCATACCAGCAAAAACCTGACCGTACTAGATTGTAAATACCTGTACTTTTGTCATTTAACCATGCTTGAAAGATGAGAAAGGAAATGGTAACTGGCATAGCAGAATATGCTGTGAGCTCTAATGCTTGAGATCCAGTATGGACTCAAGCTGTGAGCACACTGCACAATAGATTGGAAAGATGGGTAGTTTTTTGGCGGCAGGAGGCTGTCAAGTAATGTAAATCCTTGCGTAAAAATTATTGTCCAATGTAAAGAAGCAGCATTTACTTCCTCAGGCAAAAGGCTGCAGACTAGTGTACGAAGTATAGAAATAGTATGTTAAAGGAAAAATGGAGCCTATAGGGCAATTCAGCAATTTTTTTTTTTTTTGATATTTTGTTTCAGATATCGCAAATAAAGTTCTTCTGGCTTTATTCACCTGTGAAATGTTAGTAAAGATGTACAGCTTGGGCCTGCAGGCTTATTTTGTATCTCTTTTTAACCGTTTTGATTGCTTCGTTGTTTGTGGTGGCATTGTTGAAACCATTTTGGTGGAATTGGAAATTATGTCACCCCTTGGAATTTCAGTGTTTCGCTGTGTTCGTCTCCTGCGTATTTTTAAAGTAACAAGGTAAGATTGATTAATGCTGCTAATTTTAACGATAATTGAATGGTGATCAGCAATTCTTTTGTAATACTTCATCATGCGCTGCTCTTTTACTGTTTTTTTTGTTGTTTTGTTTTGGTGTGTGTGTGTGTGTGTGTGTGTGTGTATGTGTGTGTTAACACACGCATTTTAATTTATAGGCACTGGGCATCCCTGAGCAACTTGGTAGCATCCTTGTTAAACTCAATGAAGTCCATTGCTTCACTGTTGCTTCTGCTTTTCCTCTTCATCATAATCTTCTCGTTGCTTGGAATGCAGCTGTTTGGAGGCAAATTTAATTTTGATGAAACTCAAACAAAACGGAGCACCTTCGATAATTTTCCACAAGCTCTTTTAACTGTATTCCAGGTAACTTTCTTTCACCCCCTATGAAACATTTTACCTTTGATGATCAACAAAACTGTTTAAATGATCATGTTTTCTGAGAATAAAATCACAAACGCTATTTATTCAGTTTACTTTAAGTAGCATTCTGCTCATTAAATTCAGTACTCTGGTAATTCTGCACCATTTGTACCATTTGTTCCATGTCTTACTTGATCTATCTATGCAACATAGCTATCATACTATTTCATTAAATTAAATCTTCTTTGTCCATCAAAGAGGTGGAATGTTACTTTATTTTGATTAAAATGTTTTCTTTAAGTTCATTATTTGTATAAAAGTTCAAGACATTCCCAAGCAGGAAAAATTGAGAAGCACTGTAAGAGTGCATAGTCGCATATGGTCATATCACTTACTATAACGTAAAATAAGTATGAACATCTTTAAAGAGACAGTGTCAGGTTTAATATCATTTTAAAACTTCTTGTCTATTACTTGTATAAAGATTATTAAATTTAGAGCCATGCTTACAGTTTACTTTTCATTATTTCATGATTTTTTTGTCCTATTTTAATTTTTTCTTTTTTTTCTTCTCAGTTTGGACACTGGAATGAGGCTATTCAGTTCATCTTTCTAGTCATTTTCGTGTTCAGCTTTGCAGACATTGCACATTGCCACAATGTTTGGTTTCAGACATTGTGGGTGAGTGTTTGGAGCTGACCCTGCAAGATTTGGCTCTGTCAGCTTCTCGTCACTTCCATAGGGTTTTCATCTAATGACTGTCTGGAGCAAGTAAAAAATCTTTCCTTTTTGTTTTAACATAAGGAAATTTTAATGAGAAACTTTTTTAAGAGGAGAAGTATCCACGTTAGACCTGACATTGCCCCTTTAAAAACTGATGGTAGTACTTTCAAACTCAGGCAAGATAGCCAAGAAAATCTCCTTCAGTTTCAGAATATACTCTGAAAGGACTTAGTAGGTGCTCAGAAGCTATGAAAATCAGATGGTAAGTTTAGGTCTCCAGAGATGGATTTTGGAACTTGACATGCCTATGATTTTCTTGAAAAGCCATGTAATTACTTGGAAGGAGAATTGGTATGGCATGTTTTCCCAAGATAGGACTAGTAATTTTAAAAAATTACTTACAAGTATATAAAGTATCTCTATAACATGAGTTATAATACTCAGTAGTACTGATCTTAGTAGTACAAAATAGTAGCACTGAAAAAAGTGTAGTTGTCCAAATATAAACTATCTTTCTTTTAACTAATTAACAAATTTCTATAAAATTCTTCTTTTAGACCGTGTTAAAATTATGTGAAATAACAGGAAATAAGAAAATCATGTAATTCTCCCACAGCTGTTGAGTTCCATTCAATTTGAAATAGTTACCAAGATAGCTGAATATGGTGTATCACAAGGTATATTACATTACTGAAAATCAGTCCTCTTCTCTGCACCAATATCAATAAAATTCTGAGCTTCTATTTTTATCACTTTTCCCTTTGAACTTCACTATGCAAATGCTTAGCATAAAATAAAAACTAGTAGAGTTAAACTCAAGCTTTCAAGAGATGCTTTTTTAAATGGAAACACTGCATATTAATAAAAAGACTGTGGTATTACTTTTGAATAAAGAAAGCCAGCTTTGTTGTGCATTGTTGACAGAGGAAACGATCCTTTTTTTGATGTTTTTGTTGAGTTAATAATATTATATCTGCTTCTTAGATTCTAACAGGTGAAGACTGGAATGCCGTTATGTATGATGGCATAATGGCGTATGGTGGCCCATCATCCTCAGGAATGATAGTCTGTATATATTTCATTATTCTCTTCATCTGTGGTAACTGTATCCTTTGCATTCACTGGAAACATTTTGAATGAGACTGTGTGCCGGGGCGTAATCATGCCAAGGACACAGGCAAAATTTGTCTAGGATGAAGTAAGTTGCTGTGGATGTGCATGCTCATTCTGCCTGTGCTAGGCCCTTTAAATAGATTCTCTTTTGTACATATATTCCCTTTTTTTATTTTCTGTAAAGAGGGAGACTCCAGTGAGCTCTCAGTACATCCCCAGTGATCACACTGGCAGAAACCAGAACACTTTTTCTTTCTTCCTTCAGTGGGAAAACTGCCTTATTCTACCTGTTTGTTTCCGTTTGATGTCTCTCCCTCTCAGAATGCGTGGATGTAGTCTGATCTCTATGACAGTAATTTCCCATT
Source organism: Rhea americana (assembly GCF_003343005.1). Taxonomy (NCBI): domain Eukaryota; kingdom Metazoa; phylum Chordata; class Aves; order Rheiformes; family Rheidae; genus Rhea; species Rhea americana. The sequence goes on along the minus strand of NW_028186038.1, from coordinate 2,177,437 downwards.
CATCTTTTTGATGCTTGGAATAGCTGTGTGAATTCTGACACACACTGACAGTGGAGCCAGTGATCCACTGTAGAGTGCAAAGACTAGATGAGAGAAGTCGGCAAGGAGAAATATTGACACAGTGAGGATTAAGTACTCCATTGTTCCCATGTAGTAACAGAAACTAATGTCATTCTCCTAATTCTTGAAAGGTCAAGAGGTTAAAAAAAAAAAAAATCTATTTTCTATACTATACGGCACTACGGCACTTGTATCGGTATAGGTACTTAACTGATACAAACTGAAGTATGCGGTTTGATATATACATTGTCACAGAAAATAATGCATTACAAAAAAATATTTAAAAGACAGTGTTTCATATTTGAAATTTGTTCATGCTGGTGTGAATGTAAATTTCATTTATTTAAAAAACGTCAAGTATTCTGCTATTTTTAAATTAGTAGCTTTAATGGATCTCTGCTTATTTTACACCTAGTATTCATCTAGTCCATTAAGTGAGTGTTATTAGCACTACAGTCCAGCATTACATGTCTCTACACTGAGATTGGGATTGTGGGTTTCCTGTCTCTTATGTTGTTGGTGTTTATGCTGGTAATAAACCAAACAGGTATGACAATGCATAATGCCCTTAATTTGATTTGAAATAGATATCTTGCTAAATGTCTTCTTGGCCATTGCTGTGGATAACTTAGCAGATGCTGAAAGCCTAAATACAGCTCAGAAAGAAGAAGCAGAAGAAAAGGAACGGAAAAAGAATGCAAGGTAAAATCGCACAAGCATGTTGAATGAGCAGGAGAGAGGAGGAGGAGAGTACTGAATTCTTTCTCTTACAAGGGTTTTCTTTATATAAACGCCTTTGCCATCTTCAAAAGTCGTCAGAATTTTTTTTAAGAAAGAAAAGAATTTACATAAACATTAAAACAAGACTGAATTAATACGATTTTAGATAAAAGTTGACTAGTAACTGGGAAAATGGAATGAACTAAGGATAAGTCAACTGATATTTAAACATTGCAATTGTAGAATTTTATTGCATAATTAGAGCAAGAATCTATCTGTTGTTGCTGCGACACAACTGCTTGGGGAATCAATTTTACAAGCCTTATATATACAAGAAGAAAACCTTCCTTTGAAATGAATACTGGCCTACTGAAGTCAATACAAGTTAGTATGTTAGTATGAATCCAAGGGTACGATTTATCCCCACAGAAAGGAGTAATGCTCAAATACTGAATTTTTTAGGGATTAGCTTCTGGAATTTATTCAAAATGATAATCTTTTAAATGAATTGAGTACATTCAAATGCAATAAATTTTATTGCTCTGGTATTTACCACTGTTCAAATCACTTTAGATATATTTTTGGTATATTTTTCTTAACTTTTCATAAAATGGGTATAGCTCACTTAAAATCTTGTGTCTTAACATGATGTGCTTTTCTGCTTTTCTTTTCTTTTTTCCTTTTTTTTTTTTTCGTAGAAAAGAGAGTCTGGAAAATAAAAAAAGTGAGAAGTTGGAAAGTGACCAGAAGAAGCCCAAGGATAGTAAGGTGTTTATTTTGACAATTATATCTTAGTTAGGAAGCTGTTTTAGTAATTCTGCTAAGGAAGACTTTTTAAGTCTACAGTGCACTCTGTGATTTCTTTTATGAATTCATCCTACCTACATTTTTTTTCAGGCAAAGGTCAGGAAACTTAGTTCTGGTTATTTACATCCTCAAAGAATCTCTTAACCTGTAAGTTCCTTTTGGTTTCAGAGAATCCTGGGAAGGAAAATTCTTAGAGCATGAAATAGTTTGTTGGGCAAATTTGATGTTACCTTAAGATCCCTGCAGGTGTTTTGACTGAAAAATCCAATAGAAGAGATTAGTGAATGATACACTCTTTATAGAATTTTTAAATGTTCTAGGTAATTTCCAAAGAAGCCCATTAGTTATATTCTTGTTGTAATCTACACAGCAGTAAGAATTATAAACAAATTAATCCTTTAAAAATACTTATTGAAAACTCAACTCTTCTCCATTCAGGAGTTATCCTGTATTGAGAACCTCATAGAGTAAGTGTGGGGTTTACTTCACTGGTTTCAGAGGCTTATTTAATATACTCTCAATTCTTTGTTGTACTCCAAGCTATATTGAAATTTATTTTTCTTCCGTTGTGTCTCTTTCATTGCCATAGGTGACAATTGCTGAATATGGAGAAGGAGAGGATGAGGATAAAGATCCTTATCCACCCTGTGATGTACCAGGTATGGGACCTACTAGCCAGAAAACAAACATTTGTTTTCTAAAATATACTAAACCTATTCTCACTAAATTCTAAATCAATTCCTTTGAAGTCAGTGCATTTGTACTCTGTTATCAGTGGATAAATGGGCCTGTAAGTTGCAAAACTTTATCTTTTTCTGCAGCTCACTAGGCAGTACAAAGAGCATACGAGAATTAATGCTGTGAGCCTGAAGACTACTCTGGTATTACTTACCTGCATGTGAGAGAGAATTACAAATTTATTTGAAATGTTTGGCTAAAAGGGACATTCCAGAGCTCATGATGTTCGATCACTTTTATCTTAGCTTCTTCCAGTTCCGTGAACACATTTATTTAGAAACCAGTTCTATCAGATTAGCTGTATTCCTGTCACAGAAATCTTATTCTCAACTACCTTTTGAGACTCAGTGCTCAACCAGTGCACAGAGACTTTTTACTTCAACATTGATACGTGAGGATTTGGCACATAAAAAATTGGGAAGTTGTAAGGTAGAGAGGGTGTGGAATCTCCCTCCTCAGAGGTATTTAAAAAGATTTTGAAAACTCATCTGAGATCACTTCCACACCCAACTGTAGGATATTAAAAATGCTTTGAATTAATGCACTACTTTTGACTTCGAGTTATACAAGTAATTGCCTTTAAAACCTCCTATTATGCATTGCTGTTAGTAGGTATGTATATACAGCTCTTTATTTTGTGTGTCGCATTCTATTTAGAGAGCAGCTGCTCTCTAAAGGATGGGGAGCCAGATAACACATCCAGCAGGGCAGGGAGCTTATCAGCCAGGGCTCAACCCCATAGTGCCCAAGAAAGACAAGCAAGGCAGGCATGGAGATGGTAGTTAGGTTGAAAGAGCAGTCCAGATCATCAGGCAAGTTTATGGTGATGAAGCAAGTTTGAGGACAGTCAGTCCACAGGTCAGGGTAAGGATCACATCTAGAGAGGGTGACCAGAGTTAGACGTAGTCCAGTGATCGCCATGCAGGTCCATAGTGATGAGAGAAGTCTGAGGGCAAGCTGAGAAGCTGATCTGTGAGTCAGGGTCCAGATCAGCAGAATCCRTGGCCAGGTACAGGCATGGCTGCGGCTGAACTGGAGACCAGTGCTCCTCTGGCATAGCCTGGGGAGGGACTGGAGGTCCGAGGATGAGCTGAAATGGAGATCCTAGGTTCTTGGGCAGGGGTGTGGGTTGATGCCCCAGGTAAGTCTGGGCAGGGCCATTAAGGCCTATTAGTGCTCTCAGGGCCCTTACATACTCACCCATATATATGCATGCACATATATATGTATAAAAGTTCATGACAACTAGGTGGGTATTCGTGTATTGATTTGTAGATTTTTAAAGCCATGCTGTGAATATGTATTTTAATACAAGTCATTCTTTTGTACCATTATGAACAAAAACTCAATCTTTTTTATTTTATAGTAAAAAAGTATTTAATTTAAAGTAGGTGAAGATGAGGAAGATGAGGAGGACGAACCAGAGGTACCAGCAGGTCCACGTCCCCGAAGAATATCGGAACTAAATATGAAGGAGAAGATAACACCAATTCCTGAAGGGAGTGCCTTCTTCATTTTCAGCAGCACCAATCCGTGAGTATCATTTATAAAAGTCCTTATTTAGTCCCCCAGGGTTTAGCACCGAAGAAAGAAGCCTCTTCCTGGTGAGGTTAGGGACAGAACTCCAGTGTCTTCAACAGGAGAGAGATTGGTTTCTCTGCTGAAAATTTTTAAATGATTTGCTAAATATAAAGGAGTTGTTAAATTAATTTACTTCTTTCTGTCAAAGGTAATTTTGTACTATATTCAGTCAGGTCTGCAAATGTCTGAAAATACAATTTAATATATATTAGTTACTTAATGTGGTAATTACTGGGTAATAAACAGACAGGAGGTAAAGTGTGAGCATTTTTTTTAACTTAAGATAGGATTCTTAGGACGATATTATTTGTGGAGCAATAAGGGTGAGGAAAGAAAAGAGAAAATTAGAGATAGAGAGAAAGGTTTTATGTATTCCTCTTGGGATGACAGTATTTTTCCAGATTTGAGGTTCAAGCAAACACTAAAGATAAAGACAAATGATTAAAAAAAAATACAAAAAATAAAAGCTGGATGTTGGAGGGAACTAGATTCTTTCACCACTCAGCCTAATTTCAGAATCATTTCTGGTTCTGCAGTGATGAAAAAAGCAAGCTTTATTAATCAGTAAAAGTTGTTACCATATAGTTGTTGAACAAAAGTGAATAGATGAGCTGAATCCGGTTCCTATAGGACTGAATATAGCTATCTTCATGCACAGCAACTTTGTTGGCAGTCTCAGAAGGGAACTTAAAAGCTATTTAGCATGAGAGAACACTTATCTTCTCGGTAGTAGAGGTCTTCACAGTTAAGATTAGAGGATGATGTGTGAATCAAGACGTGTTTTGGGCTTTTATTTCCAAACACACTGAAAAAAGTGTTAATTAAATCGGTAATTTTAAGAACACACATGCTGAATGTAAAAACTTAAGATTTGCTGAACATGATAAATTCATTATGGCCTCAACTAATGCTAATTCCCAGGCCAAAATGGCCATCTTACTTAACTGAGATACACTGTCCTCAAATCATCTCATTCATAAGAGAAAAACAAATTTTGCTTAAGAACCTTGTGATTCTTCAGAGGAATATTTCAGGCAACTTTAATGTTACTCAGTTACAAACCTGATCCTGCCTTTTTGCCAATTTAATCCTGTGCTAGCTCCATGGAAGTATTCAACAGCATTGTAATACCACTGGGTTTCATGACTCTAATCATATGGGCAGTTCCACTTCTCTAAGAAATACAATGAGCCTAATCCACATCTTACTGAATGAATATTTTTGACAGCTTTAATCAGAATGAAATCAAATACAGSGTCTGAATGACTTTCCTGGCATTTGGTGCTGTTGACATTGGCCTCTATGTATGTGTACAGTGAGGCAAAGCACTGGAATGTTTAGCATTTCATAACCCACTGAAAACTAATAGGAGATGGGAGGTCCTCTTTCACAAATTCCTTCAGTAAGTGCACCTTCACAACAGGTTTATCATATGCTGAATCATTTTGAATCCATTTACATTTTTATGAGCCAAGGCARTAACTTCAGTGTTAATGCTGCTTTTAACTGATGATAGTTGCTCTGTTCYGTCATTGTTGGCAGAGTAATGGAAAACATTTTGTATATAAGCCATCTGCTGGTTTTTTTTGGTTTTATTTTTTTTCCACGTGTGATGTATTTTTATATATCTTTTTCAGAATTCGAGTGGGATGCCACAGACTCATCAATCACCACATCTTTACTAATCTCATCCTTGTCTTCATCATGTTGAGCAGTGTTTCCCTAGCAGCAGAAGATCCAATTCGCAGCCACTCTTTTCGAAATAATGTAAGCCCATCATTTTTATATCTGAAGATAAATGTATCTTCATATAGTAACAATCCTCAGAATTAGTGCCTGGTTTTTAATTTTCAAGTTAAGAAACTTTCCTTTTCCTTTTTCCAGTCATCAATTTATATATTTTGCTTTAAAAAAAAMCATATATCTCTAAAGAAAGCAGAGATATTAGAACCATTTATTATCTACAGAACTTTCTTCCTGTGTTGGATATTAATACATCAAAATAAAATTTTGCTCAAGATGAGCGTAATTTTGTAGCTAGCTGTATCTGCTGTGCATTTCCCGAATCTTTCTTGGTGCTTCTCAATGTTTGACACTGATTTAAAAGTGACATCAAAAATATCACTTTATAACATGCTGGGTATAGACTTTGACCTGTCCTCTCTTCTCTATCGCTAACTCCATTATCTGATCTTGAGGAACTCAGACTATTACTCTGTCAGTGAGTGTATGTGTTTGTAAGGGTATTACCTCTCCTTTCAAAGAGGAGAGCTTAGTGAAATTAGTTTCCAGAGAGTCTGGTGCCATGAATATCATATTCCATTTTTTTTAAATATTGTAAATACTTTGATCTGTAGTAGATTAGGATGCACCCACACTACTGTGTGTTACAGTACCACAGCATATCTGACGATCCTGAATTCCTGATTGTCTAAATGAGAAACAAAACAGTAAGAAAAAGCCTCTGAAATTATTGTGAGTTATGTATGCTTTAGATTACGTATGAAACAGCTGATAATGTAACCTGGTAATACTCTGTTGGGACTTCTGGGATACTTTGACAGAACTTCAGCTCCTGTATCACTGAACTTCTTGCTAATGTAGGTGTAGCCTCTGGAGTCCTCTTTGGGCCATTGACATTCTCTGAGTATCTTTTCAGTAACAATGCTAAATACCAAAAAGCTAAAACTTCCTTGAAGAGTAAAAAGAGATCAAAGCACAAACACACTCAAAGGAGTTGTGTGCTGGTCTTATGAAAAGATCAGCTAATGGATAAGAAAAACAGAACTGGCAGGCAATACTGAAATGGTTTTTGTGGAAATGAAGAGCTGATACTACCTTTTGTAGCTAGAGGAATGCTAGGAGGGTATAACTCCAAAGTGGTGGTAACTGTATGGATTGTTTCTATTTGGGACACAGGCAGGTAAAATGTATGAGTGATTTCAAGAAGGACATTGCCCTTGCTGTAGATATTCACAAATGCACCAGAACTGCATATTTTTCTTGTTATTACCTTGATTGATCACGTTTCCTTCAGCTGACCAGCTTAGCAAGGGAAAGAACTTGCTATGAAATGGCAGTGAGCTTGAGTTGGAAGCTGTAAGGCTCAAAAATACTGAAAGGTTTGATGTCAACAGTTTGCTTTTGCTGTTATGTCTCTACAAAAGTTGGCTCTGCTTGTGCCAGGTGGCACTCAAGTTCAATATTATGGCTGTCTAATGGATGTGTATGATCCATTCTGCAAATATCCCTGCTTTCTGCAGGAGTTACTCCTTTAAGTCACTGAATGGAATCTTGTGCTTTTCATGTCGAATATGCTGTGTTTGTTCTTCAGTGAAGATTGTGTTGTCTGTAGCTATCCTACCATTATGGTGCCGGCAAAAGGGACAGCACATTGGCTGTGTCCTTAACCCAACAAGTCACAAACCGCTGAATATACTGAACATGGTAGCTAGCCATCTTGAGGAGTCTCAGCTTCAGCACCATTTCTCTGTTAGAATTCACAGACAGGAGTGACGAAACAAGTTTGAGGCTGGAATGGTTTTGAATATTTTTTTTTAACTCTAGAGTGAATTTCTTCATGATTGATCTTCGTTGAATGGTTTTAATATTTACCTGCTTTTTCAGCAACTACAAGAGACAGAAGGATGTGATCTTCAGCAGAACATGGAGGGAGAAAAAGATTTTCGTGCATTTAATCTAATAGGAACACTTTTTTGTCTGTTATCCATTTGTCTTATTTCTTCTTCACATTTAATTAGCTGTTAAACCATAGATACCATGTTCCTGTGCAGAACTCTTTGGTAAATAGATCCTTCCCTTGAAGGAGGAGTACTTGATGAGTACTTCCCTTGAAAATAAAATTAGTACTGTACTTCAGTATATGGTGTGCACTAGATTAGGTGCTAACAATACTGCCACCTGGAAAGGGTGAAATCCTGGTTCTACTGAAATGTACAGCAGTGTTTCTACTAACAACAGTGAAGTTAATATAAATCCAAGATCATCTTAAAAGTTTGCATATCGCTATGCAACTATTGTTGATTTTTAAAAATCTCCTACTAATAAATCACTGCTGTATCTTCAATGTTCAGGGAAAAATAGCTGTAGTGTTGATTTTTAGTAACGTACTTATTAATTTGTTTTGTGACTCTCAAGCCAATTCTGTACAGGAATATAATGTAGCAGAATGTAGAATGATATAGTCTAGAAATATCCACTGAAATTTAATTTTTTGGTGGAATGCAGTGATTAAAAAAACCCCACTGTTATTAATAAGCAGTTTTCCTTTATGTAGGATTTTGTATCCTTGCTAAAGGCGAGGGAAGTACCTCTGAAAGCTGATGGAAGAAAGTCTGAATTGAAAGAAGAGGTTGCATACTGGGTCCTGCTAACTCCTTGGTGCAGAAGTCTTATATGCACAGTGGCGTCTGATAAATTTTTAAGTAAACAAAAATGGTTGTACAATAACTATGTTGTCTGAACTCCCTATCTGCCTGTTTGTATTCATTTATTCAGATGTATTCATTATTTTTCTGCATGTGGTCTAAAATGTAAAAATTTATTTATAGATGAATTTCTTACTGTGGCACATATTATACCTTGCAGATACTTGGTTACTTTGACTATGCTTTCACAGCCATCTTTACTGTTGAAATCCTGTTAAAGGTAATGCATTGTTAACTGATCCTTGCTAGCTCAAAAACAGCTTTAGCAATAATGTTTGTAACTTTTTGTTTACCTTCCAGATCCTAGGGTATGCAGATTATGTCTTCACTAGTATGTTTACATTTGAGATCATTTTGAAGGTAACAGGTTTTTAAAGGAAGTTTGCTTAAAGGGATTTTCCTTGTGTGTCACCTGCCAAGAAAAGGCACTTGAAGTGTTCTTCGCCTTTTCTCTAAATGATCAAAGCTAAACTTTTTTTAAACCAAAGGATTTTTTTATTTGACAGTTTCTCATAATTTTGATTGGTTATTTTTTTTACCATTGGGTGCATGTAGAAGCTGATTTTTGTATCATTACATCAATTTAATAATTCACTTTTTACCCTTTTTAAACGTAACAGTTGTCAGAAAAGGGAAAAATAATTCACTGCGCATGAGCTTTTCCTCTTTCCTGCTCTGGCATTTCCAAAAATAATGATCAATCTTTTCAGAAGGGAGCATGTAATTTCTCATTTCTCCTGCTGAACTATATTCATAGAGCTAAAATAGTAGATAACTATTTTCTTGCAATAGGACTTGCAAGATATCTTGCATTTATCTATACACTAAGATACTTTGCATTGATCTTATCTTGGGCATACATTTAACTACACAGAAAGGCATATATATGCTTGTTTAAATGTATTACCCATGCATGAGCCAAAATTGGCATTTTAATGTATAGTTTGTGTACTGATTATTAAGGATACCCGTGGGGGTTACTCTCACTTTAGTTCAATGAGGCTTACTCTGGTAAAGAAGCCATATTACTGAGGTTTAGGCTAACATGTAAGAAAATGCAGGACAAAACAATCAAATTTTKGGGGGAAATCAGTGAAATACTTTTTTCAGAGATGTACAAGTTTCTTAAGTTTAGTGCAGTACATATGCACCATGAATTTTTGGTTGAGTAACCCTGATACCTATATTTATGAATTTCTAATACACTAAGAATCTGTACATAAACTTTGCATTTCCTATTGAGAATTAAGCTTAACAAAAACTCTTTTCCCAGCTCCTGCTCATATTGCTATGCATTCTTCACAGTGCGGTTTGATTAATACTAATTAAGGCAATATTTGGGCTGTTTACAAGATAAGCTAAAAGAGTAAACTATTTGTGCTTGCAAACTTATGTTTATGTTATCCCTTTATTTCTCATTTTCCTCAGTGAGGAGCCTGCTAAGGACTTGGTTAATCTTTAACATTTGTGGCATTCTAGAATAAATATTTAGCTAGAGAAAGACCAAACTAAAGGAAAGAATGAGGCACTGATAAGACCATTCCGTTAGATCAACTAGTTCCAAACTTTGAATTGGAGAAATTATACTAGATGTGTTGACACCATTGCTGTGGCAGGAGAGAGTCAGGAGAACATCCGCATCCTTTGAGCGGAAGGTTGGAGAGCCTGTACAGTTCCAGTTGTGTTTTGAAGGAGCCAGAGGAATTAAGCATGGCACAAACTATATAAGTATAGAAAACGAACGTACCTACAAGCTGTATAAGATTCTAACATCGAGTGACTCAGAATTATTCAAGGAAAGTGGGAAGCACTAGAGCAGAATCTACTGAAATTCAGCATTGTAAAATGATATAAAGAAACAGGAAGCACCACCATAGCCAAAAATGTTGTCTTGACTCCACTTTCTCCAGGAATCTCAGTATTCATRTGTATTTATGAAGGAAAATAAACCCTACTATAGAAAGTTTAATAGATAATCAGAATGAGACCTATGTACATGTGCAGTACCCTGCTTTACTAACATGTCTGAGACATTGGCTTTGCTTGCTTGTGGCTGGAGTCCTTAATGTTATCTGTGTTGGGTTTTGCGCTGTGCTTTCAGCAGTACCCATGTCCGACAGAAGCTGTGTGTGTTCTGCAAGGAATAATTCAAGACTAGATGTGTTGTGACAATAGCTTGCCTTGAATTTCAGACAAAAAGCATGTGAAACGGGCTTAAAATATCCAGAGGGAGTATCATCAGCTGCAGGGAAGAAACCTGTAAATGTCTAAAAAGCAAGCATTTCTAAAACAGAATAACTCGCAATATGTGGAGAGAGTCTCTGTGCTATATTTTATTGACTGCTCTGTAGGCATCAGGATTTCCATATGGTATGGGATCAAGGATATGAATGAGAATATGAATAACAGAAAAGCTGCAATAGCAATTTAAAGCACTTAAAAATCTGTTACGTCACCCCTACGTGGCTTTTAAATCAAGCTTACTATCCTGTTTGCAGTACTTGGGAAATGTGAGAAGATCAGCGTGAAGGTCAGGTTAGGGCCTTATGCTTTTAACTCTGCTCCAGCTTGCTAATCCCCTACCATTTAAACCACCCCCCACTTAAGTGGAATTCCAGGCATAAAGAAAAGAGCAATACGGATTGACCCATGGATCTGCAGCTTAGTGAGCATTCCCCAGTACATACTCTACTGAAGGCTGTAACACCTCTCATGGCATCAGTTGTGGTCTAGGCTTTGCTTTTGTCCTGATCTGTGAAAGGGTTAGAATGATTTTGTTACAGAAGGGTTTTAGTCACATTCTTCCATTGGGTTTATAATAATTAATCATGAGTAGCAATATGAATGTGGGGAAATTCGGCTGTACTTGAAACTTGGAAGTTTTATGGTTCTACTAGTTGTTTTTCTAACAAAAGCCAAATCAGTTCAGAGAGATGAGTTTGGCCTAATCAGTTCTTATACAAAGGTATAACATTTATTGATATTAGAAACAATTAACACATCTGCAGGTGTTGCTTGAGCATAGCTTGTTTAGTTTAAATGAAACTTATTTATATGCCTAATAGGATTGTTTTGTATCTTAATTACAAGGTGAGATACTATTTTAGGTATTCACACTGTAGACAGGTGTCTTGTAAACAGCCTAAATGTGAATTTGAGTAAATACAGATAGAGAATAAAAGTGTAACAATTCTTTTATAGATGACGGCTTTTGGAGCATTCCTTCATAAAGGGTCCTTCTGCAGGAATTATTTTAATTTGCTGGATTTGCTGGTTGTGGGTGTTTCTCTGGTATCGTTTGGTATTCAGTAAGTATTATACTTACAATGTGACTGATTTATTTTTGCTTTGGAGTTTTATATTAAACTTGATCTTTCAGATCCTTTTGTTCCCCCATTGTATGTGGGTATGCAAGTTCAGTATCAGGGTTGGGAATGGAAGAGATAGTGCTTTCTTTGGAGAGTATTATAACTCATTACTAGTACAGGTTGGAAACAAATTACTACTTCCTGCTATTACAAAGAGAATAAGGAAGAGAACCATGACACTGAACTGTATAACAAGTACCTCCTGGAGCCTCAGGAGGTTTGGATTCCTTCTTTTGTGCTATTGCCAAATGTACAATTCAGTTCTAAGTGCCTGTTTTTTCAGCATTGCCATAYTGTGGTATGTAACCTGACAGTATTTGAAGGGGGAGAGAATTTATACTATAATCAAGATTGATTATGCGAGTGATAGTGAAGAAATTATTTGCCCCCTTTGGATCAGGCAAAATGTAGTAATCTAAGAGTCTAAAGGCACTTACTGATTCACTGCAGTTCTGCCTCATGTATAATAATAATCTACGAAACCTTTACTGACTAAAAAAAAAGGGAGAAAAAGAAAAGAGAGAGAGCAAGCACAAGGGTTTACTGAGTGTCAGTCAACTGTTTCCCAATTTGTATTGCACTAGTACTGGAATGCCTTTTATGCAAGCTTTCATCTTTGCAGTATGTTCTTTAAAAGGCCATCTGCTATTATTTCCTCTCAAAATGCAGGCCTAGCTACTTAAACAAAGAAAGTATGAGTCATTTGTGATTTTTTTCATCTCCAGTTGGTTGAAAATTAAGGTATTCATTGCTTTATGGGACTTTCACAATGTCTTTGATAGACTTGTCAACACTGAAAAAAGCTTCAGAGAGTATTTTGCTTGTGATAAAACTTAGCTGCATTACAGTGTCAGATGAGCCTTTAAGCTGTTAATTCCCAGGTTGCTCCAGAAATCAAAATTATTCTTATGATATTTGAGATTAATAATACTTTTAACATTAATAAAAGATCTGTAAACAAGAGCTTCAAAAATCGTAAGACTTTCTTGACTTCTCATATATAAGGAAGTAGCAGTAACATTGTTATTCATAGTAAGAAAATTAGTTAACTGAAAAATAATAGAATAATTTTTCTTCTTTCCCTAGATCAAGCGCTATCTCCGTTGTGAAGATCCTCAGAGTTCTAAGAGTTTTGAGGCCTCTAAGGGCAATAAACAGAGCAAAAGGACTTAAGGTTTTTACTTTTATCTTTTTCTAATTTACATTTCTTTTGCCCTGTTTCTTCAGTCCTGCCTCAGGTTAAAAACTGTACTRCAAAACAAATCGCCTGGAGAGAGTCACAGCACAAGGCCAGAAGTCCTTTCCTGATTCTTAAAAAAAAAATTCTTAAAAAAGGCCAGGTTCTGTCCACAGTTATAGAAGTATGTATGTGGCATGCCACAGAGCGAAAATTTTGGCCATTACACTTGGTATGAGCCAACATGTCACAGCAATATTTTTGTTGTCATTCCACAGTGCATTTGTAATTTTTAATCAGTAGATATTAATGAGTCTATTTCAACAGACTTCTGAGAAATTTAGAAAACATGTCTAGGTATAATATTGACATCACAAAAATAGTTAATTTAAAAAAATAATAAATGTGAGAAAATATACTTTTAGGCTTGTGGTATGTATTTTATGATACTACTATGTAAAAATTCTGTTAAGATCTTTTCTTCTTTCTTTACAGCATGTTGTTCAGTGTGTCTTTGTGGCTATTAGAACTATTGGCAATATCATGATTGTTACAACTCTGCTTCAATTCATGTTTGCTTGCATTGGAGTGCAACTGTTCAAGGTAAATAGACTCTCAAAATTTACATTGCATCAAGAACAACAAAGCTCAGCTAACTTCTTTGTAACTTGGTGCTAGAACTAGGGCTGGTCCTATTTTGAACCAGTCATAGTATAAATGTGTTTATTTTATATGTTCTGTATTTTACTTTTTTATTGCTGTTGTTTTATATGTAGGGAAAATTCTATAAGTGCACTGATGAAGCAAAACAGAATCCTGAGGAATGCCGGTGAGAATTCCTTTGATTTATGAATGTGACACATTATAGTTTAAACAGAAGCAACTGGGCATGCATGTCCCAAGCCTTATAGGTTTGTGTMAGTTGGAATCATCATCTTAAAATCCATCAGCAAACTTTAAAACATAAAGGTGGTCAATCAAGTTTACCATGGAAATTAAACAAGTTTAGCAATGGCATAAAATCAACTATTTTGAATAGAAGATTGAATAACTCTGAGGCTAATCTAGTATTTCACTAATCACAGTTTGTTTCTCTCCTTTTCCCGCAGGGGGATATATATTGTTTATAAAGATGGAGATGTTGATAATCCAATGGTCAAAGAGAGGGTCTGGCAAAACAGTGATTTCAACTTTGACAATGTTCTGTCTGCTATGATGGCTCTTTTTACAGTATCTACTTTTGAAGGCTGGCCAGCGTGAGTGAATTCTCCCAGTCTTCTCAGCATTGTTAATGCAGTTACATTTTCCAGAACAGTTCTCTGTCATTTACCAGGCTTTTTTGGGGGAGCAAAACAGTCTTAAATGATGATATAAAGACTTACTAACAGAGGAAGAGAAAAAAGCCTATCATCATTCTGAATGTACAGTTCTTCACATAAAAATCTGAGTGCACTTTTCCTGTAATTGTATTTCAATGATTCACTGGCTTTGTAGTCTGTAATGGAGCAGTGAGTGGGCAATGTTGGATTCAGGAATTCAACTAAATGAGATTTCAGTCTTCGTTTTGTATTTTAAGATTTTACTATGGAGACAGAATAGACAAAGCACAGCTGTTCAGAACTCATCATTAGTGCATATTAGGTCAAAATGAATGCTGAAAATGCTCATTATTCAATCCTCCCTTTGCCAGTAAAATCAATTTAAAATATAAGCACCATGTAGGATAACATAAAAGCACCATGTGGTTTCTGGATATGGTATTGTCCTCTGTGTGTGCACGTGTGCCTGTTAAAATCAGTGTAATCTTATGTTTTATGTCGTTTGATTCCTAATCTTTCAGCTACTTCTATAACGGAATGTTCTTCAGCTGGAGTGGAAGTAATCCTTTTAGGTGTTTATCCTTCCATGCCCTTTAGATAATACTAATATGAAAATTTTAGGCCTTTAAGTAAAAATTGTACTGCAAAATTTGTAAAACAGTAAGTCATTTCTGAAATCTGTCCTCTGAGTCAGTATATTTTACCGTCTGTTGCCATTTTAATGATAATAAAGATTAACTTTTTTGTTTTTCAGACTACTATACAAAGCCATTGATTCAAATGGTGAGAATGTAGGACCTGTATACAACTACAGAGTGGAGATCTCCATTTTTTTCATCATCTATATCATCATTATTGCTTTTTTTATGATGAACATATTTGTTGGTTTTGTCATTGTTACATTCCAAGAACAAGGAGAACAAGAATATAAGAATTGTGAGCTGGACAAAAATCAGGTTAAAATAAATAATGAACTCTCTAATTTTTGAAAGTATCCTAGTTTGCTTATGCGTTAAGAGCTTCCTTTCTGCTTTGGGTCAGAAGAGGGCACCAAGCACATATCTTAGTATTAAAAAAACAAACAAACAAAAACAGAATGGGTAAATACTGCTACTGATAGATATGCAAGTCACTCTATGTTCCTCTTTTCGTAAGCCCAGCATCTCAGCCTGTTTGTAAGGATTAAGCTGTTTGTAACATTAAGCTAGTTAGCTTCTTAGTGTTTCACTTGTTGGTACCACATTAAGAAGAAGGTAGCATTTGCCAAATTGTCTGTAGGCAGGGTAGGTTTTACAATAAGAAAGAAATATAAATATTACATCTTGAGAATTTATCCTATATTAAGGAAAAAGTTCAAAGTAGATTTTTATGCTTGCTTTTTTTTTTCTTTATAAAGCAACTCATGGTTTATATTGAGATTCAGATAAATTCTGCACCTTTTATTATTTAATCCCTGGACTGAGAAACTCATCAGTCAGGGGTCATGATCTTTCAGGTGCTCGTGTTCCACACATATGTAAATGAAGTTAACCATGTTGCAAGTTTGTGCAACATTCATGCTGTATTTTGTGCTCTATCAGTAGCTTATGTAAGCATCCTTCAAAAAGATAGGGGAAGGCCTGACCTCTATGAAGATTTCAACCACTAATAGAGTTGGAGGTGAATCCATGATGTTCCCATCTATATAACATGATTTTACTGGGCAATTTAACTGAACCGTTATGACCAACGGTCCTCCAATATTTATTTTCCTGACTGTATGGTTTTATGCTCTGCTGTTACATTTGTGATTGAAAACTGAGTAAGGGCATAGCATGGCTTATAGGTGACTTAATAGTCACCTTTATTATTAGCTAAAATTCTTTAGAATTAATTCTAGATAATTCATTAGAATTATCATGGCTGGAAAGCACCATGATGAATAATATCCGTACTACACACTATGTACAGTACTATATACACACACACATATGGTCTATAGTATACTACTGTGTACTACTACACTATATAAAGGCAAAAAATTTCAGAATTTCCATGAGCATTACTTGATTTCTTTTTATGTGGCTGAGTAGTRCATACGGTTGTATAGTGCATAGCTGCACTTGTAAATGACCAAGTGAAGATTGGTAAGCTACTTGATTAATACTTAATAATAAAAAATTCTATACCAAGTATATGTAGTGCCTGTTTTTCAGACTTTTATTTAACAATTTGCGCTTACCAGAAATAATATTCCCTAATGAGTCACTGTTATGTGCAGTCTGACGATTTTTGATGTGTTTACTTTTACAGCGTCAGTGTGTAGAATATGCCTTGAAGGCACGCCCTCTTCGTAGATATATTCCAAAAAATCCTTACCAGTACAAGTTCTGGTATGTGGTGAACTCTACTGGATTTGAATACATCATGTTTGTCCTCATCATGCTGAACACACTTTGCTTGGCTATGCAGGTAGGAAAACTAGAAGTCTGTCTTTGAAGCCTTTGATGTGAGTTGCAGGGAAGAATATGGGAGATACAGTGCTTTTGATTTATGACATCTACTTTTTTGTGTAGTGGGGGAAAAAACAGCTCCCCCCTCCCAACACTCTGGTCATAGTACACTTCTATAATATGTTCCAATCTGTGTGTTAGTTCTGTGAAGAAAAATTCTTTAAAACTTCTTGAGAAAGGTCTTCCTAAAAAGAAATAATGGTGGGAATGAGAAAAGCAATGCATAGATTCCCTCACTCCACCTTCTTCACACGTGACTTTGTGTTCCAAAGGAAAATTACTGAGTGCTAGTCTTTTTTAAACTCTTGCTATTTCTAAAGTTATTTTTCTTTCAAATGACAAAAAGATATGAGATAACTGATGAAGCAGCTGGAGATAAAAGGAGGAGGTACAAGAGGAGTATCCTGAAAACTAGATCAATATCAGACTTGAACAAGCCATTTTTTACAGTCATGTCAAAATTTCTCTTTATATGTATATAATGTTCCCCTACAACACAGCCATGCTGTGCAGTCTGATTATTAGTGATAGATCAAAATAATAATTGCTGTACTGACTATACTTATTAATTATGTGTTTGTGAAAGAATACACTCTAATTAGTGAATACCAGTAAAAGCTCAAAATAATATTGGACACTGAGTGGTACATTCATCAGTCAGTGTTTGAAAGCAATTAGTGGAGAGTACCTTCATGCAAGAATTCCACAATCCTCTCCTATGCAAAGTCCACTGAATGCAAAAAGGATAGTATTGGATTCTGTGATCAATATGTTCCAAAAATATTAAATAGCAATCTTTGCCAAAGTGTCCTTTGGAAGATACTTTTAATGTCAATCGTGTGGTTAAACACTTAATTTGAACCAAAAAAACATGGTGTAAAAATTTTCTTGGAGTGACTTATGATGAAAATCAAGCTTTTTATGCCATACTTTTACCTGTAGCATATTATAATTTACATTTGCGTATTCCTAAGACCATCCATATGCAAGAAAATCTAAGGAGTACATAAAAACCTACTTTTGTGAGCAAATATTTCTATCAGCCAGTTAGATCTTTTATCTAATATATTCTTTTACATAATGCATTTAGGCATTACTTCACCTCCTTGTAGCTTCTGTACTTGTTCTGTTTCTTTTTRTATATATACTACACAATCTTTCTATCTCTGATGTTTGTATCTTCTTCAGAAGCTTAAAAATATCATGTGTGGAACAACCATAGAACTATATGATAATGCAAAACTTACACAAACGTCTATTTTCATATATTAGTTGTGTATACATCTGTGCGTATTTTTGGATATGTGTTATTTCTGTGTGTGTGTGTATGTATATATATTTACCTTTTTCTTCTTTTTCCAGCATTACACACACACACTGTTTTTCACCAACTATTTCTGTTGTCTACTTTTACCAGTTATTTCTTTTTCTTCCCCAATACTTTAGATTTTAATAAGAAAAAGATTAGCTGAAATCCAATTTACATATCCATTCTGCTTTTACTGTAAACTTGTGGGAACTGTATTACCTTAAAAATATCATTACTACACCATACGTATTATTATTTGACTAACATACTGCAGGCTTTCTAAATAAGTGCAAAACCAAGTTATATAATTTTTAAAAATATTATCTGCAACTTGGGAAGTTGGTTTTGTTTAATACCTCATTTTTGAGGGACCAGTTTTCTTCTCAAAACTGTCTCTCTGGAGATCCTCTTAGTATATAGAGGAATGACAAATTTGTTCCACTTAGTGCCTTAACAGAATCAATTTTAGGTAACTCAATTTTTGACCAGCAATATTCAATTAGTCTTTATGCATATAACTCCACATCATAAATACTAAGAGAAAACATCCTCCTAGACTGCGTTTTTGCCAACTTTGTCTTATGCTATCCTACTTTCACTTAATATTTACAATCCTTAACTTTTACAAGTGTCATATTTTTCATTCACAGCATTATGGACAGTCTAAGCTCTTTAATGATGCGATGGACATTATGAATATGGTTTTCACAGGAGTGTTCACTGTTGAAATGGTTTTGAAACTGATTGCATTCAAACCGAAGGTAAGTTTTAGATGTACTTTAATTAGGTTATCACCAAAAGAATTAAGTATAACAAGTTTAACGTTATATATTATTCAAATAACAGGAAGAACCTACCTGTTTCCCACATTTAGTTATCAGTGAAATCTTCATAGAAATGTTAATCTGATTATATGTATATATGTAACTCCAGGAAATGAAATATAGGTATCAGAAAAAGTATTACGAGGTAGTTGATGAGATCTAGAATACTTCGAGGTGATGAAAAGGTCCCTTTCTAAATCAGAGAAATCATTTCCTGTTACAAGCATTACCACTTCTCATATTCATGGTACCGCATTCATAATCTTAAACAAAGTTAATCCTTGGTAAAGACTTGTATGTTATGTTATACTTCATTTTCTAAAATGCAAAATTAGAATATGTCTGTATTTTATAAAATATAGCTARGCACTACAAACATACACATAAATAACTTGGCATATTCAAGTAGCCCTCTTAGTTTTTTGTTTTCAATTTTATATATACAGCATTTGATAGAGGTACCCACAATAAGCAGTTTAGATTCCTTGCCTTGAAGGGACACTGTCAAAATGAACCATGCAAGCACATTTTTTTGAAGTAGATTTTACAGAGAGGCTGATAAATATAATTACTAATTGAAAAGGAATCATGAAAATAAGATTATGATAGTTCATCCAGTCTTATTTGTTCAGTTCTCGCATCCCATTTATGACAGTGTGAAACTTAAGAAAGAAAAACTAAACTGAATTTCTGTATTGGTTACAATGAAATTGGTATTTATTCTGATCGTATATCTATGTAAATAAGTAAAATATAGTCACTCACTTTGCACAGAATATGAAAAAAACTTGCCACGCCATTTGAGTTTTACTGATCTCACTATTTAAGCCTGGTATTTTTCCTTTTTCATTGCCCTTTTAAAGTAATCAGGACATCTGCATCTATCCTCTGAATGTGGGCTATGTCTTTCCTTTGTTTCAAACAGCAGACTGGATGGCTGTAGGCTGTGTAGGCAAACTTGCTCTTGCTTTAAACTAATTAGCTCTGATAATTCAGAGCCATGGTAGCCCAGAGCTCAGCCTGGGGTAGAAGTGTGACTACTACCCAGCTTTTCAAGACTATTTCTTGAGCTTGCATTTAGCCATTAGCTTTGCGGTGCAGGCTGAGCTACTTGATTTAAAGCTAGCTTTTAATGCGTTTGCTTGCGTAAGTAAACAAGTTACACATCCGTTGAGGTCAGGTGCTGGGATGTGAAGTGTGAAGTTCTGAGTGAATGCTTGCCCACTCTCCTGTAGTCTTGCTCAATCCTGGCCAATCCATTGTACGTATTTCTGATGAATTTACTTGTATTTTTGTGTCACCTATCTTTTGTGTGTTATTTTTTCACACAAAAATAACATAATGTGGAGGCCCCAGAGGAGATAGTTAAGATATGYGGACCACAGCACCATGAGTATACTGATTGCATTTCACGATTGCATTTCCTGTTCTGTATCCTTGTTTCACACTGAAGTCTGAGGAGATTTTGCTGCATTTTATTATCTGCTCTTTGAAAGAAAGTTGTGAATCTTTGTACAGTTCTCCATGCACTTGCAACTATAGTCAGAAATAGCAGCTGATGCAAAATGTAGTTGTCTGATCATAAGTGTATAAATCACAGTGCTCCATTGGTATTATGGACTTCCTACTCGTTACTGAATGATATTCAGTGTCTTAATACTAGCTTCAGAGACTTTGTACAATTTGGGTTCTAACTGTTGTAACATGCTTTCTATCTGATAAGATGCTTATAAGATGCTGAACGCTGTTTGTTTGAAGGGAAGACACTGGCAGTGAAAGGCCTTCATTTCCTGAATTTTGTTCTGTCGTAGATGAAGCAGACCTTAAACTTGCTAATTAGCAGGACAAGGTTAAAAGGCCATCAAGTTAATCAGATTTTTGCCAGAGATTAATCAGCAGGAAGAGAATGGAATTAATTATCTTAAGGTTTTTCCTGATATTCTTTGAAGATTGTAACTTTTTTATTGCGAAATATTCTTCAGCAAGACAACTACTGGCAATGTATATTGCAGGTTTTTTAATAGTTGCAAATCAGTTAGCAATCTTAAGCTGAATGTGAAGGTCTTTTAGCAGTCTAAATTTAAAATTAGATACATATTTAAGAAAACAATGGATTTTTTTAATAATTATTAAGATTTATTAATACTTTGAACAATCTGAAACCAAACCTAGCCTTTTGTTTTAGTATCTGTGAGAAAAAAACTGATTAATTTCTTTTGTTTGTGCTGCCACTGGGTTACTTAGTCTAGTCTGGGAGAATTGACAGTTTTATTTATTTTGTGCATTTAAAAAAATATTTTGAAGGTGCTCTAAGCATCAAATGAAAACTGTTATTCACTGTATAAAAATCAAAATATAAAAAAATTAATTTTTATCTGATCTGCTTGACAGTGTCCCCTTAATAAGTTGTCAAAAACCSTGTATAAAGCGTGATCTTTTGTTTTTGATGTTCAGACAAACCTGAGACTATTATAAATATTGATACTCCTGGTATGACATTGTGTTGTATAAAACTAGGATACTGAAGACTGCCTTCCAGCTCCGAAATGTATAAAACTTGGATAAGTGGCAGATGTTAAAGGTGATGCTTGGTGTCTGGCACACTTGTTGATTGGGAGATTGGAACACATAGGTACTTCGCAGAATGAGGCCTAAACTTTTCAACAGAGCGTTATAAGGACTAAAATATTTATGTAATGGAACATCAGAAACATTATGTTTTTTGTGTTTAATTCTCTATGCCTGTATAGTCCTCAGGATTTGTGATTTAGCCTTTAGCATTTCAAAAAGAATAACTTTTTCACAATGTAAGTTAAAAGAGCAGGCTTTTTTTTATCCATGTTGTTCTTCACATATGCTAAAATCTGTTACTTTAGTGTGGTTAGTGCATTATAATATATTTCTATGAAATCTAAACGATACATCAACACATACCATATATACAGCTTCATGACAGCCAAGTGTTACTTAAACTTGTAATGATTTTCCATGTCATTTTACATCAGATTTTTGTAAGAAAAAAGGAAAGATGGCTAGTAAGTAAATTGATCTTGGGTCATTGCAGTGGTGAAAACAACTTATTTGCATGATGTTTATTTGCTGTGACTTGTCCATTCCTCCCTTTTCCAAAACCATCTTTATTTTCTCCTAGTTTTTTGTTTATTTGTATGCTTTTGCTTTACATATTACTTTGAACAATATTTGTCCATACTGATGGAAAAGGTTTCTTAAATAAATGTATGAAGTATTTTAACAGTATTGAATCAAAATGTGAATATGTTATTTAAGTGCCTTACATTGTAGTATGTCTGGTAAAGATATTTTTTCTGTAGATGAAATTAGCTTTTCTTTGGAGGAACTTGCTTTGGTTCCCGTTGTTGTAGGGGAAGATGGATAGCACATCTCAGGATTTTGCTGATTATCTGTTTACTGTTTGCTAGTAGTCTCTTGTTTTTTATATATAGTTAACATTATTTAAAAAACAAGAAATATATTTCTTTGAAGCAAGAGAAACTAGGGAATATGAATGGTCAGGAAGAATACTGTGAGAGTAGCTTCCTTTGTTTAGTTGTCAAGTACTAGTGTTTTTAGAGTTATACGTGTCAGTATTGTTGAGGTGGTCCGTCATGAGGTTTAGCAGAAACTTCAGGAATGGCTTGGTCTGATGAAGTGGGAGAGGAAAAAAGGAGGAGTGGTAGGGAATTGTGCAAGAGCTCTTAGAAGTGGGTATTTTTGTTCAGGAGGACAAATCCGTGAACATTGCCTTTTACCCCAAAACTGGAACGGATGACTAATCCCAGAGAACCAAAGCGTGCAGCAMAAAGAGCTGTAGCGATAATCACTCAGACCTATTTTCCTCCTCCAGCCCCTTGCTTAAGTTAAGGAATGGTTATAGGAATTCTCCTTTTAAAGGAGATGAAACTTAAAATAGGATAGTATTAGTAAGTTCAGCATTTCTGGGAAGCAGAAAGTAGCATTAGAAACATGATGAGACTTTCCTGACACACTGCTCGGTTCTTACTCTTCTAGAATACTGTGTAGAGCTGTCGTCTTCTACAGCCGTGCTTTCATAGTTTCCAAGAGCAAATTTTCATATGAAATCAGCATTTTTTGAAATCACCATTCACTTGAGTATAGCTTTTAAACTGTAAAGTTACTAGAAATTCTAACAGTTTAAAATCTTGAGAAAAGTATTGTCCACTTTTTTTTTAAAAAAAAATATAGCTGATTTTGCTTTTCTGTACTAAAAATATCTCTAGCAACTTAACCCGCTAAGCGAAAACATTATCTTAAAGTTGCATACTGCCATTTAAACCCTTTGTAAATTTATTCTTTAAAATTGCGATAGTAACTGGCAAGTTAATATTTTAAAGTGAACATCCAGGAAGGCAAAATGCATGTGCAAAATGTACATTATGGCCATTGTTACATAATGTACATCCCTTAGTCACTGTTGACTGGTAAATCGATTTACCTGAATAAGAAGAAAGACAAGGCCAATAATAYTGCAATTCTGAAATTCTGTAACAACTAGGCAAAATCCACATATCGAATAAAACCTACATACCTTGTCTCCATAGAGTCACCTTCAACAGATGAATACATCTGGATATGTTTCCAGTGTTTGTAATTAATGACAGTTTGCTCCTGGAACCGCCCTCTTTCTTTTCAAATATCTTACTGCAGAAACATGCACAATTTTGATGCCAATAGAAAGTGCTGAATGGGGTTTGTTGTTGATGGTAGTACTTTATGACTCTCTGCAGTAGTGTGTCCATAACATATCTGTATGGAGTATAGTTAAAGCCAGAAGGTGTCCAAAGCGGGAGCAGGTTATTTACGAAGATGACTTTTCAGACACTGGAGTAACTGCATTTATGTCACTAAGAACTTGTTCAAGTTCCTTAGGCTTAGTGTTGTCTTCACTGGCTACAGAATCAGGCCCTAACTGCAAATGTAGTGCAAGTTCCTAAATTTTAAGCCTAGTTTATGAATTAAAGATTGTTAGTCCTCTAATATTTATACACAGTTCCATTTGCTTGAATAATAATTGTGCATGATTAACCAATGATGAGCTTTGACTGTTAAGACTATTTTTACTAGCACTTAGGTAGGACTGTTGCAAAGTCACTAATGTTAAGTAGGTTTCCATTGGCTTGGTCTTTTAGAAATATCAAAGGGATTTTGTTGTGCTCGTTAGGGTACATGTGTGAGGTTTTTCAGTGCTGCTGGKATTCCAAAACAAAGTTTTGGATGATGGCTTGCTTGCCAACTTTTTGCTTATATGATGGTGTATTATGCATGTGTACTGTGTGTACGTGTGTGTGTGTATGTGTGTGTCTGTCTCTGTGCGTGTATATATATAAAACATACATATACACACACACACATGCACACATGTACATATATGTTGCTTTTCCTTCAGTAGGCAATATTGTTTGTTTTTTGTTTTGTTTTCTCATTAGACCATAGGTTTTGTTTAACTAATTTCTGTTTATGCAAAACTAAACAGAAGTATGCAAATATTTGACATTTCATGTGTAATCACAAACGTTTGCACCCTGCCTGCTCTGTTCAGGGCTATTTTAGTGATGCCTGGAATACGTTTGACTCCCTCATCGTTATTGGCAGCATAGTAGACGTCGTTCTCAGTGAAGCTGATGTGAGTATACCCCAGCTTACTTTCCCCAGTCCCTACTTCTCTTTCTCTGTCTCCCCACTATTTCCATCATTTGGACAAGTCACAGATTTTGATCTGATGTTTCTAAACTTTGAGTACAGACCAGTCATAGGTCAATTATGTTGATATGGGAAATAGCCTTTTTCTTGACCAGTTTCTTTAGCTATGAAAGGGAAAGATTGTATAGTGGTACATCAGCGAAGCCTAGAGTGTTTCTGTGTTATAACACTGTCCTTTTCTTCTCTTTTTCTGTTTGTGTTTTTCTCTTGCTCTCTTTCTGCTGAATGCTTGTCCTAACAGCACTATTTCACTGATGCATGGAACACTTTTGATGCCTTAATTGTTGTTGGTAGCGTCGTTGATATTGCTATAACAGAAGTTAATGTAAGTAGCAACTGTTCATGCACTAAAAAGTAATTGCTGTCATCAAGAAATACAGAAAATGTAAATTTTATCTCCCAAACTCCCYYTTTTTTTTTTAATATATTCTGGAATCAAAGGCCAACTTATATAGATATTTGTACAAGCTGCATGTAGATCTATATACACATACAGATTGCATAGTGAATCAATGAGAAAGACATTTTTCTATAGACGTACAGAAAATATGTTAAACTCATTTATGTGTAAAAAAAGAAAATACTAGGCCTCTGTTACTACTTTATTTGAAACACAGTGATTTTTGTAGGTAGTTTGACCCTGATAATTCAAACATAAAATTATTTTAAAGGCTCAGTTGTTTAACAAATTATGATTTTTTTTTCCTGTGGGAAGACTGAATTTTAGCATGATCTTGGCATTCATATCTCATGAGGTAGCAGGAGAAAGGGTACACAGAAAATTAGGCTTTCCATACTGTGAAAAAGAAATGATATTTTGTATATCTCTTTTGATTTTTCCCATCCTGCAGTGAGTGTCTGACAGTTGAATTGCTGTTAAAGTACTTTGAAAATTCCATCTTTTCACCAAAATTTTCAGTGATAAGCATTACGTGTATAGGCTGGAAAACAGAAAGATCCCTTTCCAAGGAACAAAGAGGGAGACACTGATTTTTTGCCTATTTTCTGTCTCACTAGCCTTAGCCAGGAAAGCTGTATGATGAAAAAGATAAATGAAAGTTAACAAAATAGGGAGTTCTGGAGCAAATATGCCAGTGCTTCCTATACTTAGATGCTTCTTTGTTTAACTGGTCAAAATAAAATTTTAGAGGAAAGTTCCTCTTCCCTCTAATGCCTCTTAAGACCTCAGGCAGGAAGAGTGAAGGTGAATCTTTGGATCTACATCAGCAACTCAAAATATTCAGTGAGTGTGCAGACTCATTGGGGTAGTTAGCCTATTCCATCTGTTCAGGATCTTCCTTATTTATCAGTCTGAGATAACTGAGTTATCCAGAAATACCTGTGAAGATGCAAGGCCCTAAAACTCACATATTTCCGCTGTATCAAAGAACAGATTAATTGGAGAAAGCTATATACGTAAATAACTGCATGCTGTTATTTTATTTGAAGAGATTTGGGTTAGATATTTTTCTGTATCCATCCCAGTTTATGAGCTAGCTAATATCATTCCTTTTCTCTTAAGTTTGATTTAGTAGCTACTTTCTAGATATCTTCCCCCCCCCCCCCAGTGCATTTCATTACTTACCCAAACTATTTCTTTTCAGTAGGGATATTTAGTATTTATCATCTTTCAAAAAAAAAAATTTTAATAAATAATATTCTCAGATGATGGATATTTTTTATACATGAGGGAGATGAGGCAGAAAAGTTATGATACAGGTCTTAGTATTGGGAGTCATTTATTAAGTCCAGTCACTATTAAGCCCTATGCATTACAAACTCCTAACAACACAAGGAATCTGCAAAGAGTATTAAGATTTTGATTCTAAAGACATTTTTATCAAAAAAAGGTAGTGAGAAAGCCTCAACATTATGCTTCCATTTCTGTAAAGCCTGAATGTTAACATAACTAAAAACTATTCAAAGGCTGAACATAAGCTTTGTAATTTTTTTTAAATGTTAAAGTTCATGATCCATCTTGTAGTTTTCATTGCCAATTTACTGGAACAGTTTTTCAAAGAAAACACATTCTAAAATTTATTTTCCACAGTGGTTTGGATCAGAAACCCAGTTCTTAGGATCACATCCCTCCAGTTGATAGCAGAAACAATACCTTGTTACTAGACAGTAACTTGGTTTTAGAACTGTGAATACTAGGATAATAAAGTTGCTCAGGAATGTGGAATAGGAGTTGTAGTTGAAAAACTTGTGATCTGTTCCAAGCACTCGACAATCAGTAAAGAAGAAAAAGGCAAAGCTCTCAAGGTTTATCTAGAAGACAGCTCAGGGCTTTCAGTGCTGTTCAGATCAGCTACTAGGAGCTTGGATTTGTCAGGCTGATCTAGATCAAGGCTATGGTTTGATTAGGATTTCTTTTGGCATCTCTGAGTTTAAGCAGCCTTTATGCACAGCCCTTCTTCCTACTCCCAGAGCTCTGTGAGCTGTGCTCCCACAAGCGTTTGCGGGGCTTTGGAGCTGGCTCAATCATGGTACTGACCGCAAGGTATTGGCACAAGTATGGGGCACGATGGGGCAAGAATGAGTGGACAAGGGCAAGGAGACTGGGGCTGCTGCCAAAAGAAATACTTCTCATACTGTTGCCCATACAGGTCTCCCTTCAGAGCCTATTAACATTGGCCTGGACAACATCAATTACTTGCAGTAGCTGCTGTTGAGAAACAGTGATGTGAAGAGTTTTTAACCTTCTTTGGTTCTAGTCTATTTGGTAAGCACAGTAATACATATTATTAATATATTTAAACTCAATATAACAACATATGTATTCTTTTATCAGGTTACGACTTTTTTTTGAACATGGCAAAATGCCTTAAAGTATACATTATTATGTCTACAAGTATACAGTATTAACTCTAAGGACTTCCGATTTCTTTATTCCGCTGCAAATTTTGCAACCTGCCAGCTCAGAGAACAGACTTGATCAAAATAATTCTAAGGCTGATTCACCTTGAAGTTTTCTTCATATTTTGTGTTAAACTGTATGAGAACATCATGACTGACTGCCTTACTGAAAAGAATATTTAAGGAGCATATCGCTTTCCCTAATAGCTGCACAGTACACTTGATTGTGAAGAGATATTGAAAAATATCTCAACCGTATTCCAGTTACGGTACAACATGGCCCTGTCCTTGGCCCTGTACTTAACTCTGTATTTAACACTGCATGACAGTGCTGATTGGACAACATTACTAGTAACCAATTGCTGCTGAGCGCGCAGCTCTGATGAACACGCTTTAGTAATTCACACAGTGGTCTTGAAAATATTCTGGAGATCAAAGTAGTGATTTTCAGCTAAAATATACACCAATCTGGATTTTATGTATCAAGAACTAGCACTGTCATTTATGAGTTTTTCATGCTACATGCACTAGGGAAAAGACTCATATTTGATGTCTTCTAGTACTGCACAGTAGATTCCTTTATTTGTGTACTAAATATTGTCTGTTTCCAGTCTTCTCCACTTTATTGTGCTTTGTTTGTGCAAGTCCTGAACGTACTGTAGTTTCATTGTATTTCTGGGCTTGATTTCCCATTTTCAACGTGAAACAAGGAATTCTATGTACTATCCAGAGAAATCTATAGGTTTGTACATGACTTCTATGATTTTGATTCCACTGAATTATTTCTACATCATTAATTATGTGTAAATTTACATCATCCAAATATAATATTTTAGAATATTTTCTTTGACCCTCTAAATTGTGCCATTATCTATTCTTTTTATTTAACAGTAACAGTGGTCCTGGAAAATCTACAGCCCTGCTAACAAGGCTTTGTTCTCAACAGGATTTCAGGCACCATTGAAATGGCACCTTTGTAAATATCTTCTATGGAAACTTATTAAACTGAAGATGCTCAGGGTTGTTTGAAAGTGGGGTGATCTGAAACAGTGTAAATTGCTAGCAGTAATATAAAATCATATGTTGTTGCAGCTGTAATTGCACTAGTTCAGCCATCTCGGTCAATGTAAATGAAAATTTAAAAGAATGTAAATACTTAAAACAATCTGCACAGCTTCAAGATAAGCTGAATGTTCTTATAGGCTTGCATATTCATGTGGTGGAAACAGCTAGGCATCCTTCTGATATTGTAGCTGTATAACTATATAGACTAATTCCAACAGCCAGGAAGTTCCCTTAGTACATACCGTGTTTGTATCTGACCCAGTTTTTCTCAAGTGAATGGGCTGGACCTTCTAGTTACATATCAGCTTGATTTCAGTATTAAATCTGGGAAGTTAAATGTTATATCTTTATTTTCTTGTTCCTCTCCTTATTTTTATTTAATGTTTTATATTAACGTATATGGTGCCCTGAGGCTGATTCTACTGATCCAGTAACTTCCCATTCACATAGCATGCAGGAAATTATTGTGCTTTGAATATTCTCAGACCCCATGGAAGTCAATGTATTTWAAGTGTTCAGCAATTTAAGGGACTGCTCAGCATCCTGGAAGACTGGCTTATTGACCAATTCCCCAAAAAATCCCACCTCAGTGCAACATGTGTTTTGACAATACACCATTTGCTATGATTGTTTTTTTTTTATTATTTACTCGGTCATTTAATATCGCTTCCTTTAACCAGTTCTTCTTTTCTGAACCTAATTGGTTTTCATGTTGATTTTATTTTTAGAAAATTTTAGAGGCAAGTATATACAAGTAAATACATATATGGTGAAGCAATACAAAATTTAAAAGCACTACTAAAACCCATAAAGTTATTTTTGCTTCTTGGTAACCTTTTGTTTTCAGAGAATTTCACATGACACACAAGATCTTAWGTGGTCATAAAAATGGTTCTTTGTAAATTATTAAAAAAAGAAAAAAAAAAGCAGACTAGTGTTTGTGAGACAAGATGTGGTCAGTCTGTTCTGGAACATTAAAGTATGTAATTTACCTACATATAAAATAGTGAGAGATAAATTAATTAAATAAATTTAAAAGTTCTTAAATGGAAATAACAGATGTATTTCAATCTGGCCTGGCTGTAGAGAAGTTGCTGGCAGTTCGTGTTTGCTGAGAAACCATTTGGATGACCAACAATGGATGACTTAGAGGCATGATCACACTGTTACAGTAGTAGAGACAAAAGTTTTAATTCACATTTTTTTTTATTTTCCTTGGTTTTATCATTCATGTGCTGCCAAAATGTCAATAAATGGAGGATTTGCTTTCCTCTTCTTTCGTGTAAATATTCTGTGCAGACCCTGAAGGACTGCTTCTAAGCTTGAAGTTAAGTAAAATTGAACTGCCCCTGCTGAAACAGGGCTTAAAGGAACAGCATTGATACTATCATCCTGAGTCCCTCAGGAATATCTAATTGTCTTGAACTCACCATTGTAAACATACAAACTTATTAAAGGCACATACTGCCGTAACAACTAACAGTGGTTAGTAGCAGTGTGATAAATCTAAAAAGCCTCTCACAGAAATAGAATTAGATATTCTGTCATTTGGTATGAAGGAGCACCACTGTTACCGCYTCAGCACTGTGAACTGCACAGTGTTGGCTTGTGAACAGCAGGGCACACGTTTCTGTTGTTAGACAGCTAGCGGAGTGTGTACTGGGATTTCTGGTGCTCGTTTTTATATAACCTCCCACTCACATAGCAACTGGTGGAGCAGTTCATGCTACTACTTAGATGGAGTGGATTAAAACCCTCATTTCCACCCCCTGGGARAAATTTTAGGTTCAAGTTTTGAACAAAAGCACTGCAATTTGGCTTAGACCTCACTTCATGTATCGGTGTCACATGTTAGATCATGTGCTTTGTTGATACTAATTCATTTTTGTGAATAGTATGAATACATGTTATAGACTTTTGCAAATATATCTCTTAAAGCCTAAGGACAGCTCAGAAAAAAATATTCTTATAATTTTGCTTTAGTTGATGTCAAGCTTTATTACAATATGTAATTACTCTGTGTAGCAATATTGAATTTGGAAATAGAAGTAAATTTCTGAGCTGCCTCCATGAATATATGAAGTATTGACAATTTAGTTGTTTTATTGGACAACTAAGGCTATATTAGACAGTAACCAAAATAATACACTATGTCATCCCATGAACATAACGTATTAAATACATCTTTTACTATGGAAAAAGATAATTTTTAATCTACTTTGGGGTTCTCCATATTACTTCAAAATTTTTATTAAATGATGTATATAAGGTATATATTTGGTTCATATTTAGATGGGAATATAGAGAGCTCTCATAAGACTATGAAAATAATGCCTATTAGCATATTTGAATCCCAACACTTATTCTCTGAACAAATCATATAGATATGTGCGTGCACACACACACGTTTCTAAAGATATTTTGGCAACCTGAATAGTCTTCTATGTTATTGTCATATTTGTTATTCAGATATTTCCTAATATATTTACAATCCTGACTGCATCATTATTATGTATTAATTTGTTTTGGCATACAGTAGTACCCTTTCGCACAATTTATAATAAGAAGCTTTTGATCAACACTATATACTAATATCCACTGATTTGCACCATATTCATTAAACATAGAGCTACAGTTTGCTTCCAATGCATGATGCAATCAGTTTCACACTGTGAAGCCACAGTTTTGACATACAGTGGCTTTTTCCAAACCTAGGATGGTTTATTTGGAATTTTACTTTCATTGCAGAATGAGCAGAGTTAAAAGGATTTATTGTTTAGGGAATCCCAGAATCACAGAATGACTGAGGTTGGCAGGGAMGTTTACAGATCCTCTGGTCCAACCTACTGTTCAAGCAGGGTCATGGAGAGCAGGCTGCCCATAACCATGTCCAGACAGCTTTTGAGTATCTCCAAGGATGGAGACTCCACAACCCATCTGGGCAGCCTGCTCCCAGTACTCAGTCACCATCCCAGTAAAAAAATGTTTTCTTGTGCCCAAGCGGAACTTCCTGTGTTTCAGGCTGTGGCCATTGCCTCTTGTGCTGTTACTGGACACCACTAAAAAGAGCCTGTCCCCATCTTCTTTATACCCTCCCTTCAAATCTTTAAATACATTGATAAGATCCTGCTAAACTTTCTCTTTTCCAGACTAAACAGTCCCAGCTCTTGGCCTTTTTTTGCGAGAGATGCTCTGGTCCCTTAGTCGTCTTAGTATCCCTTTGCTGAACTCACTTCAGTAGTTCCACATGTCTCTTGTGTGAACTAAGTTTTTCGTAAGCACCAATAAATACCTGATGGAGATCATTTGCAAGTTGCAAAGGCTTGAATCAATGAGTCAGAAATTAAAGATTATTGCTGGTTAATCTTTTTTGAGGGTTAGGATTGCTTAGGAAAAAAAACTGCTGTGTTAAGTTTTGATTGAGGGGGGAAAAACATTTCGTATGTTACTGATTTACTGCCTCTTTGAAGTATATAAGAATGGGCTTAAAATTACATAATGATGACATTCTTGCTAAACTAGACTCTCAGTGTAGCTGGCACATGGCTAACAGAAAAGGTAGAATAATTAAACTAGTCTCAGTCCTCATCTGCCTCATTGCAGTGCGTTTGTCAGGCAAACTTTGAAAGCAGAAGCTGGTTCATTTATTCTAGCTGTAGTATGGTCTACTGCCCTTTACCAGACTACTTCTAGCAGTCATCCCAGAAGCATGCGTCTGTCTTGTTAGGAATCCTGTAGTACCTTTGGAGATTTCAGACACAGAAAAATCATGAGAATGACCAGCCAGTGCCCGATGTGTTTGGGACATCAGTTGTATTGGAATAATTAATAGCAGGTGGGGAGAGAAGGAGCTCTTAGATTGCTTGACCACAGCAAACTTTTTGAGTCGCGTTCTTGTCAACAGCTCTTTCCAACAAGGCACTGTCTGTTCAACCTGCCCCCAGCCTCAAGTCTATTCTAATATTTTTGCTACATATGTATAAGATGCCACCTACATATCCTATGTACGTGATGAGTGATATTACTGAAGTTCTAAATAAGATTTTGTCTTTTGGTAGTATATGTTTTTTCCTTATGTGTAGCAAGCAGATGGTCTCTGTTATTGTCTGTCTCTCTGTTGCTGTCAGTAAGAAAGATGTTACCTGAATCTTAGTTTCCCAGATCTTTCTGGTATTTTTGTACTGGCTGGACACACATAAATATTAACTTTAATCTCTCATAAACGAGCGTTTCCCATATAAATATGTTTGATTAATGTTTTTTTCTGTGGTATATCACCATATTAAATTTATTGTAGTTATTTTTCATAGTGTGGTCTAAGTTGCTGTAGTAGAAGAGGTGAATGCCACAGAAGGGAAACAATTGGATAGATTCACTTCAAAATGGCAGTACCCAAAACACCTGGCCAATGATAGACAGAACTTGAATATTTTGGTCTCTGGGGTGGGGGGGAAGTGCTCTGACACCAGAGCATTATTTTCAATCTTTGTTTCTAACATCTAGATTCACACTGACATTGTTGTACTGTTTAGTATTTGTGAAGAGAGTGTCTTCCTTTTTCATTCCTGTCCTGCTCTGACCGATATCCATAATTTACAATCTCTTGTGTATGACATCCCAATTCCCACCAGCAGCAGCAGATCAGCTCYCACAAATAAGGGGTTAGAACAGCTTTGTCCAAAGAAGCTGAGGAAGGGGTGACGTAGGAGAGGAAAGCACGTGCATGGAAAAATTGTCCTTCGGGCAGAAAAACACATTGAGGGATTTTTCACCCATCATCTCCTGAGAACCTACAGTAGAACTATTCATATACAAATTCGGTAATCTGATCTCTGCATTTTCAAAAGAGGAAATTAATTACTTATTAAAATGGTAATATGTAGGGGAAAAAAAATCTTGTTCACAATTGCCCTGGAGAGCATCTTTAGTAATACTGAGTTTTTCTTTTCTCTCTCTCTCTGTGTGTGTGTGTGTGTGTGTGTGGTTTTTTTAAAGGAAATCCAATTATTATAATGCATATTGTTTTTGCATAGCCCTCTTCATGAATTTTTTTTGAGAAAGAAATCAAATATAAATCTCTAGAACAAAAGTTCTTATATATCCCATTACGTACTGATATCCTTACCCTCTTGCTAGTTTATTTGGGGCCCAAACCTTCTCCTGTAAAAGCTAGTGGAAAAACTCCTAAATGCAAAATCTAGTGTTTTATTTCATCCTTATGATATTGGCATATAATGATACTGTAACTTAGTCTGGTTTATATCTGTCAAATACTTCATTTTTTTTATAACAAAAAATAGTCAAAGCTTGTTAAGTCCTTTTGTCACTGTTTAAGACAGTATCTATCTCAAGAGAGTCAGTTGTCAGAGATTAATTTGAAACTTCAGGCCTGATCTGCAGAAGGTATAAATGAAACCCCTTTTCCTTAAAATTTTCAGATAAAAAGCAATTATTTAAGCAGGGGAAAAAAATAGTAGTATGGGTCTGTGTGTTATAGAACATGTTTGTGACTGATGTAAGTTTACAGCTTTGTAAAATTTTTACATTATGTGATACTTTGACAGTTATAATGTTTATGATTATGAATTTCTCAATCTATATATTGATTTTTTCTAAATTGTTTCTAGTGCAACAACTGTCCTCAATAACACTTTTTAATTTTTTAATATATTTTATGAAATTGCTTACAAAGTTCAGATATTATAACTGATTTTGCAAATAATCTACTTACTATACTTTTGAGAAGATCTAGGTTTTGGTTAACATTAATGCAGCCATTCAGTAATAAGCCCTTAAACAGTTTTAAACTCTTTGTTTCAGAAATCACTGGAATCCTGGTATGGCACTAACATATATGTAAAAATTGCATGTAGTTGAACAAAGAGTTATTCTGGTCTAATTCTCCCCTTGTGGTACTTTTTGTGTTTTGTATGTTTTCCAGAAAAGTAATACACAAACAATCTTTAAAGAACAGCTCTTCTCCTCCCCACCTCCCCCCCCAGATTCTGTCTGGCAACAGTGCTCAAGATTTTACTCAGTAAAGCAGTGAAACCTGTGTGGAGAAAATTATCTCATATAGTCAGTGTGTTGGAAGCAACACTGGGGAGGCATTAGAGTTATTGCAGCTATCTGTGACAAAGGTGCCACTTTCAAAGGATGATAAGAACATTTTAAGCAACAGAGTTAAGGCCCATCACTTGGCTCCCTCCAGAATTCCACTGTTCTAGTGCTGTAAAGTTTTTAAGGACTTTCCCATTCAGTTTGGAGGAAGCTGCTGTGAATGTCTCAGCGCACAAAGAAGTGCATACATTTGATCCTTTAACCCTACTGGCTGCTTTGCCTAGTTGTCCAACTATTTTGGATGCTGAGGCATTTTCTTCAAAGAGAGGAGGCAGACTTTGAAAAAAGAGAAGCGAGGTTCTCCTTCACAGGATCTAGAGTTCCTCTCTGTGAACAGGAAGTTAGTGTCTCTCTTGCTTCTTATGGTGGCTCATCAGGGTCGATAGGACTCTGTTTTAGTAGGGCCAAAGGAAATCTCTTTGTGTCTGATTCTTCCTGTAGGACCAAAGCCCCTAAAGCTCTTTCACCATGCCTGATTCTGTTATATCAGCTTAGGTTTATGGATATTTAGTAGATGGTGAGAGGATACAAGGAGTACTGCATCCTCATTTGCACCCCTGTGGGAGGGCTGGCTTTCAGGACATTGTGCTAAAAGTGTTTGCTTAGCACTTCAGCAGAGTGAAATATGCCCTTGCACTGCAGAACCAAATGCTCCGCAGTGAATAAGAGCATTAACTCAAGTGAATCACTTTGAAGGAGCTCCTGATGTGGTATAAAATACACTTAAGTGAATATGGTTGGATTCTAGTGATGGAGTAATCAACCTTCAAAAGGAACGTAGCAGGAAAGAGATCTTGAAAAGCTAGTTTTATCCCAAAGCTTTGTTCTTGAATTTTACTTAAGGCTTACTGCTACAGTTTCCAACATCCAGTGGAAGTTAATGGCTAATTTTGATTGTCTTGCATGGGAGCAGGTATTTTATTTTGTATTTAGCTTACAGTGACTATTTTATAGATGTTTTATATTTGTAGATTTTAGAATGAGTCAGGCAACGTTTTAGTATGAATCAACCAATATAAAATGCTAAAGAGAAAGTTTTAATAAGGATATTAATATTTTATTCAGAAAGTATATTGAGTTAAAAAATGTTCATTTACAATTAGAAATGAAAAATGTCCTTCCTTCTGTTTATGGTGAAGCTGATTTTTTGATCTTTTATTTGATTTTAATATTTAATGTTCTTAATTTCTTAAAGCCAAAGCCAACTGAAACAGTCACAACTGATGAGTCTGGGGTAAGATTAGTAAACAGACCCCAGTGGTTTTACCTCTACTTGAGTTTATTCTTTTTACCATGTCTCTATTTTCCACCAATTTTTCTGTATTTTTCATAATTGTCTTACTAGAAAGGTGTATGCAGTGGTTTGCATTTGTTGTCAATGTACTATTGAAGTCTACTACAAATGAACCCAACGTGATCCTTATTAACAAACCAGAGAACTTGGAAATGCATGTGATGTGTGAAGCATTTCTGCAGGTCCTGTGTTTTTAGCATGTAATTTTTCCTTTCATATCATGCTTATCAAGGTGAAAAGGCTCTCAAGATACATTTTCAAATCTTACCTCTTCCACCTTTGCATTTGATGTTGTTTTTCTGGAAGTGTTGCATGTTTGGGTTTGTATTTGGTTTGACTTCTCCATGATACTCTTCAGAACTCTGAAGACAGCGCTAGAATCTCCATCACTTTTTTTCGTCTTTTCCGGGTGATGAGGTTGGTGAAGCTGCTTAGCAGAGGAGAAGGAATCAGAACTTTACTGTGGACATTTATTAAGTCATTTCAGGTTAGTAAAATTCATTTAAATTTGCTTCTGAATTGCAATCTTGTATACACTAAATTTTATGAATCAAATAATATTTCTTTTGAAATTCATACTATCAACAGTTAGACATTTAAATGTAGTTACATATTAATGTTTTACAAAACATCATCCGTTGCTTCACTCTGTCCAAGGGTCATGTAATAATAGCTATTATCATGGAATTTTTACAATACTTCACAAAAAGGTTATTTTGTAAGTATAAATAGGATTTTTTGAGAAATTGAACAGAAGATAATATGATACATATAGGTCATACATGATCTTAAATGGCTACAGAATAAATTAAACAAGGAATTTAATCTTCTATTTGTATAAAAGTGATTTTATAAGTGTAGCAAATAGAAGTTTGAATCCCTACTCTTGAATACTAAGGAATGTGAAGATAATAGAACTCTAACTGTATAGAGTTCTGTGTTGATTCTGCATTGTCAGAATCAGTAATCAAAATGAAATATAAAACTGCTAAAGATGACTCTTCCTATTGGATTACTAATAATCTAAAATAAGATGAAACGCATGTGTTCATTATATGGGAGAATATGTGGGAGAATATTAAGAGTGATAGGTGATAACATTTTAAGCACTTGCTTAAAAGAGAAACTTTAGAAAAGCCTCTATTGAACAGATAATTTATTTTTTAAGTGGAAATTGAAATTATGCTGTAAAATTATTAAAATATAACGCACCTGTCTCTTTCCTAGGCTCTGCCTTATGTTGCCCTTCTGATAGCCATGCTGTTCTTCATCTATGCTGTCATTGGAATGCAGGTAATTACAGCATTTTTTTTTGTTAGAAGAAAGTACCTTGTTTGCTACTTTGAGACTTGTTTAAAAATTTGCTTATCAAAGTATTCGAGTAATAGTGGTGCTATATACCAATCAGAGCTTTCAAAATAATATAAAATGTTTTCTTAACTGTTATTTTGGCAGTTACAAAACCCCAGAAGACATAGGAAAGGAACAAGGTGTGAGTTTATAGTGTCTTGGTTTGCTGAAAGGCGCTATTTGTCTTCCAAGAACAGTGAAGCTTATCCCTATGCATGAATGTATGACAGAATGCATGGCTTTTTTACCACAGAAGATTTATTTGGGGAATCAGCCATTAAAAACCTAGCCTTCCCCCCCCCATTTTAAAAGAATAGAACTAAGAAAAGAATCTAGCTAAAGAATTTAGCCACAGCTGAGCTTGGGTCAGTCAAGGCTAGGATTTATATAAAAGCATAGATGGGACTTAGGTAGTTTAAAATGTAAGAATGTATTGTTGGGATGAAGGTGTCACTCGACAGACAAGCTGCGATGCTGTGAGGCAAGGACAGGTTCCTTGAATCTTAATAACTAGAGAGAGCTATGTAGAGGAGGCCTGTTAGGAAATTGTGGGAAAATTCCTACTAAGCCATTTCTATTGGGAGGATGGAATAGGCATTTGAAGAGTGCAGAGACTGCAGGAAGCAAGCAGGTAAAGGCACTTATATGGAGCTCGGAGGTGGAGTGCAGCTTGGGTAAAGGGTAGTCTCTATGCCACATCTGAGATCTGTTGTTTGCCTAAGGGAAGGAGGTGCTGGAAGAGCAAGGCTGGAAGTTCATCAAGACTTTCCTGTAAGGCATCCTGAATTCAGGCTGCATTTCTTTCTTTCTTTCTTTCTTTCTTTTTTCCTGATGACACCAGTTCTCCTGTCGTAAGCCCTTAGCATAGTCATTCTGTAACAGTTACAGATGATTTCTTTTGTTGTCAAAGTTATAATATTGTCCAAACCAACACAAAGTGAGGCCCTAATTAAATGAGATGAGGTGTAATGTGGAGGGTGGCTTTACCTCCTGATTCTTTCTTATTTCTTCACTGTTCATCCAAAAGCAACTTACAATCCAGAAAGCAGTGACATGGATCTTTCTAAGTTAAATAATAGTCCCCAGTGTATTGCAACAGTACATAAATGTGCTATGTTGGAAAAGAAAAGTGTCCTTGGAAAAGACCAAGGAATTCCAATTGAATTTGGGAGATCTGAACTCCCTTCTGACTCAGACTAGATGCTCAGAGTCTCTGTGTTTGGCTTCCATCTTTGTATCTCTTTTGTTTATTTAGACTCAAAGTATTCAGGACAGTGATGATTTCTTCCTACAGGTATGCACAATGCCTAGAACAGTGGGACTCCAGTCTGAATTGAGGGCTCTAAGGGCTAGTTTAAAACAAATATTATTTTCTCACTTAAAATACTAGTATGTGTATTAGTATTATGATGATTTATTAGCAGTGGCAAATTAAATGCTTAAGAATTATCTTGTAAATGTGATATATTTAATGCATATACATTTTATCAGGAAAACCTAAAGAGAGTAGAAAGTGTATTTGTGATAGTGTTGTTCTTACATACTCAAGTGAGGGTTACAGAATCAGACACTACAGCTCCCTAGGATGAAAGTCAAAATCTTGTCTCTTTGTAGGTATTTGGAAAAGTGGCCATGAGGGACAACAATCAAATAAACAGAAACAACAATTTTCAGACTTTCCCTCAAGCTGTGCTTCTTCTCTTCAGGTGAGCAAACCTTAACATTTTGCTTAATCCCTTTTAATTGATCTATGGAAAAGGACTGTAGCTTTTGCACCACAGCTTTGCTCAAAATGTGTTTGCAAGTTAGAAGTAATTTAATATAACAAGTACAAAAATCTCCTCAGTGTGTGGTGGCAGGTCACTGGGACAGCCAAATTCTATCCAGGTGGTACAGACCTGAAGACATTACAGTTATACTGAAACATCTAATTTGTAGAGTAATTGTCCTCATGCAGAGGCCAGATATACTCAGCCCTGATGTCACTGTGCAACTGTTAAGAAAGGTTAAAAAAGACTATATCCTTCTTGTAGTTTTTATAAACCAACTAGCACAACAATTTGGAAATGTGAAAGGTTGAAAAGATGAAAAAAAACCCTATTCTTTACATTTGCTGAAAAGATGACAAGAAATAGTGGGTTTAACTTGCGGAAGGGGGATTTCAGAGAAGCAATAGGAAAAACTTTCTCCTAGTAAGGATAGCTGAGTATTTGTGTAGATCATCTTGGGAGATATGGAATCTCCATCAACAGAGAGCTTAAGAACAGGGTAAACATCTGCCAGGAGTGCTTCAAAATGCCCTGGAACAAGGAGAGGGAATGACTTGGATCAGGAATGCCTCTAAAGTTGAGTACTTTGAGAGCACTGTCTGCAGGGATTCTGTAACTCCACTTGGTTCCTATGCATTGTTGCTAGCCTGCCCCAAAGAGGGGTCCTCTTTTGCAACAGATGTATTTGGCAAGAATATCAAAAGATAGCAGATACAATTTAGGGCTATATGGAGATACCAAAACCAGGTCTAAGTAGATCTGTTTGCATGGCATAGTGCAGAGTATAGATCTCAGCAGCAGTACAGCAACATTACATAGTATTCATAGTTCTAGAGCTAGCCTGTCTGGCACAGTTCTGTGCTTGGCTTCCCTGAGTCTCTCTGAATTTCTAGGATAGATTTCATGGAGGACCAGGAGGAGGGGAAAGAGGGGCCTATGTTCTCCCATTAGCCTTCCCCCTTACTACTATATTACATCTAGTCCTTTGACCCTCAACCAAATTGTATCCCCAGATGCTGCACTTCTTGCACTTTCACTGTAGATTTAATCCAAAGCTGCATTTTAACAATTTTTTATCACAGGTGGTCAGAAATGAGCAAAAGTTTCTTTAACATTTGATGTCTGTTCATGCACAACTTATAGAATACTTCATGGTATATATGACCAGGGTAGGATCTTGTTGTTTATGAGCTATGCAGAATGAAGTCTGCATTAGCAGATCATATTACAGACCAATAGTTTATAGACAGTCTTTGTGTATTTCAGTTGATAACTACATTTTATTCTCTGTTAAATACAACTCACTGAAAAATCTGAGCTACAAATACAGTTCCCAAAAAAGCCTAAAACTCCCTTCTTTGTCTTTACTACTTACAAGTTGCATTCGACATCAACCTCAAGTTTCAGTATTTAAATCAGAAAAGCTTGGAATCAAACCTTCAGGGTGTTGATAGTGAAATTAAAACAATAACTAACCCTAAATCATTTTGTAGTTATTCCATGTAGAAAAAGTCCTATTATGTTCCATAAGACTACCCCCAGAAAATAGGCTAAGACAGAAAAAGGAGAGTACTGAGATGATGAACTGAGAATCTCCTTGGTTCAACATCTGTGGTCTGCTACAATGCTGCAGATACAGGATATTGAAGATTGCTGACCTATAATAGCCAGTCCTGAAAACGGAAGCAGTAGTGGCTTTTTTGTCTACCATGAATGTATGGTATAGCCAGAAAACATTGGGTACATCTCCTAGCTCTTTTGATCTTGATCTAATTGACAAAACTGAAAGGTCATTCTTTGAGCCCAATAGCATCACCCAGTGGACTCTTTATGCATGCAAAGTCACTTCATATCTGTAAAAACTTTTGCCATGACTTTGAAATTAGGTAATGAATACAGCCAAAAATGTCATAGGTATGTAGTTGTTTTTAAATATTTGAAAAAAGGTCCCTACGCAAGCACTACCCAACTGTGCAAACAAAAGTGCAATAGCAGAAAGCTAGGCAAGCATTTCCCCAGCCATGCGGAGGAGAAAGCAGTTCCTCTTTTACAAAGAAGGCAATTCTTCTTTTACAAATAGATACTTTTTGCTTCTATTATGAGTTTTTGTACACAGCAGCTCCACAGCTGTATGTATGTAACTTGAAAATGAGAGTTTGGGTTCAGTTTTTACACCTTTCTGGTGCACCCTATAAAATGGGTCTACAATGTCAGATCTAAGCTTGTAATTACAGAGCTGAAACATGCTCTGTACTTTTTGTATTAGTTCTAGCTCTGAGGAATTTGCAGTCTRTCTTTACATTTGTCCTTGTATAGCTCCAAGCATTTTGTCAGAACTTAACAAATGAATGCGTCTTTAGTTCATTTTGAGCAAATAATACTTAATTTATCTTTGTGACCTTATAAAGATGTGCAACTGGAGAAGCCTGGCAAGAAATCATGCTGGCATGTTTGCCTGGAAAGCGCTGTGACCCAGAATCTGATTATAATCCAGGGGAAGAATATACCTGCGGAAGCAATTTTGCCATCATTTATTTTATCAGTTTTTACATGCTCTGTGCATTTTTGGTGAGTCCAGCTTGTGCTTATTAGTAGAAGTGAGTTTTAGCATTTTGACCTTTTTCTGAACTAACAAAGTAGTGGAGTCAGAGAATAGTTTTAAGTCCTTTATCCAAATAATTCTTGCAATGTTATGTTTTTCGTACACATGCCTACATCCTGTATCTCTTATTAAATGCCAGTAACGTCTCATGTTCAAGCTGTTCTTCTGACCATAAGCCTCCGTGTATACAGGAATGGTTGTTTGCCCAACTGAAAGCTAATTTAACAGTATTTTCATCAGCTTTTATTTCAGGTATTTCATAATAGCATCACTAAATATTCATGAATAGTGAAATTGCAGRTCCTTTGACTTAATATAATTAGAATTATTTAAACTTTATTAGTATTTAAATTTAGCAGAATTTAGATGTGTGCATCTATAAGYGTGCTCAACTTATGACACATGAGATATGAACTAAAAACTTTCTTCCTAATCCATGGCAATATGGATTATTTGCACTAAAATAGTCTTTGAAATACATTTTCCTTATTCCAGTCTGGTCTAGGTTGCTTTTTTTGTTCTATTTACAGTACCCTTGTTCTTGCAAAAGGAGAGTGGTTGAACAGAATTCTGAGCTGGCCTAAACATATGTTTTCTGTTCTGTAATATCTTTTATGTTAACAAAGCATACACAGAGGTCTTACTGTCATGTCATGGAATCCTGTTAGTGCAGAAATTGTTTCCTGTGTGTTGGATATATGTATTTGATCCAATCTTTTAACTTAATGTAGTTTGGCTCAACAAATCAAGGAACAGAAACAAAACCATGTTACAGCTTATGTCAAAGATAGAACACTATATAGCAGAATAACATTCTTGTGATATGAATACTTGATAGAGTACCAATTAGTCAGTTAAATGATCAGCAAGTATTTTTTTTTTCTGGTAGTTGATGATATTTGCCAAAAAGCATTATTTGTAAGATCAATTTATTTGATTGCTTGAATTCTAAACCTACTACATTAAAATTTAAATTATGAAAATATTTGTATTTTAGAAAAAAACAAGGTAAATCTGTGTTCTAAATTACTTTTTTAGATCATCAACTTATTTGTGGCTGTCATTATGGATAACTTTGATTATTTGACACGTGACTGGTCTATTTTGGGTCCCCATCATTTGGATGAGTTCAAAAGGATATGGTCAGAATATGATCCTGAAGCAAAGTAAGTTAGATCATTTCTTTGATAAGACTTCCTTTTTTGATAACATAACCAGAACATAAGGTATTCTTTGGGAATGCATGTGAATTTAATAATTGGCATATATTTATTCTAGGGGAAGAATAAAGCATCTTGATGTGGTGACATTATTGAGACG
Source organism: Rhea americana (assembly GCF_003343005.1). Classification (NCBI taxonomy): domain Eukaryota; kingdom Metazoa; phylum Chordata; class Aves; order Rheiformes; family Rheidae; genus Rhea; species Rhea americana. The sequence continues at coordinate 2,134,476 of NW_028186038.1, read as the reverse complement.
CATTCAGCCTCCACTTGGTTTTGGCAAATTATGCCCTCACCGAGTGGCCTGCAAGGTAGGTTTTACTTTATTCCCCACGTAAGTTTATTTCATAGTTCAGAATTCTGCCAAATTGGTATTGCATACCTGCAGTAATCCTGTCTAATGATTCACTCTCAAGTTTTTCCAGTTTTATAGAGGCTGAACTTAACCCACAAAAACTAGTATCATTTCTTTCAATATACTCATTTAAGTAGTTATCACCAACATAAAATCCTTTTCAGAGCATCAAAATGAAAGGAGATGATCTGTAAATTTGTCACTGTTTCGTTATTGTCGCATCTGTGAACTGCTCAACCCAGTATTGGTTGTATTAGCCTCAGTGACATTTCTAGTTTCTCTTTAATCCTAGGGAGAAAGAGGGTAGTTTTTTACTTTAATTCACAATTACATTCTGATACAGTACTTCTATAATCACAGTCATCAGAATTTTGCTGCCCATGAAGCATAGGAAGGATTGAAGAGTGGGAACTGCAAGATGATAACAATAAAAAGAAGTGAACAACTGTGCATACAATAYGTGGCAGTGAACAAGAAAGCTGGAACGGGAATTTAAAGTAAACTAGAATTTCTCAGGCACAGTTTACAATTTAGATGAAGTTTAATTGCATTTTAGTTTTCAGTTTTAGCAGACATTTTAGCTCTTTATAAAAGTTGAAAAATAATAGAAAAGAGATGAATAATTATTATATTACTCAAGGATTTCAAAACTATGGCTATTCTGGTTTTACCAGTTTCAACTGGAATGGAAGATCCATCCTTTTTTTTGAAGAGTTACATGATTATTAGGCCTCCACTGGATGTTATTCTTTGATCACATCAGCTTTCGGGAATGAACCTGGCAGGAGATTTTTTCTGACAGAGCTGCATCAAAGTTTGTCTTCCTTTTCTCATTTGCAGAGGTTGGTAGCCATGAATATGCCACTAAACAGTGATGGAACGGTCATGTTCAATGCTACTCTATTTGCTTTAGTTAGGACTGCTCTAAAGATCAAAACAGAAGGTAAGGTTCTTATACGTGATGCTTTTGGTGCACTTGTCAAAAGKTGCAATGAGTAGAAGGTGTAATTTACTTTATTGATTTTGTTGGACATGAGTAAGGCTGCTGCCTTCTCACTGGATTTGGTTTGCTTTTGGGTTACGGGTGGTCTTCACTGTTATCAGGAATAGTTCATTAGGAAACAGGGACATTGAGGCCAAAATCCAAGTAATCTCAGAAATTATTACATGCTTTTACCGTGTAATAATTCATGTAAAAACATTTAACAGTGGCATAACAGGAGTTCTACTGCAAGGAATGAATGAGGTCCCCTTTCTGTCCAGCCATGATGCTCCTTCTTCCCTGCTCTTTAACTTATTAGCTTGGGATCGCAGCATTAGTGGAACTGCAACTTTTCACACTTGAAAGCTAAATCTCCTATTTGGTGGAATCCAGTTCTGACTGGATTGGATAGACTGCTATCATTTGCATCAAAGAGGATTTTTTTTTAAAAAAATAAAACAGTGGTATATTTCAATGAATTTTGCTTTCTATCATATATTTGTTTATTATTTCACTGTCTTTTACTACTCTGTTTCCTGTCTTATGCTATTCTCAGCAGATTTTGTGTTCCACAGCTAGTAACAAACTGATTAGAATAAATTCCCCAGGCATCTCTGTGGCTTAGGTGATGCAAAGCAGAAAATCTTTCCTCAGTAGTCATTTGCCAGAACTTGCAAGCCTGTGTAAGTTAGTAATTACTGTGATTAAACAAATAGAGGCTTAGCTTTGGATCGGAAGCACAGTGGCTTACAAAGATCAAGTCACCATTTTGTGCATAATTTCAGCGGCAAGTATTAAGCAATTATAGAGTAGAGCCAAGATCTGTAGCTAACTATTGACTTTAAGGTAAGTAGTACTCCGGACACTGCTCTGGTAATCCCATAGGAGTCCACTTTCTTATATCATTTTTTCTCTTTAATTATTGTCAAATTATTTATATATTTAGATAGTTTAGGCTGCTGCAAAAGATCCTTATCACAGTTTTTATTTATATACAGCTAATACTATCCAAGGGATCATTCGTTGAAGCTGGTTAAAACATAATTGTCATCCTACGTTTTTCTATTTCATTGCCACAGGTAACCTAGAGCAAGCAAATGAGGAACTTAGAGCAGTTATAAAGAAAATATGGAAGAAAACCAGCATGAAATTACTTGATCAAGTGGTCCCTCCAGCTGGCGGTCAGTGTGATGCTTTGCAACATGCTATTCTCTGTGCATTTTGGGCTTTACAGATGATTAGAAACCAAAGAAATATATTTTTAAAAATTTGAAATGGTGATATCATTAAAGGACAACAAACAATAGTAACAATAAATATAGAGTGTGTTATATCTTATTAGGCTAGATAATACAGATAGGACTGATTAGTATGATTTCCTTAGATAAAATATAACTTCCTTTTTTTTTTTTTTTGTTTATTTGCTTGCTTGAAAAAAATACCTTGTTACATTTAAACTTAGTCTTGATTTCAAGTCATTCAGCAAAATATGCCAAACTTAGTCTGATTTCAATGCATTCAGCAAAATAACATGTTTTGTACTAATTAAGCTTGACAATGTGCATCACATTTTAGCTTATATCCTTGTATATGTTGAATACTTCTGGGAGAAAACTAAAAAAAAAAAATTTACTTGACAAATTAAAAATAATATATTTGCTAAATTGATAAAATAAGAGACTAAATTATCCCAGTTATACTAGTTTAAACCAGAGCAATTTCATAGCCAATAGAAAATGATATTAGTTCTGATTTATGCCAGTATGATTGAGATATGAATATGGCCCAAGTAAACAGATATTTAAATTCCAATGGTATTAATACATTTGCAAGAACTACAAGGCACGTATATTACTTGTTGTTACGTGCTGTAAAATGACATGTCAACTATTTGGTTATATCATTTAAAAATATATATATACACTTAATATATATATTTAGTCTTTTTTCAATATATACATTTTTATTAATATGCTGTAGTTTAGGTTTAAATGACTGTTTTTTCACTTGCTTTTTCAAGTTTTAAAGGTGCAGGATCTGTTGCATGGTGTTATCCACACCCAGGCTATATCTATAAATCTAGATATCCAAGATGCTGATCCATTTTAATCATCTGGTATTTTTTGTAGTTTATTGTACTTTTATAGTGTTACAGCAGCTTTCAAGACTGATCAGACTCAGGTTTGGAAGCAGACTCAAGATCCCAGGCCCGGTGGTGGTGGAGGCTGATCCCTTTCCGAAGGTGACACTCTCAGTCTCTAGAGGAGAAAGAGCATGCTGGCTGCACTGCTGTTCAGCATGMCCCAGGACGCAGCATTAGCTTTGTCGCTGGAGGGAGCCACTTGCTATTGGTGTGGTGGCTGCCAGCTCATAGTGGGGATGAAGACAAAAWTCTAGCAAATTCGACTATCAAAAGGGGAACTGATACTGCACATTTAAAACAACTTTTTGTGTTCTACTCTGTTGTTTTTAGCCTTACACCTAAGTGCTTGCATGGCATAGATGAATTGCTTTGTTATTGTTGTAACTATGTGCTTGAGCTTTTTCTGCAGCCTCTGTTCCTTTCAACTATCAGTCTTTCCGAATATTCTGAAGCAATTCTGTTTTAGGGTGGTGGCATGGAATTAGTGTTGCCTCTTGCCAACTTCATTCCCCTACTTTTTTATTGAAATAGAGATGCATGCTTCAGAATAGTGAGCTGTGCCTGCCTAAATCAATCTGACAAAGAATCTTTAAGGATTACATTCCTGGAATTAATCTTACATAGTAACTCACTGTTAACTTCGGTTTCATTTTGCTGCTGAATATGAGCTGTATATTTACTTTCAGTTATACTAAAATTCATTGCTAATATTAATTCTGCAAATATAGCTCTCCAGTGTAGCTAGAAGTCTGAACATCTGGACTATTGCATAAATGATAGAMAATATTATGGCTTTGATGGTCTGGTATAAATAAGAATGCATTGGGAACTGCTTAATATTCATCAAATTTCTATATCAATTTGAATTTGTTTCTCTGTAGACCTTGATATGATTTACCTCAAAATTGAAAATATTTCAGCTTACCTTTAAAAGAAAAAAAGAAAAGAAAGAAAAAATGAGAATACAACTATTTTACATTCATATGTCATAGGAGCGTACAATAGCTACCATACAGTAGAATTTAGTTTCTACTGAAGCTTACTATTCAATACAAAATGTATATGACAGCTGATAAGTAGCAAACTGCTAGGAGACAGAAAACCCTCTTCCATAAAAATCAACAAAGCATCCAAATTCAATGTGTTAAAATCACTTGCACATACTTCTATGTAAGTTTTGAACTGGCTAGTTTATAGGGTTTTTGTCCAGTATTACTTTTGCTGTGTTATTGAATACTAGATGCTTCATTTGCTGATGACCATGCCTCCAGAACCCAAATCAATTATTTTCAGAGCAGAATGAAAATAATCTTAATAGCAATTTTTCCCTAAATTATAAGTAGATGCACTAGAAATGAATAGTTAGCTAATTTTTGGTACTGGTTAAATAGCTCATTACTATAAGTAAGCTAAAATATTAATTAAAAAATTAATAGTTAGCAACAGATTTCCAGCACAGAAAGCTGAAACTGCTTTTCAAAAGCATTGAATGTTAGTCAAATGCATGAAGGTATGAAAGAGTTAATAATCTTAGGAGAACACAGAGTAAGAGAATTTCATACCACCAACTAAAGATTCACCTGCTTTCTCTTCTCTGAATTCCCCAGTCTCTGCCTGCAAGCCCATTTAATCCTGCCTAATAGTTTTTGCCCTCTTCTGAAAACTCCTGCTGAAATGATTCCTTTTGCTGTCACTAGCTGTAGTTACAGATCTGTCTACACTGTGGTCAGTTTTGCTTAGCTGCCTCCCTACCTGTCCATGTCTGGCTATGTGTGTGTTACTGAAAAAACGAAGTCAAGGACGGCTCCTCTTGACCAAGCTTCGGTTCTTGTGTGCACGTGTCTGCAGTACAACTGACTGTGCCTGTGGAGAAACAACATGCATCTTGTTTGTACATTCAGACTTTGGCATGCACAATTCAGTAAAGTGGGAACACATTCATCTAATATGCTCATAAATGAGTCGGTGCKTGTCCATAGTGATCAAGAAGGGCCTCTTCATTTGTGCATACTGAAACTTTGCMGGTATTGTCATCTCAGGTACAGTCAGTAGTCATGCGACGTCATAGCCTGACTTGAGACATGCTCTAAGTGCAACCCATACTATGTGTTATACCAAGTCCGTCACTTCTATGTGCTTGTTCTTTTGGGGGGCAATTTGCTATATCAATTCCTTAAAAGTTCTGTTCAAATACTTAAAAGAAAATAATACAAAGGATGGGGAAAGGCTTATCTTGGGAGTTTGACCAAGGATTAATTGCAGAAATCAGTGGACTCAGTTAAGCTAACAAAGTTTAGATTAGATCGTATGCAAGAGAAATCTTCCTAATACAAAGAGCCTCCTGAACAGCTGCCAAGAGAGATTACAGGTGAACATCAAAGAGGATGCTCACCAAAAGATTAGAAAATAGATTTTAGGAGTCAATTAGAAAGYTTTCTATTGTTGAGACTGAATCTGCACAGTGGTGAGCTTTTCCTGTGAGCTATGTAACCCCTGCTGTTTCCCAGGGGAGAGCTGGAGAGACTTAGACCTTTGATACTTTTGTCAATATTTGTCAGAGCAGACTTTTTAATGCCCCAAGTCATTTCCTGCAACAGACTCATCTCCCAATGAAGATATTTTAAGGCAATTACCATAATTCTTTTTACTTTRATGGGTTTTAAGACAAATAAAATAAAATGCTGGGGGAATACATCCCCAATGCATTTTACTGAAGTTAAATGCTATCATACTTTCTCTGATTAATAGAAACCACTTTAGACATTATAGTGAAAAACACCCTGTGAATTCTGAAAGGAGCTTATTTTGAATGGTAGATCCATTTTGAGACAGATTTTGTCACAGAGATAAAGAAATTTTAAACAGTAATATATTTGGATTAGATTTCCCCATCCTTTTTATTGCCATGAAAGCAGATCATGAAAACAAAATATGGTGCAGTAACCATTATTAAAAGAAGAAAGCTAATTAAATTTAAATTAGGAAAAGCTGTTATATTACTAGTAAAAATATTATTAGAAATGCTATTATTAGTGAGACAGTGGAACATATTATGGGTAAAGCAAAGACACAAGAGGCTCTGTTTTTATTAAATATTACTGTATGACAAGTTACTGTATATTAGAATCAATTAGAGAATTTACTTACATCACTAGGATTACTTGCCTATCACTAGGCAAGGCAGGGATAAGTTTAGCGTACAACTGATGGGAAACGAAACATTAGTTAGCTAAACAGAGAAAAAGCTTGCCTAAGAGAATGTGTTTTTATATGTAAAAAAAAAAACAAACAAGAAAAACCCAAAACATTTATGTCTGTCCTAAAGCTTCATTAGTTAGCTAAAATAAAGAGAAAGCAAATGGCATAAGGTTAAAAGAAAATAGTAGTATACTTTCTATCACAGGTATGTTCAAATGTGCCCAGATAGTTTTTCTGTATTTGGCCAAACAAGTCACAGTGRTATGGAGTGACCCAGATCCTGAGCTATATTAAGCCCCTGTCTGTCACAGCAAGGAGAACCAGAATGACAGGAACTTCTTATCTATCAGGATGTGGGGCCTAGCAATAAAGAGAGCTTGGACACCTCCAACAARCTCCTCCTTTCTTCCTTCTTCCTCTAGCAACCATATTGCAAATAGCTATGGCAATATAATACAAAAATGAAGAGACTAGGCAACACAGCAGAAAGCAAAAAAAGCAAACTTTAAGGGAAAAAAGTGTGTGAAAACAAAAGCAATGTTTTTGAATAGAAAGCTATTTCTAGTTTTCTGGCAAGCATTGTTCATCAGGATTTCCAGCTCCCACAGCTGAATCTCAAAAGGGGCACACAAAATGGGCACGTACGTGCTATAAACCAGGGGATTTCAATATCCTTATAAGGTAACTGGCTTTACACTTCAAAAACTTTGAAATTTGTATTTTGTTCACAGAAGTAACTCTGTAAAAATGCTAGTCTTACTGCACTTGCTGTTTTTTGTGTTGTGGCTTATATCAAATTAACTGACAGAAGTTAGTTTTCATTTCTGTCAGCATTTCAGAGCTGATATAATACAGTAATGTGGGAAAGCGCTGTGCCTCTTTCAGATTTTCTGTTAGCGTCATTATCCTAGAGGGTGGCTAAGGACCAAATCTTCAGTATACAAGAAGCTCACAAAAAAAACCTGTGAAATTGTAAAGGCTGTGGGATTGAACTCAGAGTCTAGAATTTCTGTTGTTGGGTGACARTAAGGTCATAGAAGATATAACCCAGCATGAGTATCTGGAATACAGATCAAATTCAACCTGAAATATGCTCAGGTATTATAGTGAGGGTACGATTCCAATACCGAAACTTTAAAGCGAAGCAGACTGTAAAGATGGCAAGGTCTTGTGCAATTAGAGTAATGTTGTATTGATGCACTGGCTAGGAAAATTTGGTTCAGCAGGAAAAAGAGTGAGAATATGTTGCAAAGGGGGCTTTTTTTTTTTTTTTTTTTTTTTTTTTTTTTTTTACAGAGTCACTCCTATGAACCATTAGTATAAGTCACAGCAGCTCTTACATTAATCCAATTGTTCTAAGTAATTAAAGCCAGAGGTTCAGCTCCTATGCATATACAAACATGTTCCTGGTTTTATTAGAAACTTACATGAACTTACTTAGAAGTACATGAAAGCTGGTAAAGTATTATGTTTCCTCCTTTATTAAAGATGAGTTCACTTAACAGACTGAGCCTAAATTGCTTGCTAAAACATTGCTTTAAGCTAGTTGCAGGTTCCATTACTGTTAACTGAAAGCGTAGTGCCTAGTGCAGCCGTCACATTTTTTGCCCCCAAATCAGATGTGAGTGTACAGGCTATTGAAAAATGCGCTGACTTGGGAGAGATCTGTCTGGTCTGTTCATTTAGATGATGAGGTAACCGTGGGGAAGTTCTATGCCACCTTCCTGATACAGGACTACTTTAGGAAATTCAAGAAACGCAAAGAACAAGGACTGGTGGGGAAATATCCTGCGAAGAATACCACGATTGCTCTGCAGGTGATTTTGTTTTTACATTTTAACTAACCATTTTATGAGCTTACTTGAAATAGCAGGTAGATGAATATTCATGATTGTGCAGTGCTGCAAGGATTTTATTTAGCTGGGATACTTTTGGCCCTTATTCATCAGAAAAGTAAAAAGTAATTCTGCTTTCAGTCTTTGTCAAGGTAAGTGCAAAAAGTTATTCTCTGTGGATTACTCARACAGCAGCAGCAGTTACTGCAAAATTTTTTAACAAGTCTAGTTGAGGCATCACAGTCTAATGCTGCTGATACAAAATCAGATAAAATAAGTATTTCTGAGCTATCATTTCCATTTTCTGTTTTACATTTACCTGTTTGATTTCTTGTGTTCCTACAATTTCAAAGTCAGATCTCAGTCTCAAAAGACTTTTCTAATATGCATTGCCTCATAATAAAGAGGTTGTTACGTAGAATAATTTTTCTGCATGTTTCTTTGGTTTTYTCTTTTCTATTCATAATTAGTGGTGAAGTATTCCTTTCATATTTTTTTGTGTTTGCACATTTTGAACTTCACTTTCATCAGTTTCTATTTTTGGAAATAATATTAATTTACATTAATGTCTCTTACTGTCTTTTAAAACAAACTATCAAATGGAAACTGTGACAACTGATAGTGCTAGTTGGCTATCTGCCTCTCAACAGTCCTGCCACAGATGATCCATAGCACATAAGTGTTTTAAAGATTGTATTCTGAAAATTTCTATCCTCTGATACCCTTTGTGTTTTGAACTTTGAAACAGGCAATGGAAGGCTATCCTCTACTGATTCTAGCTGTCATACACTGCACCTTTTGTATTGGGTTAGGGCTTCCTGGTTTTCAGTTAATGCTGAGTAGATTCCTACAAGCAGTAAACATATTTGATGTTTCTGATAGCGTTTTTTTTTCTTCTGCCAAAACTTAGGAGGATGTTACAGAATCTCTTTCTAAATGGGGAGATCACGGTTTCCACCGGCAATATGTTAACCTGATTCAGAGATTGTTTTCTTGGTTAAGAAAATCATTGGTTTGTATTTCTCTCCTATGGGTAATTTGTTTCACCTGTCTGTTGCCAACTCAACACATTCTGTTCCACCTCTCCATAGCGTAAGAGATGCAATAGGCGGAGAAAAATTCATTACAATTCTTGCTACTGGTGTCTGAGCATATATCTTGCCAGTATAGTGTAAGCTATATTTGCATATCACGAGAGAAAAGATACATTATGGTCACTAAAAGAGATAAAAAGAAAAAGATTGGAAACAGTTGAAAGGAAAATGAAAGAGATCAGAGATTGTTAGGAAAGACTTTACAGACTCTGTTATTCTTCATTTGAGATGCCATTGGTAACAAGGAGCTCAAAATAAGTTTTAAGMCACAGTATTATAGTTTTCCACTTGTGTTTTCTAAGCTGCACATATAACAGTAGAGAAACAAACATTGAGTTTCCGAATGTGGGAGTGTGCTCAATTGTTTGTTGTAAGTTCCTGCTCCCTATTCAATAGTGAAGGGAAAAATGAAACTGGGATAAATTAATTCTTCTTCTGTCTTTAGATARATATTTCTCAATTCACAACAGCTAACAATTTGGCCATGAGTCTCTGCCATGAATCTATAAAGGCTTATGGGATCTGAGGCTTGGCATTTGTTTTTTGCTGATTAAAACAGTACTCCTATGGTAATGAAATGATCAGGGCTGGTGGATAGGAGGTCATTTCTCTCTTTCTCTCCTTTTCCCTCTGTTCTACTTTTGTTTTTTGGATGAACAAGTAGTCATTGAATTTAATTTACCAAATATAAGTATAAATACTATTTCAAGACACCTGTAAGTAACTATGTTTGGGAAAAAGCCCTTTTTTTTACTGGTTTTCAATACAACATATAAAGGAGTAATACAATTCAATGCTGAAAGCTACAGCAACTGAAATTCAAAGTCAAAATGCTGTGTACATTAATTAATTCTATGAGGATACAGSCTTATGTCAGATCTGGTTGTCTGTCTAAAAGATCTGTTCTACTTCAAAGAGAAGTTGATTTCTCTTGAGCAGTGTGCCATAGAGCAGTTCTGTGGGATTTATTATACAGAAATTAGTGCAAATGAACAAAGTGAATCCTTTTAGCTTTACAATGTATAAAAACAGAAGATGTTTCTGTATTTTCAGCCTCAGATCTGCCTCTTCTGAAGTTTATATGTTTGTAAAACTTTAACGTTTTCAAAAAAAATGTGTATAACTATATTTTTGGCAGCATAAATTATGGGTATGTCATCAAACTTTTTTCAACTATAGAGATTTTGTTGAATGATCTGTGGWGGGTTTATACTATAAAGATGTTGTTTCTCCATGGAGAACGGAAAGCAGCTATTTTTCCTTTGTTTTTACAAATGCTCACTCTAAGTTAATGTTTTCAGGTCTCCTTGGTAAGCGATATACTAATAACGGTATGTTTCATACAATATCATTCTRTCTCTCATACAGTTTCTTGGGGAAATTGTGGTGGATACTGTATTGGTATGTGCCACATTTTCATTATAAGCACTGGAGGTACTTCATATAGAAGTCATGATGGATTTATATTTATATTATTCATTTCATCCAAATGAATTTTCTGTTTATGTGTATATCTCTTCTTAAAATAGTCGTACAAAGTGCACAAACAGGATTCCAGCACCTCCCACTGCAGTGTTTGCTTTTCTGTTGAAATCCTAAAACAATACTGAAGTAAAGCAGATCAGTCTATGATGACAGCAGATACAAAATACTTTCCCCTCTATTTAAATAATTTTGAACTGTGAAGTCCTGGCATGGACACTGTCTTTCCAAACTAAGAATGCTGTATTCTGCCTCAATATTAATTAGATTGAGATACAGCACTCTTGTTTGGGAATAAGAGCGTATGCAAAGGGTATTATTTAATAAGGAATAGCTATTTTGTTTTAAATTCAAAGCCTACTCTAATCTAAATTAATTTATCCATGTAATAGCACTAGTAGAACTCTATAGTCTCCATTTTAAAATTCCTGAGTTTTCTTCTTTAGATTTTTCTCCTATTATTCAGTACCATCAACATTTTGCAATATTTCTTAGTCGCTTGATAGTGGATGTTCACCAGGATCCTGTGAACTGTTTCTAATAGAGATATAGGTAGGTAGATGCATACATACAAACATAAATATAATTTGTACACAGAGCATAGCTCCCCTACATTTCTAATAGATAGTCAACTTGCRTCTGCTTTCATAAAATCTACTTTTTTCCTGAGCTGCTTAGAAATAAGAAACTATGGCTCAATTCCCATTATAATAATTTTTACTGTTTAAGATTTATCAATGATATAAAATTTAGTAATATCATAATGATGATCATAAGCTACATGTTAGAACATTGAGGGAAGCATTTGATAGACTGGATATTTAAATGGGGAGGTAATAGGAGAGGTAATCATACTGCAGCCTGCTTACTTAATCTGTGCTAGCTTAAGTTATATTTGCTAATTCATTGCTTAGTTGTGGAACCTGATGTTGGTGAATCACTAAGCTGAACTCTTCTCATATTTTACTAGGGACAGTCAATGTTGGTGAGTCATCCTGTGRCTGAAATGTGTGGCTAAAGCCACAACCACAAGATCTCACAACTTTTATGTGTTGAAGAATTGTGATGTTATAAATTTGTAGCTGTAGTAGAAAAAGAGGTTTCTGTTTTTTAAAAGTTTTTGGAGCTCTATAGAGGGAAAAAAAGACACTGCACATCTTATTCATATATAATTCACTTAGTTACTTGACACTATACATTTTCTCTGTGTATTTTTTTACTGATTCTGTAGCAAGAAAAAGTTCTTCATAAGCCCCTCTCAAACACTAATTAATTTGTTATAATTTAAAATACAAATAATCAGGAAATGACTTTGGTAACTGTCATCAAGACTTCAGATTGTGTGACTCTTAGAAATCCTACCATTGCAGATTGTTCATATGTTAACAAGTCTGGAAAACTAAATTACATTTGTCATAAAGTTAAGATAATGACTTGGATTGAACAGATATTCCACGCATCTATACACATGTTTCTGTACTTGGAATCCATGATAAACATCACCRGTATTTCTGAATTTTAGGTGCAATGTAGCACTTTCCCCATAAATGTACCACTGTCTGATTTATATGTAAGTTAAAGAGGAATAACCAGCCACCTGGAAATACAGTTTTTGCTATGTAAATCAGCCTTTTTCCCCTACCTTCCTCTCACCAGATAGAAGTGAATATGATACATAGAGAAAGAAATCTTGGCTCTGTACTTGCACCTTCATAAATTTCTGTCAAGGATAATTGCTGCCTTTGGTGGTGAAGGTAGATTTCAAATGAATGCAGATCACATTCAGCAATGCTTAAACCTCCACTGTGAGAGCACGAAACAGTTACCTCTAATTGAAAGGTCATTTCTCAAGTCAGGATGCTTCCTCTGCAAAGGTTTATGGTTATTCTAGTATGTGCCTCCATTCATACCCACAGTTATCTGGCGTAGATTCACATAAAGGAAAAAATGTGTCTGAAGCATGATTCACACAGTTACTTCTCCAAATTRAATTATCAAAAAGGATAATATTGCCAATAGTTGTGCTCCAAGTCATTTTGATGCAGAGAATATTATATAATGAATTAAGCGCTAGAAAGCACACTTATTGTCCCAGATGATTAGTTCGACAGTAATGGGATAAGTAAACCTTTTTTTGACTGAGTATCAGCTGGGGATTTCCTTGGATTTTTTTTTCTCTTGATTTTAAGGAAAGCTTTTGAGTCCCAGTAAGGAAGAAATGTCACTGTTCTTGTTCTGACCTCATAGTCTAAAGTAGGTATGTATAATGCAGTCAGAAGATTTAAGGGATTGGAATCTCTATCTGCCATGTTTATCTCTAGATTTTTAGCTACCAGTTAAGCAAATAGAATTCTCATATTAATGCCTTAAGCACATCTGTGCTCTGAGGGCAAAAAGGAATTTAATTTCTAGGGTAACTAGACCCCCTGGAAGTACCGTCCATAGTCTGGGATGAGCTAGTCAAGAGGAAATGAAATTAATTCCTTACGGAGAATTTATACATGAGGATGCAGACTCTGTTTAAGTCTTCAGTTGTGGTTAGTTTCCTTGGCGTTAAGGATTAGAGTCAATAGTCAGCAGGCACTGAATAGCTGAAAGTAATAGCTTTATCACTTTGTGGGTTCCTCGCTCTATTTCACTTAGATAAATATGCTTTTAAAAAAGGTGATGAACGTTAAGAGGATTTCCATGTAACTATTATTATTAAACTCTGGCAAAGAAACACCAGGATGAGGTCTGAAGTTTACTTTGGATCATGCTAGAATGTGGAGTTGGCATGTAGGACTGCACAAAAGCCAAGCAGTTGTGCAGTGAATGGTTTTTGAATTCTGATGCTATGCAGTACTGAACGTGCATGGTCATGTAGCACCTGGCCGCTGAGACTTTTCAGAGAGTTTATCAACAGAGGTACAGTGTACAAGGCTTTATTCTGCGTGTCACTGTCAGAGCCTAGATGAAGTAGTCAAGGCAACAGCCTCTTAGGCCTGATCCTTGACCTGACCAGACCAGCCAGGTTTTCACATTCTTGCGAACACTTCACCGTATTGCAGTCTAGTTGTCTTGTTGCAAGATCCTTAAACTAACAAGCAGATAAGAAGCACCATCACCTGTTCCAGTTTGTGGCAAAGGTTACACAAGCAATAAATATTCTTATTCTTCTGCTGACATCTGTAGTTTTCTTTTGGGACAGTTGGAAGTACCCACAAAATCAGTTAATAGTTAAGAACATACTTCCTAAGGATTGCATAAATACTGCAGTCACTGCATTATCTAATCTGGCCTTATCTTTCTGCTCCAAGAAAGGGAGAAAACAGTATGCTATTAAGCTTTATAACACATTCCTAACCATTAAATGCTGCAAGAAGCTGGGTATAGTTTTATAGTCTGCAGATGCCTGTAGCTGGCCTTGCCAATCTTTCTCAAAGTGGATATTTTCTACCCAAAAACTGAAAACTTCTACTTTGAGAAAAAAGGTACATGTTTCTTGTGACACAATCTATTTCTTGCCTTAATTCTCAGGGCAACTTTGAGGCAGGAAATTTATGGATGTTGTCACTCCTCTTTGTCTTCCTTTGCCTATTGTATTTTGTGTTGCCTATTTATAGTGATATTTTGTTTGTTTGTTTTTAAGATGGTCTTAATACTTTTGAAGATAGTGAAGGTAAAATTGTGTAGCTGTCRAATGGTCTAAGGCACTGCTTCTTATAAGAGAATTGGGCTTACCTTTTTTTTTTTTTCTTCTTTTTTACTGGTCCCTTAGTTGCATTCTAGGATATTAGTTTGGATGCCGTGCATTTAGCTAAAACTGTTTAAAATATTTACTTTTTGTGCTGCTGTTTCTGATAGAATGACTGATGTTAACTTCGTTAGAGAAAAATGATGAGCATCATTGAAG
>NW_028186038.1:2080560-2119695 GCF_003343005.1 Rhea americana | reverse complement strand
AAGTGCAGAGCAAAATCTTCATCTTATTGTAGCAAAGGTTCAAGGTCATAAAAAGAAATGCTTTCAGCAATAAAAATACTTAAAAAAAACACCGTTATAAAAGATAAGGAGTCAAGTACATGTTTAGATCATTGAAGAGTAGTGCATAAAGCAAGGTAGAATTCTGTGAGCTCAGGATAGTCCAGTGAACTTTTCTGGTGCCGCYCCACCTTCTGAGGCGGAAAAGAGAAATGCATGGTGATCAGCGATCGAGCTGCACAGTCTGCCCTGAGATCCTAAATACTATAGGAGTCAGATCAAGAGGATCATTTTGGCTGCTGCTTCTCTGACCTCACAGTGAAACATCAAGAGAAGACAGCAAGCTTTTTTTTCGAGGTTCAGAGTRTGTGTTATGGATAACAGGGATTTATTCTGCCTTACCACCAACAAAATTGAACCGGTTCTTTAATGCCATTTCCCTTGATTTCGCTTTCGCTTTGAATTTGTGCTTAATGAGCTTTACTGAGTTCTTAAAACTGCTGCCTCAGCCCTTCCAAGGCTGTTTAGTAAGAGGAAGTTGTAGCTGATCTTGATCAGTGACAGTTATTTAACATGACTGAATACATTTGAAAAGGGTATTGAATCCTCTAATGGGAAAACTTAAAAGAGTTTTTAAAACATCTGTTTTAAAAGAATTTTTTTCTGCACCTTGTATTTCTCTTTAGTTTACTGTGAATTTTCCCTTCTACAAGTTAGGGATACTTTGTCTTTACTTTGGTAAAATACTTCTCTTGCACTGTGCTGATGATGTAGTGCTAATGTAACAAACTCARCTAGGGAAAGAGAAGGAAAATTGGTAGTGGTGGATGAGTAAATGTTTACTTCTTTTGTAAGATATTTTTATTCAGCAGTGTCTGGCATCTGATGAGAATCTTGCAGGCACTGCAGTGTAAGGAGTGGCTCTGCCTCTCAGGAGACAGAGTAGGAGCTGTAAAAGCAGCAGCTTGTAGCTTAGCACCAAAACAGGTAGAGAATACTTTTTTTTTTTTTTTTTTTTTTTTTNAATCATTACGGCATTGGGAGTTTTAACAAATAAACCTGTGCAAACCTCATCCTTTGCCTGAATTCCATTTGTTTACATGAGGCCAATATTTGCCCACCCTGTCGAAGGAGTTGCATTGGCTGCTTTCTTACCTCGCATTTGGCTCGGAAGACCCAAATGGAGCAGGGAAAACAGCTTCCTCCTAGACTCGATTTGAGAAATGTTTGAGGAAGAGAAGAAACAAAGTTAGGTTCRAGTCAGGAAATCAGGACTAAGTTAACCTGCAAGACTCGTTTTGTTTCAAAAATACCAGCAAGTGATAGGAGGAGTTTCACTTCTTACTTGACAATAATCACATTCAGGGTGATTTTTCTTTTGTATAGCCCTGTTTTTCTTCAAAGTCACAGCACGTGCAATTATCCTAACACAGACTGTTGTTTTGCTACGTGTACTCGGAGAAGAGGAAGTACTCTGTAAAGCCAGGTGGGTCTGAAAGGATTATCTGCTCAGGCTGTTGAGGCAAGTCTTTCCTAAATGCCATAAAGTTTCAATTTCCTTCTCAGTCAAAAGAGGACACTTCAAATTATAAGCAGTTGCAGTTTGTCTCAACTAGCACTGAAAACGTCTTCAGAATTCAGATAGGCATAGCCCTTGGAGCCGTACCAATCTGAATGTATTGTGCAGACCCAGGGGGTTTCRGTCCTTCCTACAGAAGGAATAAAAATGAAGTGATGGGAGATGAGTTCAGGTTAGGTGTCTACTACCACTTTTGTGTGGTATTATAGTCACCCTTAGGAAACGAGACAAAAAAAGTCCTTAGGGCTGAATTGCTGCCAGTGCCTTTTTTTAAGCTGTTGATTGATATTTATGCAGTGAGAACAAATATAGTGCCAGAGCAAAAGTGGAACAAATTTATATTTGTAGCAGTAGTTTAGGAGATGTCTTTTTGTGGTGATGGAAATTTGTATTGAGCCTAACGGCGGTCACATTGCTAGTATAATAAATGTTAAGTGAAGCGTGAACAAGTTCAATTACTTACATCTAACACTTAGTATAGGATTAATTCATTCACTCTGTTTTTCCTAGGGAAGATGCTTATTCTGTACTGTGTAAAACACATATCTATATTTCATATTTATTTGCAGGTATCTCTCTTTGTTAGTGCATACAAATAAAAGTTAATATTTCCCTTTATTTCCATTCACATCAYAAGTTCACAAACCACAGATTTATTGAGCTTACCTTGATTTTGAGACCATGTTTCAGATTAATTTATGCTTTTTTTTCCTATGCAAAYGTGATAAGCAATATTCAGCCCTACATTAAACTTTGGGGAGAAAAAAATTAAAAGAAAGAAAGAAACGAAACCTCTAGTTGGCATCAGCTGCAGGGTTAACATTGCTCAACTTCARTTTAATTGTGCTCCCATGTTCATGTTGTGTTCGTAGAAAGGCTTAGCTGAAGCGAGTCTGGATTTGACCGAGAGCACAGAGCTTTTCTGTAGTTGCAGAGCTGTGCACTCTGTGTCAGTGTTAGAAGATGGGCTCTGTGAAGATGAACACTGGGGAATCAAGAATTGACTACTATGTCTCTTATGTTCACTGCTATAGCGTAGGTCTATTCAGCTATTTTTCTGCATGATTATTTTCTTAATAGTTATTGCATTGTATTCTATTCGTATAACTTCAGTCTATTTTTAAGTATCAATGTAGCTTTGGGGATTTTGTTCATTTTGATTTTCTTTGATATAAAATATGCAGGTAGTAAAAACTTATGTGCACTGTCCACAAATATAGTGGTTTATATGAACATCTTCATAGTCATATTCTTTCAGTATTCTGAAGTTTCTAAAATCTAAGAATTTAGAATTCGTATTTATATTGTATTTCAGATCTAATGAATTTATATAGCAATATATTTAAATATCCATCGTTATTCTAAAATCTGGGAAGCAAAACTTAAAAGTATTTCTTCCACTTCCTAATATCACAATAAAAATGTTCTGAAAGAGGGAGGGCAGTATATGCTGTATTTTAAATGACTGTGGTGATAAATATTTTAAAATACTGTGATGATAATGTTCTTTTATTTATATTAGAGTATGGTGATTACATTTATTAAAATAAGCTTAAATTGCATCTATATTTAGGTTGCACCATATCTCAGAAATGATGTAGGCTGACTTTAGATATAGTGAAAATTATCTTTTTGCAGTTGAGAGTCATTCTATAGTTTATAAGCATCTAAATATTTTTTTAAAGGTCATGGTTGGAGTCTTGAATTATACATAATCTTTTAAATATAAAATGTGTATCTAAAATGACTTTATGCATACTGTAAGTGTGCAAAACTGATTAAAGTTTAGGTATTATGGAGTGAGGTTCTTTTCATGTATCTTTGAGCTTAGTTTTCGCTCTCTGTAAATGACCAATTCAGAAACTATAGTGGTTAGTCATACACTTTTTCCACTAAGAGACTCCTACAGTTCTATTGTTTCAGCATTTAAAAGAACATATGTGTCATCTCAATGCCTTGTCAGAGACAGGGGCAACATTAGTTGTCTCTTGAGCGCTGGTGTATTAATGCCTTATGCCATCTTGAAAGCATTGCAGGTGCTATTATGCCTCATAAAGCACAGCTGCACTGAATTATCATGTTAATTTGAAGWCATCTTGTGCATTTATGGGAAAGCCTGTTTAAAGACATGGTTGGTTTTATTATGTAATTATGTTGTTCATTGTACTCATCAGTGTTACTGGTTTGCTGACTAACCACTGGACTGATGCATCTCATCTTTCCCATGCCTGGAAGGAAAATTTAAGCATGGAAGGCAACAAACAGGAAGTGTCTGAATAAGAAAACACTTTTATTTTTTCAAACTTAGAGTAAAATCTCAGAAATAAATTTAGAGTCAAATACAGTAACATGAATCTCTTTTCTTCCTCTACCTCAAAAACCCCAACCAAATAGAAAAACTGGAGAAGAAACAACAGGTGTTCTATTGCAAAACATAATGAATAATTCAATGTGCAGTTTGATTAATGTTATTCTAGTAGAACTAGTGTCTAAGCATGTCTCTTGCATGTGTTTTTATCTGTTCTTTGCTAGATCTTTTCATATAGTGGGARGAAGCACAAAATATTCACAAAAATTTTATTGCACATAAATAATTCTATTGCACTGGTAAATAATTTTAGAGTCGTTCAATTATAACATCAATCTCAAAGTTCATCCCTGAGGAAGAAAATACAATTGCCCAAAATATATAGGCTAAAATGCCTAGTCAAACTCCATTCTGAGGAGGTGAAATACTGGTACAAATGAAACCTGAAGGAGAACCTAAGGTAAATCCATGCCGTTAGATACTTGACTTGGTTCCACATCCTAATTGCCTACACTTCATGGATATCATTTTGCTTTCCAGCAAACCAACTATTTCCTTTTTGAGCTGAAACCTGACTGCAGTGCAGTGGTGTGCTCCAGGGAGCGTGCGTGACAGGCTGTGTGAATGAGCCCTCGTCCTAGAGATGAATTGTGATAGCAGGCTTGAGAAGGAAAATGAACCAGTATGTGCTGAGGTCCAGGCTACTGCTGCTAGATTGCTTTCTATCCTGAACTAAAGCTTTAAATCAAGTATCCACACACCAGTGTGGTGCAGATGAGCTGGAATTAYTCAGTCCTTCCTTTTCTCTCTGAGCTCTGCTAAACCCACTCTTGCTATAGCAAAGATCTCCTAGTGTTTTCCATATGGACAGAGAGGCTGCAAACACCTTTTTTGAATTAAATGTATATCTGACTTAAATACATTTTATTATAGTTCTTGTTGACTATTTCTGGATGTTGTCCCCATCCCCTCCCCACAGTGTTCCATAAACATCAGTGGTCTTTACGGAGCCTTTACACTGTGATAGTAAAGACAGGACCACCTCAACAGAGTTGTAATGAAATATAAGCCTGTTATTAGTAATAATAAAGAGACGTATAATACTTACTGTATGTATCTGAGGATATAAAATCTTGCTGACTATTCTTTAAAAATTTTACATGCCTATAATTAAGGAGAGAAAAAGAATTTGTATTCCTAATATATTATGATATTATCGTTGATTTAGGCGGGACTAAGGACACTTCATGATATTGGCCCTGAAATACGCCGAGCTATATCCTGTGACTTGCAAGATGATGAACCAGAGGAAAACAATCCAGAGGAAGAGGAAGATGTGTATAAAGTAATGTCAGAACATAGTTATATGATGATTTTTTTTATTATATAAGAAGATATTTCTAGAATGAGATCATCCCTGTATATGGAGTAATAATAATCAAAAAAAAMCAAAATAGGAATATATATATATACACACATATATATGTACGTGTGCATACTTACATATGTATATGCACACAAGCGCACACACACGCATATGGTATCATTAAGACACCTGCATTTCATCACAAATTTGGAAAGTATTCTTAAGTGCAATGTCATTCTCCTGTCCTTAATTCTTTTTCATTAATTCTTATTTTTTAAAGAAAATTCTAAGAAAATGTGTGAGCCTTACACTGTGCCTAAACAATTAGCCATCTCAGACTGTCACAGGGTTCAAACTGGAAATATCTTAACTTCTGCAGTGGTAGATAGGGAAAAAAGATGAAATTCTAGGCAGCCAAATCACAGCAGACACAGAGCTGCATAGTTTAAAACAAATGCCTGGAATTACACAGAAGCCAACTAAGCATAACTGCCAGTTTTGATTTCCTGCGATGGATATCAATAAGAATCTATCAGAGAAGAATATTTTTTCCTCTTTTTACGTTATAGATATTCAATCTAATGATTAACACTTAAGTCAGTGTTAGGAGCTATCTGCAGACCCTTTGTCAGCCAGCAAGAAAGCTTAGTTCTTCACAAGCAGTTCAGAAGTGGAAGTAAAAGCAGGTTTCTGCAGTAACTAAGTCAAAAGTCCCAGAGCTTGGTATGGTCCGTAACAAAGGAGGAGGATATTGCACTGTGGAGACAGTGCCACAATTACCATCAGTAGTTGCATTTCTCTTCCAACCATTATTTACCTCCTGTCTTCTCTAGATTGAGCTTCAGGACAGACTGCTGTCATCCAAGACCCACACCTGGCTAGACAGGGAGGCTACGTAATCTGGGTCAGATGTAAAAGAGAGCTGCACGTCATAGTCGTAATTTTGACAACACAATTTACCACTTCGTTCGCTCTCACCTTCCATTACACTCTCAGGGCTGGTAAACAGTTACTTAATACTGTATCTTGTTCCTCTGTGAGGAGAAAGAATGGAACCACTGAAACTTAAGTTAATCTACYTGAGATACACTTGTGAGCTGATGCATGGCACCCCATCCTGTCTGAGCGACACCGGTAGCAAAGCAACACCCTGAGGGAAGGGAGAGAATCCACCAAAGTGCTCTCAAAAACTGAGCAGACACGTTCTCTTCTGAGACAGTTGGTGCATGTTTGCATATGGGAATCTGGGTTTCTCCTGCATACTAAAACATGGAGAAAGCTGAATTGTAAACAAAACAAGAAAAAGAATAATGATCACTTTATAGTGTTAATTTGACTCTGAAATACAAATACTGTCTTTATCACAATCACATCTCTATCACTCTAGGAGATCTCATCTAAGCTTTTTAAAATTAGAATGAAAATCACACCAATTAATTGAATAGTTACCTTTGTATGCATGTAGGAAAGAAAAATAAGTCACCACTGTGAAAAATATGTTCTGTTACCTGATTTTTTTTCTCTTTTCCTAAAACAGAGGAATGGTGCCCTGTTTGGCAACCACATAAACCATATTAGCAGCGACAGACGAGATTCATTTCATCAGATCAACACCACACACCGTCCCTTACATGTTCAGCGGCCTTCAATTCCATCTGCAAGTGATACTGAGAAAAACGTATATCCTCAGGCAGGAAATTCTATGTATCACAATCACAACTCAGTAGGAAAGCATGTACCAAACTCAACAAATGCCAATCTTAATAACGCCAACATGTCCAAAGTTCATGGAAAACACATGAATATTGGAAATCATGAGCATAGATCAGAAAATGGTTACCATTCATACTCCAGAGCTGATCATGAGAAGCGTAGAAGGCCAAGCAGTAGGAGGTAAACTTAGAGATACTTGTGTTTAAATAAACTTTCATATTTTAACTATTATATAAGAAAACTTATTTTGCTACATGAAACTAATTTTTATAGGTATATTTAGTTTCRTTTTTGTTGCTTTTGTTATATAAAACTTATTTAAAATATATATGGGAAAAGTATATAGCAAAGTATATAATTTCATATTTGCTTAATAAAGTTTGAAAATAGTTTTTTTTTAAAAAAAATCATTAGTTACAGCTCAGTCACTATAATCACCAATGAATTTCTGGGAACCACCTGATTTTAAAATACCTTTCTCCATATTTTCATGGCTCACATGGACAGAACCCGCTACTATGAAACTTACATTAGGTGAGTTAATATTGTTCTGACATAACTAAAAACCGTAAGTGGTACCTTTTTATGAAACTTCTTGTGAAAAAGCAGTATAACTTTCAAAATTGGCTATACAGCAAAGCATATGCTGAATAACTTCTGTGAAAATTTTTGCAAAAGTATTTAGTAAAGTTCAAAACTATTAAAGCTGTTGTAAAAGCCTAGGTAGGTTGTGCAGGATTCAACAGACACAAAGACCATACCAGATTCTAGTCTTTGTTTAAAGTTATCTTACATAGCCTGGAAAAAATTGTTAGGCACTGTAGCTATTACTTTGTACAGTTCCATATATGGGAGATCCAAAAATCCATCCTCCGCTTCTGTGTGAATATTTACCAAGATGAGTTTTAAACATAGGACCTACTGTATTATTTGAAGTGTATCACTAAATCTATATCCAGAGATAGTTTTTAATGTCTGTTTACACATCTGTTTCCGATTTTTCTTGTGAGATCTCACTGAATGTTCCTTAATGTTTTAAACATTTGCCAAACTTCAGGTATTTGAGAGAGGCTATTTTTCKTCACAGTTCTGAATTTATATTTTGTAAAAGTGTCTGAAATGTATTTGACTTTACTTAACATCCTCATACTAATGCTTTTCATATTTGCGTCACAAGGAAATAAAGGGAGATTACAGATAAGATAAACAGATAAGATACTCATGTTCTACAATATTCTATAGTTCCACAGAATTTACTATAAAACCACGTTCTGACTAAAAGAGAATTTTTAATGCTTTGTTTTCTTCTTGAAAGCACCTTAAAAGAATTATGAATGAAATATAATTAGTCACAAGTATTTTTTACCACTTCTAGATCCGACTCTGGTGATGGGCGTCGACCTACTATTTGCCGTGAAGAACATGAAGTTCAGGATTACTGCAATGATGATCGTTATTTGGGAGAGCAGGATTACTTTAGTGGAGAAGAATATTATGAGGAAGACAGTATGTTGTCAGGAAGCAGGTGAGGATATTTGTTAATCAGGGAAAAAATAATAACAAATGAGGTATTTAATGCCTAAAGGCTTCGCTAGGCATACATCTCATGCTGAAAATTGTCTAACGAAGTTAGTACCCCACAAATGCTGGCAGGTGGAATGGTGAGTAAGAATACTGTAGGTACCATAGGCCTTTGTGTTTGGCATCAAGCGCTGACACTAGGAAAAGTTAGGTACCAACTTCAAAGGAAAGCACAAAGTTCACCAGAACTGAATATAAACCAGATAGAATATAGCCAAAGAAGGCCTATCATTTATAAATAAAATTTCATTGTAATGGAAGCAGGATCAAGCTTACATAGAGAAATATTTGGAAATGATTTCCTTCTTAAAATCTTAAACAAAAAGAAAGATGAAAACAGTAGACTGCAGAATGTGATCTCAAGATAGTATTAGCTTAAACAATGAAGTATTGGCTCAACTTCCTTCTGAAAATTCTCATTATACTAGCTTATTAATAATCTTCCTCTTGGCACCATTTTCTGGCTCCCTAATACAAACACTTAATGCTTTGATAGTTGTCATGGCCTACATATATGTCTGGAATGGATGTTTTTCAGGATTTATTCATAAACTTTACAGAAATGTCATATATTGAATTTCAGTCAACATACTAGCATTTCTTGTATGTTTGTATTACTGCATAATGTGCAAGCTAGTATTAATTTGAGGCCCCTTGCTGTAACTGCAGAGTTCTAATTTTGTAACTTAGTTCCTCTCCATTTTCTAAATAATTTCTGTTTTATTCTGCCAAAATTCAGAATGGTAGCTAATTTAATTGTGGTATTTCTGCCTAGTATTATTTTTTCAAGGCCAGTTAGCATTTTTCTAACAACTCTTACCTGACTCCTTGTGTCCTGTAATCTTTGCGTTTGGAATCTCAATTTCACAGGCAGGAGYAAAAAAAGCTTTGATATATCAAAGTAAAAAATCTTGGTATATCTAAGCTTTTCTCTGCCAGCTCTGTTTCATACAGTTCCTTCAAATTGGCCTAGGGTAGGATTTTTTAACTTTAGAACAGTTCTTGCCAAGTTAGTTTGGCTTGAGCACTACCACTGCGATGTTGGCTTCAGGAAGCCATGGCTTCAGCAGGTCCAAGCTTCGCACTAGGATCATTCAGGGATATGCACAGGTTTCTGGTTGTTCAGGCAATTCTTGGACATTACTTTGAAGAAAATCTGCATCTGACAATTTGGAAATCCCTGATTAAGTCTTGAAAAGTGAGATTGTTCCAGTATTTTCTAAGTACTAACCTATCACGGAACAGAACCTCTAATTGGTAACACGAACTTAACAAAAAAAAAGGGGGAAAAAATGTTACATAAACCTTTTTCCTCCAATATCTGATGAATTCTGAATTCAGTAGTATTCCCTTTTTCCTAATGAAGTGAAAGACATTTGCACTTACAGCATCATGAGTAGATTGTATTCACCTCCTTTACAATAAATATTCTTCACTTCTCCTGAATAAATTGAACAACTCCACAGAAGTATCCCTTACTTCTATCAATAAATTTTTATTTTGACATTCAGTTTAGAAGAGAAAGAATCTGTTGCCGTTCTGTCTTAGATCCGTAAGTGCATGGGCTCACGTGCCAACCACTCTAAATTCTTCTCGTATACCGTCTTTCTTTGCTGCCTGAACTCTGACAAGATTGGCTCTCTAAACTGCATCTTTTGGGTTTGCCTAAAAGCTTAAGTTTTGCAGAATTCTCAGAATTGGTCCATGTAAGTTAGAAACAAAACTATATTAACTTCCATTATTCTTTGTAGCCAGTCGTTTTTTGATAATTGTAGTCAAATAGCATCCCATATAAGATTTGATTTCCAACAAAAGAAAGATTCAGAGTTTCTGTGCTCCACAGCTTACCCAGGACTCATAAGAGAGCATGGTCAGAGCAGGACAGAGTATTGGATTTTTAAGCAACATACAACTGAGGTCTTACATATATATTTTTTTATATCTTTTATGTATGGGTAAGTTCCTTTAAATATAATTTGATAAGACATTTACCTTACAGCTTACTGTGTAACTGTACTAATCCAATAGTGTATGCTCACTATCTCAAAATCAGTTTGCATACAGAAACAGGATGTTTAATACTGAGTCACATGGTTCTACCTGGTTTTGCTTGCTTATCTTGCTGGAGAAGAAATGTTTGAAAGTCATCTATAAGACTACCAATAGATGAACTTACAGAAACTCACTGAAAAGATATTTTCTCTATTGTATTTTAACACAGGCATATATATGACTACCACTGTAGATATCACTGCCATGACTCAGATTTTGAAAGACCAAAAGGTTACCATCACCCACATGGGTTTTTTGAGGAAGATGATTCACAGATCTGTTATGATACAAAAAGATCTCCTAGGAGACGGCTGCTACCTCCAACTCCAACACGTAAGTAAATTAGGATCACAGAATCATAGAATCAGTAARGTTGGAGGGGACCTCTGGAGATCATCTAGTCTAACCTCCCTGCTCAGCAGGGTCACCTAGAGCATGGTAGACAGGGTTGCATCCAGGTGGGCTTTGAAGATCTCCAGAGAAGGAGACTCCACAACCTCTCTGGGCAACCTGTTCCAGGGCTCTGTCACTCTCTCAGTGAAGAAATTCCCCCTCACGGTCAGGCGGAACTTCCTGTGCTTCAATTTCTGCCCATTGCCTCTTGTCCTGTCACATGGGACAACTGAAAAGAATTTGTCCCCGTCCCCTTGAYACCCTCCCTTCAGGTACTTGTACACATTGATCAGATCCCCCCTCAGGCTTCTCTTCCCCAGGCTCAAGAGGCCCAGCTCTTGCAGCCGTTCCTCGTAGGGCAGGTGCTCCAGCCCTCCGATCATCCTCGTAGCCCTATGCTGGACTCTCTCCAGTAGCTCCGTGTCTCTTGTACTGGGGAGCCCAGAACTGGATGCAGTACTCAAGATGAGGCCTCMCCAGGGCTGMGKAGAGGGGCARGATCACCTCCCTCGACCTGCTGGCAACAGTCTTCCCAATGCACCCCAGGAGACCATTGGCCTTCTTGGCCACAAGGGCACCTTGCTGGCTCATGGTCAACTTRTCATCCACCAGCACTCCCAGGTCCTTCTCTGCAGAGCTGTTCCCCAGCAGGTCAGCCCCCAGCTTGTCCTGGTGCCTAGGGTTATTTCTCCCTAGGTGCAGGACTCTGCACTTGCCCTTGTTGAACCTCATGAGGTTCCTCTCTGCCCAGCTCTCCAGCCTGTCCAGGTCTCTGAATGGCAGCACAGCCCTCWGGTGTGTCAACCGCTCCTCCCAGCTTGGTATCATCAGCAGACTTGCTGAGGAGGCACTCTGCCCCCTCATCCAGGTCATTGATGAGTAAGTTGAACAGGATGGGAGCCGGTACTGAGCCCTGGGTACGCCACTAGCCACAGGCCTCCAACTAGACTCCACGCCACTGATGATGACCCTCTAAGCTCTGCCTTTCAGCCAGTTCTCAAGCCACCTCACTGTCCACTTGTCTAACCCACACTTCCTGAGCTTCTCTAGGAGGATGTTATGGGAGACAGTGTCAAAAGCCTTGTTGAAGTCAAGGTACACAACGTCCACTGCTCARTTTGTTCGCAAATCCAGAAATACTTAAATTCATTATGAATTTCTAGGTTAAAACGGCTTCCCTGTGCCTCTGATTTTAAGCATGACATGCATTGATTAATATTGCTAGCAGAATGTTGTATGCAGCAGAAGCATCTATCTGCCTTGAGGGATCACTCACAGAATCGTGGTGGTGGCCTGGAACTGCCTGGGAGAGGGGTTGACACCACTGTCAGTGGAGCCTGCACAGGCATACAAGTGAATCTTTCTACTATCTCTTGTGTCACTGATCAAACAATATAAATATATATACCTGCTAATTCTTACTTGATTTGATAAATGAAGAAAGAGCAAGGTAGAATGCAACAGTGGTTTCTTCTGAAACTTCATTGGAGGTTTTTGAGGTCTGTGCCCTTTGTTCATACCTACAAATGTGCTTTGTTGCTGTGAGTCAGATGGTGTGATTGTGTCTCTAGTGACTCACCTGCTGGCACTTCCCATTTCTCTTTTATCTCAGATTCTTAATGACATTGTAATTGGTCCCCTTTGCATCTTTACTTCAACCTGTTTTAGGTTAGAGACTGAAYTATAATAATTTTCAGGGAAAGCAGAGCTAAGAATGAATTTGGTGATTTTTTTTTTTCCCCTCTTGGTACTTTTGAAGTGCCMTGAGCTTTTTAATATGAGTTTCTCAAGTCCCTCTGAAAAATAAAGCTGTTATTCTGGGCTAAGCATTTCAGTTCAGATTCACATTGTAACTTCATTCTACTATCTCAGTAGTATCTCTGCTTAAAATTTCGGGCATTTTTTCTGAGAGAGAAAATGTCTCCATTGTGAAGTTTTAGATTGCATTAGCATCCTATCTTGTTGCATGGACCAGCCAAAAGACTTGCATGCATTTCAGGTAGCATTCAGATTTTTCACTTGTTTCCTTAATTTTCATTTATTCTCCTTCTTAGATCTTTGCTTTCCCATTATCTCAAGCACAATATTGCTTTATCTGCATTTCTAAAACCCTAATGTGTCTTATTCTACAGTTCTGTTTTCCTATGTTCTGGGCTGTACTATAGAGATTAGCAGTGCTAATCTTCCCATGAAACTGGGCACAGATTCAAAGCTCTTGGATTTGGGTCTTTAACTTCTGACATTTCACTGAGAGGAAACACTTTTTGTTTAGCATGTGAAGCTTCAAACAAACCTTGTTTCAAGGATAAGCTAAGAGTTGGTGTGGGTGCCTGAGAAACAAAACCCAGCTCTGTGCAGCCCCGCAGGGGTACTTTCCTATAGYGTGGTCAGCACAGCCAAGTCTATTACATATGTCTTTGGGGAATGCCATCTAACCAGTGCCATAAAGACAAGGCAATTCAGGATCATTTTTCTATAAGAGTTCCTAGGATTTGTCTGCCATCACATAGATTTCTAGCAACAACTAAGGCTTGGTGTTTTGGGGGGTTTCTGTTTTTTCTTTTTTTTGTTTGTTTGTTTGTTTTTTTTGTTTGTTTTGTTTTTTTTTTGATGATGCTAGCAGCCCAACCCACTGCCCTGTTACCTRTGGAAGTATGACTCTGTGGGCTCCTGGATTTCATTCTGTTCACTGTCTCAGACACACTGAAGACAATGCAGGTACAGATTAAAAAAAAAAAAAAAAAGTATTTCAGAGACAAGTGTAATGGGATCTTTATGCATTGCCTGAGGTAAAGTCTCAGACTATTTAAAGCTGCAGAAAGCTGTGGTCAAGGACAGCAGCAAAGACCACATTATATAATAAAGGAAGCATTCTTCAGCAATACTATTTGTGCTGGTACTCAGAGAAAGTGTTCTGCTGTTTGGCTTTCTGACCATGAGTGGCAGAAATGGAAAAGGGCACAAAGTATATGTGAGCCTCACACTACAGAGGGTAAATAACTCACGATGAATGGGAGTGAAATGCACAGAAAGCTGCTGACATTCTTCCAGAAGCAAAAGGAAGAGGTTTCCTCAGACAATTTTCTTTACTGTGCAGGGAGACTCCTGTACATCTTTCTACAAGTTGTTTCTGATAGCAGAAGAAATTTAAGCCAGAGGCTTAAGCCTCTGGGCTTCATTTAACCTTTTAAATAAAATTTTAATGATGCTATTAAGCTGGCATATCTTTAGAGGAAACTTACTGATATAAAAAGCGCCCTTTTTTTCCCACTCTTTAATACAAGAGACTAGATGAATGTACTGTAGAGGAGGGTATTTGATATCCCAGGGTAAGAGGGATCTAGTTCTAAGTTGCATAAGGGTAACATGGAAAGAACTTTACAAGTCCGTTTGCTCTTGCGGCATCACWCTGGTATAAGTTGAGTCAGGGCTCCTGCCATAACCTTTTATTTAATGTTCTAGAATACAGATGAGAAATTTTAGAGACTCAGAATCTCAGCAGTTTAAAAGATGAGCTCTTTTATTTTTAATCAGTTTATGTGCTCATCAGTGTGTGGAGGAAGCCTTGATGTGCTCACTTTTTAAAAGATGAAAAGGAAATGGTTTAGGGAATCTAAATCGTTAGTGTCCAACATCACATGCCTAGTGATAAACATAATGAGTTTAAGTCAATGTTCACTTCTTTCCACAAATTCAGGGTATTGAAAAGAGTTACCAAGAATAGTTTCAATAGTTTCAAGGGAGCACAATTTTGTGTCTTTGCTTTGTACGGTCAGGCTGAATTTCCAGTTTTGCAGTATGATGCTTAGAGCTGCAAGGCTGTATTGCGATTCCAGCTGCTGTTCAACATCACGATTTTCTTCATGCTGAGTGACACAGAAATTTTACCCRGGTATGGCTGCAGGGCAGCTTTCCAGCAGTCCCACTGAGACCAACTGAAA
Source organism: Rhea americana (assembly GCF_003343005.1). Taxonomy (NCBI): domain Eukaryota; kingdom Metazoa; phylum Chordata; class Aves; order Rheiformes; family Rheidae; genus Rhea; species Rhea americana. The sequence goes on along the minus strand of NW_028186038.1, from coordinate 2,104,744 downwards.
CATTTCTGCWCCAGCCAAACGTCTTGATGCAGTTTAGATTTCTGCCTTTTCCTTTCTAGCATTTACATGGATAGTAAATGTTCTTCGTAACAGCAGAAACCATGGTTTACATGGAAAGTATAATATTAGTTGCCTTTGAATGGCATATATTTCATATTCCACATTACTTCCAAGGATCTGGGGATTCGGAATTTCCTTTGGGAACTCTGGTTCATTGGAACAGCAGTATACAGGAAAACTCTGAAGTGTCTGAATCAATCTGCTGCATAACAAATGCTTGCTCTGTGAAACACAGCTGCTTCGAATCCTCCCTGTGTTAGGCTGCTCATGTGATTTCTCCCTATGACTGTGTGTGTTCGTGTGAGGAATCTATCCTCTGCCTTTAGTCACCTGTCTGCTTCTGTTAATCAGCACGATTTATTAACATTTCTTTTTATTTGGGTGACATTTGACCCACACTGGATTTCCTGAAATACTGGACGTTGAGGGAGAAGTATTTTATTTTCCTAATGAATTATGTTTCTCCTGTAGCAAATAGACGATCTTCCTTTAACTTTGAATGCCTCCGCCGACAAAGTAGTCAAGATGACATACCGCTCTCTCCTTCTTTCCACCACCGCACTGCTTTACCACTTCACTTAATGCAGCAGCAGGTAAATCCAAAACCTTTTTTAACTAATAGTGAATTATGTCATTTTAGCTTCTTTATTGCACCTCTAACTTTCAGGAAATGGTACTAGTGGATTATGCTGTTTGCCTGCGCTCTACTTCTAGGCATGTGTAGGTCGTGCTCTTTCTTATATTTGCTAGGTGCAAGGTTCTCAAATATCTACCTTTTAAAAACACTGAAAGCAAACAGTTTGCCCCCTCTAAGTGTCCACAAAAAGGTTGAATACTCTAAGGACTTTTGACCAGGACTGAGTAATACGGCAACCATCTATAAATCTCTGCATATGCTGTTATTCAGAGCTTGCAAGTACAACATGCACATCTTCTGTGGCTCATTAATCAGCTCTGATTTGAGTATCTTAAAAAAAGATAGTGATTTCCATGGCCTAGAGAAACCATCCAGAATGCTTGGAAAATCATCTGTACCTGCAAGCTGCAGAGGAAACCTTGAATTCTTAAGTAAACTGCATTTAATTTGATTGCCTGGATATATTCCTTTAGTTCTTCCACTGATTTACTAAGTCAGGGGAAGTAGGAAGACCTTTAAGTCAGAAGTTTTACACAAAACCATGTATTTTGCCTAAATATGGACTGAATAAAACAAAAAAGAAATCTGATGGATTATCTTCAAGTGCAGTTTTATTTGGTGTTGCATAAAAAGCTCATGTTGTTTCAAGAGAATAACAGCTCCTAGTACTTCATATGATGGACATGTGCAGTGCAAAATGGTCATCGCAGTGTATAAAGATGATGCTCTGAAATATAAAGATGTTGTGTTTGGAATAATGAAAAGACCTTTAGAAAGTATGGGAAACATGTATGATGAATATAAATAATTCCTTATGCTAGCTTTGTCCTGAAGCTGCATATTATTTGTGTGAATCAGGTTATTGCTTACTGTTTATATGGTATTTACTCCCACCTACATGATCTAAATTAAATCTTGTAATCTGTGGTCTATTGAATTTTAGTAAGTTTTTGTTATTACTTCAAATTAAATCAAACCATTTGTTTTCATATGACCAACCAAAATCTCCCTGTAGCCCAAGTCTCCTATCCACTGCTTCAGCATCAGGCTGATTGAGAGGATTTACAGGATTTGTAGCAGTAAGAAGAGTTTGTAAACAACTGTAAATTATGCCAGGTGAATAGGTCCCTCTTCCTCAAAGAAGCCAGAAAAGCAAGGTRCTTAAAAGCTGACAGCCTCCTACTCTGTCCCTACAGAAGAGAACGGATGTTTCTACCCTTTGTTTCCGTTGTTTAATGTATTGTATAAGCAGTTATTTTGCTTGACTAATGCTAATGCCAGGATTTTGTGATCTGAGTAGTAATAGAAAAAATACCACTTTATACTGTCAATTTACCAACTGCAGTCCTGTTCCTCCTTTACGTGACCGTCGAATATCAGAAAATGTTACTTTGCACAGCTGCTGCCTATAAAGTCAGCTTGAACTAACTGCTGAAATGAGCCTGATGYTGGCTGTTTGAGATTGACTAACTTTTAAAATTCTTCCCTTTACCCCAGGTCATGGCTGTGGCAGGTCTGGATTCCACTAAAGCTCACAGACACTCACCAAGTCGTTCAACACGTTCCTGGGCTACCCCCCCTGCAACCCCTCCCGCCAGGGACCGGACGCCGTATTATACGCCTCTGATCCAAGTCGACAGGGCTGAATCTATGGAGCAGATGAATGGCAGCCTGCCTTCTTTGCATAGGAGCTCCTGGTACACCGATGACCCTGATATTTCGTACCGAACATTTACACCAGCCAATTTAACTGTACCTAATGACCTTAGGCATAAACATAGTGACAAACAGAGGAGTGCAGACAGTTTGGTAGAAGCGGTAAGTATTACAGAAACCTCTGAGGTAGCCAAGAGTGTCTGTCTGTCCAGTTTTCTTTGTCAACTGTAGAAAGTTTGTAGTTCAGTCCACATTACCTCTCTGAAAATGCGGTATTTCGGTTCCAAACCCCCAAAGTTTTAAGCGAAAACAGAGGAACTTCTTCTCAGTTGTCATACTGTAAAGGTTTTCTACTGAATCCAAATCTTAACATTAGTGTCAGATTTCTGCATCTCAGATGGAGATCTGCCCTTCTATACAGGGCCCAAATTCGTCACTGTTTTTGCAGTCATCAGAATACAAGAACAAGAACTCTGTGGGTCAATGTACTAGGTGAGGAGGGTGCAGGAGGACCCTAAGGTCTGATTTTTGGATGTAATCAGGATCATTAGGAATCCCTTCTTTGAAGGGGGAGGGAGCTTTGAAGATAAACGTATATAAAAATTCTAACTATCACAATTACTGTTCTTCTATCTATCACCTCCTGATAAATTTTTCTTTCATGTATTCTTAAGTACCTACAATGAATCAGGAATTCTGCATTTCAGCCAGTTGCCCCAATTATAATGTCTAGGATTTATAAACTGTTGTCTTCAGTACATCAAGCTGATGTTTGAGGTTTATTGAGACTCCTAAGTTTCTAACCCCCACCCCCAAAAAAGCCCAAGTGTCTTGCACTTTACATTGTCACAGAAGTGATTCAGTTACATTATTACAAAATCGATACAGTGTGGTTTGGAGCTATTTGATTGTTCATCATCTATACAGTTTTGTTGTGAGTTGCTGTAGTGCGTTAACATGGAGTTTCCTGACTTTTCCCTAAATAAGAAACATTTTTATGATTTAACTGCTCTCTTGTAAGTGAACTGAATATTTCATTCTCTCCCCCCTCATCCCTCCATCTGCCAGGTACTTATATCCGAAGGCCTAGGAAGGTATGCAAAGGACCCTAAATTTGTTTCAGCTACAAAACATGAGATTGCTGATGCATGTGACATGACTATTGATGAGATGGAAAGTGCAGCAAGTAATCTTCTCAATGGAAATATTAGCAATGGGACCAATGGKGATATGTTTCCCATTTTAAGCAGACAAGATTATGAACTTCAAGATTTTGGTCCTGGATACAGCGATGAAGAACCAGATACTGGACGATATGAAGAAGACTTAGCTGATGAAATGATATGCATTACAAGCTTATAGTACTTAGTAAGGAAAATGATTTTAATAACAGAAAAAGTGCCTCATAGTTTAAAGATGCTAGGCACTAGCTGGAGTTAATAACCAACGGAGTTTTGTACAAGTGATGTCACACCTCAAGGAAGCCATAACTAATAAATAGATTATCTCCAGGCTGCTGAAACGTGATCAGAGCTGCAGTACATCAAGTCTCCTACCACAGAATCTTTGGTTCCTCTGTAGGAACAAGGTTACTGTGAAACCAAGCAGATTCTGACAATCAGTTTTTTGAGGGCTAGAGTGGTATTCTGAGGTGTAAAATCTTGCCTGTCCTTCAACGTTGTGCTGCTGTCCGTCATAGTAAAGCAGGATTTTGTCAATGAAAATGTCTGTGTAAGTCCAGCACAAAATTGTGTGGGAAATAAATACATGAGTGATGACAACCAATAGTGTCATTACCTCAGCACTCAATAGCATATCAGCTATCCATTGCATATCCATTCTAATACTGTTTTCAAACTTGCCTCCTGGTTTCTTTTCTTAATGCTTTTCTAAATAGTTTGTCATGCTCTACTTGTCAGAGATCATTGAAAAAAGAAGTTAGATAATATTGTCATATGTAACACCAGTTTACATAGGAAAATATCATTCAGATAGTCTGTTTTATGACTATCACGTTAAGGGCAAAATATACTGGAATAATTGCATTCTTACTAATGCACTTGCAACCAGGTTATAGTAGAATTAGATAAGATAGTTTGCTAAAAATTATATAGTAGAAATTATTGTAAATGAATTGTAATATACAATGATTTGTATTTGTAAAGAGATGTTCTATATTTTGTAATTATTGTACCGTAATTGAACTGCAGCAATATTTATGGACCTTGATTATTGTAACTCTCCACAGAATTCTAGATATAAGTATTTTTACTTGGAATATATAGATCTATAGCATAAATATTTAAATAGAGCCACTTCTCAGTATAAATCTCTTTTTGGGATAAACTATCAAGTTTACACTTGAAAACACACTTTTTTAAAGAAAATGCTTGAGTCACATGCATCTCTCTGCATAAGGGATGCACAGYTGACTATCTGCAGTCTTATAATTGGAAAGTAAAAGATTTGAAATTATTTTAACTTTTTGATTGACAATAAGCTGTGATTTTATTTTTGTATTAATCCCATGCTATAAATATTAAAAATCATGAAAAAAAATCAGCAAGTTCATGCCAGAGTATCACTGGTCATGAGACAGCTTTGTGTATTACCCTAAGTACCTACTTTGATATGAAACATCTAGGGCAGAAATTATTTCACAGGTAAATGAAAATGCTTTACTTCAGTACTGCATACTTTTCTGCTCAGAAAGAAAAGAAACATGGTAAAACAATTCTTCATAGAACCAAAAAACCTTGATTATGTGAAAAATACACTACTTTGTTGCCTCTACCCTTCTGTTGTTGTGTGTGTACTACTTCAAAGATTTATTTTTATGCAATCAAAAGAGGGCTTAGATATTGTTCACAATGCAGTAAAACCCTGATATGACTTTGAGGCTAATACAACCTTGGAGGAAAATCAAAAGCATTGAAAATTACTGTCTATTTTATTAGCACTGGATAACAATGACTTGTTCTAACAAGTTATCTTACCAGGTTTTACCTGTAGTTCATATGCTCGATAGCAATCCAGTTCACATTTTTAAAAATGTGATGTTTAAAACATGTCAATAAACATTTTGTACATAATAACAATTTCCTATGAAAACGTTACAAACTTCCTCTGGAATTATTCTTATTTCGAATGCCAGGATAAGAACTTAAAGGTTTGTAAATTATTTCTTGACCTACATCATTTTGTATTAAAACAAATGCAAAATGTTCTTCAAAATAAAACTGTGTAATAATTTTATTTAACTTGGGACTCCTTTTACTAATAGTTTTTCACCAAGAATTTCAAAAAGTTAAGTTCTGACTGTGGTATTTGGACAATGGGGAGGGGATGTGTGGAATATAGTCTTTAGTCTATATTATCACAGAGTGCAAGTTTTTTAAGAATGATGTTAACCAGAAAAAAAAAAGTGATTAGAATATTTGTATGAAAAAAAGGTATCAGTATCACTCCCCTAGATACAAATCTAGGAAAATAACTAGGAAAATCTGAATAAAATCCTCTTAAGAATGTCAAAACCAAATCTTTTGTGCCTTCTGCCAGGAACCACTTGGGTAGGCTACTCAGGATTAGTCACTTCTGATTTGTTACACTTTCCCAGCTTACAAAAACAAACTTTAGGAGAGCAAAATAAACTCTCCAGATCTCATATCACTATGCAATACTGGTGAGTAGTTTTCACAATTTCACCCACTGCTGAATTTCTAAAAAATCAACCATTTTTATGGAAGGTGAAGCTGAACATTAAAAAAAGAGAAGGGAAATAACCCAGCCCACAACCCAGGTTGCTTAATTCTTGGGCTTTTTGATAGGACATGTCAGATTCAGCTGAACTACATTTTTATAACAATGGCACCTTAAAATACTGCCAATCATAGAATTTACTAAATACAGAAAGACTAAAAGTCATCTCAATAAATAAAACATATTTCATGAGTTTCCAGACTGTTTATGTGTGTATATAATGACAGAAAATATTATAGCTAATTGTTAGAAAAGAAACATAGGGTTTGGGGCTTTTTTTCCAGTGAAGTACACTCATTGAATAAGCAAATATATGTAGTATATTTTATTTGAACAATGTCTTTTTGAGGCTTGGATGACAACTATATAGATTAAAAATTGTAATACTGTAATAAGATATGCTTGTGTTCTCTCTACAAAACTTAACTATAATTTTAGAAAGATGCCTAAATGCTTTTGTTATTCCAAAAATGTATTTATGAGTTTACAGAAAATGTATGATACAATCTCGCTGTTCAATTTTCCAGTGTATATATATAGCTCTCTTATTTGGTTGCAGACCTATTGAAATTAGATACCTAAAAGGATTCTAAATTGTAGAAACAACACCGAAACTGGTGTACAAAACCTTGTATGGCCTTACATGGATCAAACAAAATGAAGTTTTGTAAATGACAGTACTAATACTAGTTCTGCTAACTTTAAAAAGTACTGCTTTCTTACACTGAAACTACTTGCACTGATGAGATGTATGCAAAAAGAAACATTTTTGTTCAGTCTTTTTTAATCCAGTTGTCCCCAGCCAGAGCCCTCCAACTGTCTGAAATATCTGCAACAAGGTGTTACCATGGAAATGATGTTCTCACTCACAGGACATTGCTGGCTCAGGCCATGTTGGCAGGTCTAGTAACTATCAAGTTCTTAAGTCAAAGGAGCTTTTATAGTTAACTGTTTTCAAATACTTAATGTAAGTATCTTCTCCTTATTTACAGAAATATCTGAAAAAAAATCTGAAACTGAGAATAATACTGAATTACATACCATACTATTTTGTTAAAGAAGTAAGACTCTGGAATAGTCCACCTTTCCTCTGCACCAAGGCAAAACAGCATAAAAACAGCTAATTATTAGCTAGCAGGCTCCAAGTGCTGCACAGAGCATGTTACTGGAACCTTGTACCAGTTCTCAGCATCTCTCAGCAGACCCAACTCACCCAGAAGCAAACAATTTTACCAGGAAATCTGTATCAGCAACTAGATACAATGCAGGAGCAATTATCCGTGGTTTCATGACACCTAAAGATTCCCCCAGGGAGCTAAAACTATCAAATAACTGGGCTGTTTCTTTAAGACTGCATCAAAGATAACGGCATAAAGGAGCCTCAGCAGTATGTAGCAGTGGGGCCTAAATCACTAAAGCAACTACAGCTTCACAGCAATGAAAATAATTGAAGTATTTAGAAGGGAAGGAATTTGAAAGCTGTCTATATATGGCTAGAACTGCTAGAAAAGGTGATGATATTTTGGAAGAAATGCCTAATTATCTGACTGCACAGTGCAGTGATATGTACCTGAATGTTAAGACACACATGCAATTTGGCATGAATATGTAAGCTTCCTATTTCCAGGTCTTTTAAAGCTTGACATAATGCCATAATGTGTGGCTCTGTGTGTGTCTGTGTGTGTTCAGTAATAAGTTATGTAAGACACTGGCTAGTTAATCCTCTGCTGTTGTATAATAACAATTCCCATCCTGCATGCCTAAAGTGCAAACCCATGTTATTCATCTGCAAATGCAGGAACTTCAATCGTCAGTCTTTCCAAACTGCTTCCCAYTTCAACTGTACAGAACTGTGGTAAGTCTTGTCAGTATATGTTATTCTGAGTATCCTAATGCTTCCTATTCCAAATAAGACTAAGATACCTTAAATGAAAAATCTTAAAAGTACAAATCCTAAATAAAAGCTATTTCCCATAAAAGGCAGACTGTACAAAGTTCATTCTTTCCCCAAAGGCAGTTGAATCAGATGAATCATCTTATTGACACAGCTAATCAATCACCTACTACTAGAAGTATTCTTGCAGTTCCCTCGTTCCTAAAGAATGCATCAAACAGAAAAGGTTTACCTGACTCCTTTTGGAGCTGAGTTCACTGTTGTCATCTGCCATCTTCAGTATTTCTGTTTACTCTTTATGTAGATACTCCAGTGAATTAAGTCTTTTTCCTCAGTAAGTAGCAGGGCTTCCCACCACTGCTTTGCAGCAGCACCAGGTAGAAGTATCTGCCTTAAACATCTGCAGTTGTCCCTCTAGCCAACATTTGAGTCAGCATTTTTTTTTTTTTTTTTTACAATCTAACAGTGTAAAATTCAATTTTTTCTGGGAAAAAAGTTTATTCTTCTGTTCACTGGAAGTCCTGAGCAAACTGTAAGAAGGTTACTCACTCACAGCTCTAAACTCTGTATTTACAGTATTTTCAGCAATTTCTAAAAGTTGGATGCTGACCTACTACTGGAGTTTTCTATTAGTGCATGCAATAAGCTTATCTTCTGCAGGCTGATAACAGTCCCTTGATTACGATTACATTATCTGTCTCAGGCCACAGAAGCATTTTCTTTATAATTTGACAGCTGCTTAATCAGTAGTTATTTTAGAATACTTAATAAATCCATACAATTCTGAGTTCAATTTCTTTAGTTTTTTAATCAGTATCTGAAAGTCAGATTTACAAATAAAACAGCCATGAAAGACAACATATCTTCTTTTACACATCTGAAAATAGTAAAACCTAGACTTAATTCCTAACTAAAGTATAAGCATTGGTTCACTAAGCTACCTACCTCCAATTAAAAAAAACAATCAAACAAACAAAAAAAAAACCCCACCTCTTCCTGTATCTGATCTGATGCAGTCACTTTGAGTAACTTTTAAATTTAAATCTACCTTAACTCTAATGTTTTTTGTTTTTGTTTTTGTTTTTTCAATAAAGCTTGTGCAATGGTCAGGCACTATTTGGAGTATTTCCTGAGAAAATTCTTTTGCCAACACGCATCTTTGAGCAAAGGCCAGTAACTTTAAGGAAGAACTTTACGGAAAGTGCAAGCACTGTGGTAAGTGATAAACCAGTATATTCAAACCAGCTTAAACTGTGAATGGAATGCTGCTAAGCTACATAGCAAAAAGCCACGAGAAATTCAAGTTTTGCAATATATTTTTTTTACAAATTCAGCTCTTCTTCTGCAATTATTAGAAAAATAATTTGTGTTTGATAAAGTACAATGTGTATCTTCTGTATGCTATGTATAGTTAAAAATGCTTAGTGTGGTTAAAGCTGACTTTCAGTGAGGGTTTGTAAACTATGCATTGTTCCCAAAAAAAAAAAAAAAAAAAAAAAAGAGACAAATTCTGGATACATACAGGTTTCCCGCTCGCAGAATTCTAATACATACTACTTTGTCCTGTGAATGGGAGAGTTTTAAATAAATGCTTACATTTACTTAGCCAGCCTTTGCAGGGTGTAGGGATTGCTGGCTTACTGTTATCCTGGATAACCTGCTCACAACAGTTAAAAATCCTTCCTTTAACTAACAGGGCTTACCACAGAGATTTTCAAAATATCATGCATTAATCCTTTCATGCAATTCTTTACACAGTGTGTCTGGCTTGTATGTGCAACTGACCCGTCATTTAGAAATAGCTTCTCTTCAACAAAAATTTAAAGTTGTACTACAAAAACCATGTTTAACTAAAATGAGAAGCTTGAGCCAAATGATTTAAAAAAATCATTAAATAGTCTAATATCAAGGGCTGAATCAAATTAATAATTATCTTAACAATGATATGYTGATTTGCATAGCATTTATTTTGTGGGCAACTCCAGTATGAGACACCAACATGTGAGCGAAAGCCAAAGTGGCAAAAGGTGTGAGAGGATAAAAACATTGTTTATCGCTGTGTTTCCAAGGTCTTGGGCCTATATACAGGAACGTTTTTCTCATGAAGTGATGGAAGCCCCTTAATTATATCTGCAGCTTTCTCTGCTATCATAATAGTTGGGGCATTCAAATTCCCACTGACAACACTAGGCATTATTGAGGCATCTACTACTCTCAAGTTTTCAACTCCAATTACTTTTGTTTGAGGATCAACGACGGCAGTGCTGTCTGAAACCTGACCCATTCTACAGGTGCAGGAAGGGTGATAAGCACTATCAGCCTTCCGCCTTATGAAAGCATCTATTTCTTTGTCAGACTGAACATGGTTTCCCGGTTGAATTTCAGGCCCACAAAATTTTTCAAATGCTTTTTGAGCAAAGATCTCTCTGGTCAACTTGACACACTGGCGGAATTCCCAAATATCTCTTTCTGTATGGAGAAAAATAAGATGAGTTTAAGTACTCCCTTCACTTAGAAATACTTCCCTGTATATAACACTAACAATAGCATCAAAGAAAAAAAAATGGAAGTCTCACATTTATTACTGAAAACCAAAGTCAAGCAGAAYTTTTTTCAAAATCACAGACATTTACATTCACTGTGAGCAAAAATGTCAGTTATATTGCACACACCAAGAATAAGTGAGCTAACAATTGTTCTTTTTTTCCCCTATACTTGCTTCCTATCCAAGAGCACTAGCTCCAAGAGCACAGACAACCAACCAAGACCCATTCCTCCACAGCAGAAGAGAGGAATGAGACAAACAGAACAGTGCTGCAATCCTGACAGGGAATTCTTTTTGATTCACCCAGTGTTTTGCACAATGATCACACTGACTGACTTTTATAAGTACAAAATAAACAACAATGCACCAATCAGCACTTCTGAATTGGTGTTGGACAGATAAGAAAATTTGCTACTGAAACAGGAAGGAATTAAGCTGACATCAGAGCAAACAGAAGCTGCATTTACCTGTCGACATATAGTTAGGCTCAATGATAGGATGGTCGTTTGGGTTTGCAGTCTTCAGCTTGAGCCAGCCCACACTTGTGCTCCTCATGGGTCCCACATGGACCTGTAATGCCCACACAACACTTGTGACCCAGCCCTAACTGACACAGTTCAGAACTCAGTGTGATTTTTTTTGCAACTCAGACTGTCTTTAGAAATTAAACACATGTTCAAGAGGATAATGAAAATGACCAAAATATGAACATTTTTTCCATTTTATATAAATTAGTTGTAAATATGATACTGCATGGTAAGAAGGGAGAAATATRCCTGTGTTTTCAATTGTTTTTTTTAACTTTAAACGAGAAAAATATGATTTTTCATTTAAAATGCAATCATTCCAATTTAGCAGTAGCTGAGCATTCAGAGGACAAAATTACTATCATCACTGTAGAAAAGATTCGCAAGAGCAAACAAGTACATTCAGTGACAGTTCTCTGGCATTCCCTGCCACAGATTTTTGGGGGAATCTACATTCCTTGTTGATTCAAAAGTTAGAAAAAAAAAAAAAAAAAAAAAAAAAAAAAGTCAATATTATATTCTAAAGTAGGCTTGGATTTGCAGCAAAGGTATGCCCTCTCCTCCTTCCCGCCCCCCCAATTTAAACCTCTGCCTAAACCTCTGTTGCGGAAAAGGGAACACTTTTTGTTTTGTTTTTGCACAGTATCCAGTACAATGGTACTACACTATGTTGCAAACAATAATACAACACTTCAATACTTTCCCAGAGATAAATGGCAAGATAATTTTAGTAGCCGTATCAAACAGTAAGTCCATATTTTTTCCCAATGAAGAGGATTAGCCAACCTCTTCATATAATACTGAAAAATTCAGTGACACAGCACTGGAACAGGTTGCCCAGAGAGGTTGTGGAGTCTCCTCCTCTGGAGATATTCAAAGCACACCTGGATGCAACCCTGTCTAACATGCTCTAGGTGGCCCTGCTTGAGCAGGGAGGTTGGACTAGAAGATCTCCAGAGGTCCCTTCCAACCTTACCGGTTCTATGATTCTATAAAATTATCAACAGCTACAACAATAAAGTGTAAGCCTCCTTGACAATTGCTACAGAACATCATTACTGAAATATGTCCTTCAACAACTCACCTGGTAAGCTTCCATTATAGAAGCAACCCGACCATGATCAATCACCTGAGAAGGGAGAAAATGGAACTGAATGTCGGGGTGAGGAACCCCTGCTTGACTTCGGATAAAACCACCAGATTCTAAATGCGCAGTTGCTCCCTCACCTAGAGAGTGTAAGAAAGAGAGCAAATGCCATTAAAGGCATCAAAAAACACYGAGAAAATCACTTCTTAACCCTTGTTTCACCACTATGAGTAGTTCATATTCACAATGGAAATTGTAAGAATGCATATCTGTAACGAACATCTTATAATTTAAGCAATATGCATCGTTTTCACCTGCTTTTTTAATCATTAGCTAAATATAGATATGCGTAACTTTGAAAGTCTCACTTATTTGAGTGACAGTGGGATGTTACAGCCAGGTCACTGTAACTGGCAGAAGCACTGCCCATGGTCTAACTCTGGATGAAGATTTAGTCTCAGGATCCTGCCAGATGTACAGGAAACAGACTGCAGCAACCTAGTCCTAACTGCACTGCATGCAGCAGGGCCATTCCATCAGCCACAGGTAGCAGCCATCCACGGTGCCTACCATGCAGAGGATGGATGAAGAGCCTGCAATGCCCCTGCCTCTTTTTATACTATATTATTTTCACATCCATTTAAAATGTCAGAGCCACCATGATTCAGTCCTCTCTAAATCCTTATTATACGATAAAAAGCCACATGTACCCAGCATAAGTTGCCACTCTGGGTCAACAATGATTCTATAAGTAAGTGACGAAAGCCCTGAATTTGGCCAAACAATTTTTACTAGGTTCAAGGATAACTTTCACAATTTCCTTTTGAAAATACAACTTACAGCTGGATTATTATAAAATGAGTGTTATTTTAATAGGAGCAATTTCTAATTTACATAAAAGCCTGAAGGAATCTGATGACAGCAACAAAATAACTCTTCAGAGAATTAAAAGGAAAAAAGGAATCCAGCTATAATATCTTTTTTTCTATATGGTATCAATTTCTAAATAGGTTTTTTTTCTTCWTTTTTTTACAACAGCTTTTCTTAGTGGTGCCCAGATTTAAAAAGCAGATCTTTTCTTAAAATGAAAAAGATTTTAAGGCATTAAAAAAAGTGTATGAAAACCTCATTTGTTACCTAAGACATAGTATTTCTTTTAAGAGATTCCAATTTACAAAGAAGAAACCATTCACGCCCATTTTCAAACTCCAATTTGTGCAGAGGAGATGAAAAAAATTTATATGAAAGGTCTTGGACTTTGAAGCTCACAGAGAAAAGACTTTCTGTGATAATTCTAAAGCAAAAAAATGGGTAGAACAATTTCATATTTTGTTTCATACCTGTAAACTTCCAAAGCCATTCTAGACCAATTTTCACCATGTTAATTGGCTTTTGTGCATTATATAGAGTAATAGGTTTGGTGCACTTTTGCTGAACGTACACTTCTAAATGATCTTGAAGATTCTGGCCTACTCCTGATTAAAAGGTTAAAAATGGAGTACAGAGAGAAGAAAGGAAAAAAAAATGAAGTTATTTCACATGGAACAATTATATACAATATTTGCTACCAGAAAACAGCATAAATGGGAACTAAACCTCTTGCAAGAGCCAAAACCGTAAGTCATATTGATCTTTTGCTCATGTCAGAATAAGGTTTTACATAAAGATAGTGTAACCAGGATAAAAACAGAAAGTTAAATGGCAGATATATAATATGCTCTGAAAGTGCCAGATATGACTTCTGAATATGATATCAGTTTTTCTAGTTTAAAGGATATTTTTCATAAATCCATATTATTCCTTTCAGCTTTTAATATATACGATAATAAAACAATCTGCTGCAGCTCAAAACTCTTCCTTCAAAATTCTGAATGATAACTAAGCTGCTTTGCTTTAATGATGCTCAGCGGCATTTTTCAGATCAATCAATGTTTCSATTGTAACTTTGAAACTTTGTTAGTTTCAGTCCACACAACCCACCATAAAGTCTACTAAGATCCCCCAGCATCAATTCTTTTACCTAATGGTCTTTGAATTGCATCCTTAGGAAGATGAAAGGTGAAAAGAAATGAGAAAATTACCAGGAAGGTGGCAAACAACAGGGATCTCCAGTTTTTTTAGATCATCTGCATTGCCAATCCCAGACAACATAAGCAGCTGCGGAGAATTTATGGCACCTCCACTTAAAATAACTTCCTTACTGGCAAATGCCTAAAACGAAATGAGTATAAAAGACCTGATATTATTAAGCTTGATCTAAATACAGGTAAAAAGTCAAGAGGATCTGTTAAGCTATGCCACTCTGGTTCAGTTTACATACCCTTCTCTCCCTTCTCCTTCTCATTCTAAATGCTTTTTCTATTTTGCCAGAATTTTCTGTAGAGAGAAATGCTCAAACTTTCAATTTAATCATTTCCATATTTATTCTCATGTTTATAATATGCTCAAACTGTAGTTCAGCCAGTAACATGGCTGCCAGCAACGCCTGTGCTACTTGCCAGGAAAAAAGTACCTATGATTGGATTGTTAGCCAAGTGTCCGTTCCATTTTCTATACRGGTTAGTAAACAAAAACTGAGGCTCAAGCAGATTTTGAATTCAGAGATGTGATAGCTCAAAGATCCTCAAAAGTGTATTTCCTCAATTGAACCAGGATTAGTGTTTGGTTTCTGTTCATTTGAGTCCTCAGAAGCCCCTCAGTTACTAACACACGACTGTGTAAACTCTGACAGASCATATATGTATACATACATATATGCATACTGTTTTACTAACAGCCTTTTCATCGAGCAGTTAGAGTACGAGCCCCTGAGCTGGTCACTATTTAGGCAGCTAAACTATTAATCTGCCTTTGACTCAGTTTTCTATGCTGCATTCTTTTCCTAAAATCTTCCCTGCAATGTTTCTGGCACATCTCCTCTCTACTCTGGCAAGAAATTCTCTCATTTTAGCATTGCCAAAATCCTCCTCTGTGTTATTTGCATCCAGGGACTACTACCTTTTCCCTGTTCCTATACTTCTTAAATGTAGTATCAGGAAAAAACTCCTCCCCCCTGTTGCTTTTCATTGTTAAAAGAAAAAACTATGTGTTCAGTGAAAAAATACTGGCACTCCCTTCCTTTCCCTTTGCTCTTTGAAAGAACGTGATGTGGGTGAACACAGCCTTTTTCAAACTACTCTTTTCAGTTCTAGTGAGATGGCTCATAAACACACACATTCAATGTACTCCACTCTCCCTACTCGAAAGTATTTTGCCTGCTGACATACAAGATATCATTTGTATGCACACTGACTTAGGTGGTTGACTACAAACTAAACACCAACTGAATAGCAATTCTTACATGTTAGAAAAGAAAGATTCAGGACTCACTATCTTTACAAAAGAACAAACTCACCATGGAAGAAATAAAAAGTAAACAACAATTTAAATCTGATGTAAACTCTAAAGCTATCTCATCTATTTCAGTATTTTAGAGCAATACACATTTGCAGAAGTAATACCATAATATTGAGCTGCTTCTTCTCTTGTGCAGAATTTAAGGTGCTATCATGAGTAGCCCCTTGTTTTTATTTTAGATGGGATACTTAGCTTCTAAAGTAACATAAAAAAGTGCTAATTGTTTCTGTAGTATAGTGACAGTAAACATAAGCATGGAATGCATATCAATTTGTAGTAATTCTTATTTTTGAGTGACACCTCAGCTACGCAGAATGATAGTGAATGAGATTCTTCCTTATAATAAAATTAAAATCTAGTAATAAGATCAATTATCTAATATTGCTGCAGGTACAGCCAGTGCCGACATTTTGTCCAATACTGTTTCAGGCTAGGCAATCACTCATCTGTTTAGATAATAAACAGCATATCTGGGACTGCTGAGTCAATACCAAGATCTTTACTTTGAATGTTATATGAGGTACCAGAGACCCTGTATGTTAAGTAACATAAATGTACATTATGATTTTTATTTCCAGCTAAAAACATGTTTCAAAACTTATTATTTTGATATGTATTATTTTTTGTTTCAGGTAGAGTTCATATAATGCAAGTTTAAATTACACTTGCTGCAAAGTCAGCGCTATAGTTATTCCTAGCCCATATCTGGTCTTTCATTGGACTTGATACATGCAAGGAGGAAAACTGACTTTGAATCTTTTTTGTAGTGGTTATTTAGCCTGATGCATTAAACACTGGGTTTTTATTTTCCCTGCAGATACACTCTTCTGCTTGAATCTGAACTCAGAATCCTCCATGAATTCCATGAATGCTTCATCTACCTACCCTGCTTTTGTTAAAGTGCTTACTGGATTCTTGAGCGCTTTCCTGGGCCTCAGTGTCTACAAAAATCAATTAAGTCTTTCCACTGGCTTGAACGGCTTTTGAATCAGCCAGATGATCTTTTAACTTTATTCTAAAATAGACTGTAAAAACAGAAACATTTTAATACACCTTGATGTTCATAATGTTACAAAATTATTAGCTCTTCCATTCTGACAGCTATAAAATTTTCCAGAAAGTGAAAGCAAATAAGTCCTGCAATTCTAATGTTGAAAAAATGAAAGGGAAATACTTTGAAGATGTACTTTTTATAATATAGACAATAATTCATTAACTGTAATTTATACATATATACACATAAATGAAAATTCATACCAATTAAACTAATTTGCAGTTAAAGTAGTCCAGCAATCAGAACATACCTTTGATCATATGTAGTTATCTTTCCAAGACTTTCTTCAATAAAATTAATCTTGATAATGACAAAAGAAAAGCAACCAGAGACACTGCTTTCACAGACATTTAGCATCTCAAGAAATCAGTCAAATTTCTGTAACTTTTGTTTTGCATTATTAATGATAATAACTATACTAATCCATTTAGAAAACAACTGATCTGTTCTGTGAATTAGAAGGTGAAAGAACAGTTTATATTACACTTTAACTTTTAGCAGGTGTTTAGTCACAGAATCACATTTTGTCTGGTTAGTCTTTTATGCCTTACTGAACTCAAAAAGTCAGAATTGGTACTCTCCTCTCTTTAGGCATATTACTATGAAACACTTTTCAATTGCTTTAAAATTGTTTGTTACTAAAAATCTTAAGTTATTAACATACAAATCCCCTTTTAGGTAATTTCCTAGTTATGTACGCCATAATCAGCTGTAATACAGAGATAAGGGAAATGAGAATGTTTTAGGTCTTATGTAAGTCACTGGACTCTGTAAAACAAACTACTGTTTATCCACAGAATTAAGATGTAATGGTGATTCAAACTTCCACTGTTCCTGAAGTACCTCAACTGTCCCTTATCAAAACAACTATAGACAAAAGGCATTTTTTTCAGTCTCAATCTCACTCTTGTTCTGATTTCTAGAGCCCTTTCCTAAGATTTTGAGATGTGATCACATGTTCAATGTAGTCGCATCAGACTGAGATCGCAAATTCACTCCACGAACAACTACAAGTCCTGTTTCTTCACTGTTTCATGACTAGCCCAAAACTATATATATAATGGCAGTGTAGAAGTGACTGATCCAGGATTTTTCCCGAGACATTCAGGCTCCAGTATTCAGCTGTGACAGATTTTTGTATGCCTGAACAGCTTTTTCAGAAGTTTTATTTTTGCTTTGACCGATGTCTTTCATACAGGAAAGTAAAATTTCTTACCTTTTTCTTCTGTCCATTTTTCATATACTCAACACCAATGGCTTTTGTTCCTTGAAACAAGATTTTTGTTACCAATGTCTTCTCTGTGACTGATAAATTTGGGCGTGATATGGCTGGACGAAGGTAAGCACTAGCTGTACTCCATCTTTGACCTGCAATGCATATTTACATTAAACATCAAAATAGTCATGCTCTGCTAAGTTATATTCAAGATTTTTCCCCATAACAATCTAGATGTTTATACAGGGAAAAGGGGAAAACATTCTCGTGTAGAGTTCAAAGCAAATGTAATGCAATGTAGTAACTAAAGATTTTATTTTAACATGACAAACTTCACAAAGATGTTCTGAAAACCTACCCTCTTTTCCAAAACAACAACTATGGATCAGGACTTGCCAGCCAATACAGTTTTCACTGAAACACAGACTACACAGATAGGAAGCTGCTGTAAAATGAACAAGGAGTAAATGCAGAGTGCAGTAGTTCTTCACTAAGACAAACAACAAATTGGCATTTAGTGTAGATTATATGTCTGTATTCCACAATGTTTTCTGAAATACCACTGATGCTTCAGAAATATAAATTACTTATTAAACCCTTTGTGGTTTACCTTTGTGTATAGTCATATCCATCCAGCCGAATCCTTCTTGCTGATAACCATTCATATCATCTGTGAATGGATACCCAGCTTGCTGGGCTGCCTCCAGGAACGCATGATGAAGAGGATGGTTTGTTTTCCCTCTTGACACATACAGGGGTCCATTTCCACCTCTGTACTGATCTGGTCCCAGTTCATGTGTCTGTGCCTTCTTAAAATAAGGCAAGCAGTGCTCATAGTCCCATCCTACAGCCCCTTCCCTGCTCCACCGATTGTAATCTTCTGCATGCCCACGAATGTACACCATAGCATTGAGAGATGAGGAGCCACCCCACACTCTGCCTCGGGGCCAGTACATAATTCGATTATCCATATGCTTTTGTGATGTTGTGTGGTAATACCAGTTATATTTCTCATCACACAGGTTATATGTTAATGCAGCAGGCATATGAATCTTCCACATCAGTCTTTTACTACATAGAAGGGTATCTCTAGGGCCTGCTTCCAAAAGTAGTACAGTACTGAGAGGGTCTTCAGTCAGTCTGTTGGCTAATACACACCCTGCTGATCCAGCTCCAACAATGATGTAATTATGAGAGTTTGCATTTTCAGAATGAAATTGAGACAACGTATGTGAGGTCTTAGATTGTTGTTCACTGCTGCCTAAGATGTTCTTTAGTATGCGTGCTTTAAACAGAGCTCCTGTTACTTTATGCATTTCAATCACAGGACTGTAACGTTTAATTCCTTTGATTAAATACGACATCTTTACTAATAGCATCACTCTTGTAGAACTTCTGTCTTAAAATCGAATGTTTTGCCCTACAAAAACAACAAAAAAGTCCCAATTAAGGTGTAAAAATCATTACAATGTATGATCTCTAAAATGTCAGTTTTCAACATGAAAGATGTACAGGCTAATGATTCCTTAGCAACTTAGCAGAAACAGAGTCCAAATGTCTTTATTTCCAGATTAGTCATGCAGATTCCCATACACAGAACAGAACTGAAGTGTAAGAATTACTAAAAATGTGAGATCCACAAGAAAAGGGGCCACTCCATAGAACTACTGTAAAATACAGTAGTTTTGTTGCACAGGGCAGTGGATGTTGGAAAGATATAGCTGGTCACAATGTCTTCTTTCCTCAGCAGTACCTTTTACCCCATAATTCCTAATCTTGATAAATCCAGTTATTTAAAGATCCATGAAACTGAATGCAAAATGCCTTGCTTGCTTTTGACTCGCTTCTGGTTCCTGAGGTGGATACAGCAAGCATATTTTCAAGTCTTTGCCAAAACCATAAAGGATGGAAACCTTTATTTACCCAGTAGTCTCACTGCATCTGCCTCTAGCAGATGAGAATTTAAGAAAAAACAATCATCTCATGTATTCTTCTGTAACTTCTCTGTCAGTCAGTGATAGTACATGGCCATTTCATGACAGCAGAAATCATGAGTATGCCCACAGTACCTTCTGCCAGACCACACTTAGGACAATGTCTCTACAAAACATACGCTTAACAGAGAAACTCATTTTCAGCTATCCCAAAAAGTAAAAAATGACTGTTTTTTGAGGCAAAGGCAAAACTTCCTATGCCTTCATGTGGCTTCCTATTTCATTACTAAAACCAGATCCTGCAGGAATGCTCTGAGTACAGTTACAACCTGATGCCACTAGATCCTGAGTAGGAGGTTSAAGTATGGGACTGAATCCAAGATTTTCACAGCCCAGGTAAGTAAATGGCCCAAGTACTGATGCTACTAGCCAGTCCAAAGTATGTTTCTCTCACCCTCTCCCCTTGCAGCCATTTCTCTTGGCATAATCAATTACTTGAAAAGGATATCATTGGCTGCCCTAACTAATAAGCTGTAACAAGTGTGTCTCCTCGGCCCACGGTTTCTGTTTAAGGGGTTGCTGTGGACTCTGTCCAGAGCCATCTATCCASAGGCTGGTACATTGTAACGTGCTGCCCATCTGAAAGTTAAGCAAGCTTTGTGCTGGAAATCTATCCAACACTACATTATTCTTGTGCAACCTAATTTTTTTAGAAAGGAGTTCAGTAATCAATATTGAATTTTATACATCAATGTTTCATAATTATCCAATGTTTTGTAAYTTAAGCCCTGTATGTTTATAAAATGTCTGTTTAATTTCAATACAAGGAAATATGTCTTAAGGATGCTGAAATAATCAGCCTTTTTTTGACTAAAAGGCAGAACAGAACTATACTCATTTTCTTGGGTGAAACCCTGATGCATGATGTATGACAGGACACAGAAGCCCTTAAGGACAAGCTCTGTAACTAAATTCAGTGCGGGTCTCTGACAAACTCTAGAAGTCTTCCAAATACAGTTGTATGTATTTACACTTTGATGTAAGATCCCAGATGCAAATATAGTTTTCTTCTCAGAGGGAAAGGATGGAAAGAAACATGAATCTTACTTAATCTGCTCTAGGAAGACTTGTAATGGGCTATACAACTCCTGAAACTTCTACAAAAGAAACAAACAACTGCATCGGAAAAGAGTTTGCTGGGTTTGTTTGGTTGGTTGGGGTTTTTTTTGTTTGTTTGTTTTTTTAAAAACAGATACAGAGGATAGGTCTGATCTCAGAGTCAAAAGTCAAAACACCTGATTCTCATATGGCAGATTCAAAATGGATCACAGCTGAAGGTAGGTGTTGTCCTTTGAGGAAGGGGAGAGATTCCTAGAAGGTTTGGTGGCTTCTTGTGATGTAGTAGAAGAAAAAAGGTAARGAAGTTTTACTTGTTTCTGATTTATTTTACTTGTGATCAGGAGAGATACAATTCTACAGCAATGCAGAATTGCTGGGTCACAGTATTTCTTTGCTTCAGSAACAACAGGAGGCAAATGGCTTACAGTGTTGGTGGAATATGGGCCTGGGTCCTGGTAATCTGGGAAAGAAACTTCATTTCTATAMTCTGAATTATATTTTTACTAGTGAAAGATGGCTGAGGCTTATTATTTAGATACCTGGAGTTCACAAACTCTAGGACAAAACCTAGCGTGCCTGTTTTGGTGTGGGCTTCATGAAGCTATTAAATTTACTTTACTTTCTGACCAAAGTGCTGCCTACTAAGCCTACGGTGTATCATGTTAAAACTACAGAGGGAAAAAAGCGGGGGGGAGTTACTTGGTTCTCTTTGGTTCTCTTATAATGTGTACTGTGTTCCTGAGGAATGTATTTGAACTGTGTTTTCCAGTTACTGAACTGGAAACATTGAGTTATTAGACCAACAAATAGGTCCACCCAGGCCTCTGAGATGTGCTGGGGTAACTGACTATGAAATTTACCCAGTGAGGAAATTTAGCTTTAAGGCCAGCTCTGATTAAATACTGCYGTGGTCGTGTCAAAACAATAGGAATAAACAACCTGGTTCTCTTGGAGTGTTCTATACTTACCACCACCAAGAAGTGGTCCTTTTGGTGTTTTGGAATACTACTGCACATCTTTATCTGGATTCCCAAGCATCATGCCTTTTTTATGAACTTACGCAGTAAGGTGTTCCCCAGGAACCAGCAAACAGACCTGCAGAAACACATGTAGCAACTTAAACTATACATACATATATTCACCAGAGTGCTGCAGTACTTAAACAYTGGGACCTCATTTTAATTAAAAAATTAAAAATACAGGTAGATGCTTCTAAACAAGGCCTAAAGACATTGGTTTTAGGAGTGAGGCAAGGAAGAACATCTTGGCAGGAAAATTCCATTGCTACAACACAGAAGTAATGTATGTACTTTTAAGTTATATAACTAAAAGTGGACTATGAAGTTTCAAAATTACATATTCAGGGTCTGTTTTATCATTGTAAGATATCTAAATGCAGTATCAGGCTTGCATGGTAAAGAAACCTTGATTTATTTTATTTTTTTTTTATTTTTCCCCCCTTTCTTCACCCASTTATCTATCACTGCAACTGTACGATTGTTGATTTGGGGCCACATGCAAAAATGTATTTTTCTAAGGGACAATGTAAATGTGAAAGATGAAGAAAATGTTACCTCACTATTTGAAAAAAGGTGGGGGTAGGCAAAAAGGAGAGGAAGTTATGTATGAGGCTGTGTAGGCCATCTAAGGACTACATCAGCTTGCCCTCTCAGTAAGAAAGCTAASTCAAAGAACTGGAAATTAGGTCCCTCGGGTGACTCTTAGCCTCTTAAATTTAAAGGACTTTCAGTCTACAACGAAGAGTGAGCTGGGTATCCTGCTTTCATAGGGGGCCTTATGAACAGAAGGACTTTCTAACAAGAAAGTGGTTCTAGGAAAGTTACAGGACACTGGACAGCACTACTGTTAGCCAAGCAGAGCTGTCCTCTTTAATCTAACTGGAAATAAGACTGCTTTAAAAAACCATCTGTACCTACCCAGTTGGTCTCTGTTGTCAGTGGTCTCTGTTGTCAGTAGTCTCTGTCTGGGCTAGAAGGCAGAACTACCAGCCAAGAATGGTATATGTGATGTTTCTTTTAACTAAGTGGAGCAGTATTTTGAGTCTGCTTCATAACATATGTTGATCAGATTTAGATTTAAATGTTACTTCATGATTTTCTTTGCTTTCTTGTTTTGTATCAGTAAATTCATGTAAGTTGGAAAAATACTAAATGGAACAGTACTGGCAGCATAATATTGGAGATAAAGAATTAAATCTTAAYGTTCAAAAAGTGAATAGGAAGTGAAGTCAGTTAAGTGCCCGGACTTTGGTGTTTGAGTGAATTTGAGAACTGATGTGTAGGCGATTCATGAATTTCTGTGGTTTTAATGAAGTGTGGAGGTCAGAAATCAAACTCTTTTGACTTAATCTGAATCCAGCATCCACAGCAGGATTGATTAAAACACTAGTTTTAAAGAACAAGCCCTTTTGTCATATGGGTTGCGTGTGGTCCCATMCACCCCTAGCCTTCCTGCATGAGTGGTATCTGACCTGAGCTCCTTCAGACAGATCCTGAAACAAACAGCTGAGTTCTTACTTCCTCCCCTGCTTTCCTAGGGTGAAAATAATGACATAAATACTCCCTCCGGCAGACATAAAACCGGCTGCTCTTGTGCAGGCGCYCAGCAGCAGGGACGCGCAGCGCAGCAGAGCCGGGGGCTCGCTGCGGGCCGCAAGGCTCGGCCATCCTGCTCCTGCTGGGCCTGTGCGTGCGGGGCGAGGGGCAATGCCACTGGTCAAAGCAGGTCTTGCTTTCCCCCACCCTGAGCTGCAGACCGTGTGTGCAGCTTCTGTTAAGCCACTGTGAGGGCRTCTGGAGAAAAGTTTTGCTTTGGTTCCGCCAGTGAAAAGTCCACCGCTTGTGAAGGTGTAGCAGAAAACTTCACGTCTGCTGCTGAAGCCGTTCAAGCCCACTTACCTCGCTTTTTTTCTGCCTACTTCACGACCGAATTTACGCGCCGACCCCGGCCGTCAGGCTGGTACAGGCCCCCGCTGCTCCTCGGCCTCCGCAAGGCCCAGGCCCGGCCCTCGGGGGCAGAGGGAGCGGCGGGGCCGTGTCTCCCCCAGCCCGTCCCCGTCACGGCGCCGAGGACCCTCCCACTCACGCACTCGCTGCGCGGGCAGCCTGGCCGCTCTCCCCAGCGCCGTGCGCTGCCGTCGGCCCGCAGCCGCCCCCCACCCCCTTCCCGGAGGGCGGGCGGCGGGGCCGGGCCCCGGGCCCCGCGCTGAGGGCTGGCTTGAGGGGACGGTTTGAGCGCTTGAACTCTGCACAGGAATTTCGCCTTCGGCTGCCTCCAGAG
>NW_028186038.1:2066126-2080378 GCF_003343005.1 Rhea americana | reverse complement strand
GCCCTCGCGGCCGTGGCGGCCTCCGCCGGGGCGCGCTGGGGACGCCTGCGTGAGGGGAGACGCGCGCGGCAGCGCTGTCGCCTCCGCGACACCCCCCTTCCCCCGAGGAATCACCAGGTGGAGGGGAGCACAGCGGCGTGTTTCGCATAAGCTGCACTACGAGCAGGCTCCCTCTTCATAATTACACAGACACCTTTCTGCTCAGTGCGAATATCTCTCTCTACTGCTTACCAGTTATTTCCATGCTTTATTTCTTAATTTGCTGTATTTGCAAATAGGGTTAGGGGTTGCATTTTAAAGTCTTCAATTCATACCCCTTATCTGTGTAACGTGTTCGGAGAGAAATAAGCAGATAATAAAACGGGTTGTCCCGCAGTGCTGGTGTCTATTAGCTAACTTGTTATCTGGAAATGACAAGCTAACTTGGCTAATTGCCACTGATAAACAAACATAAGTAAAATAAATTTCTTAACACTATCCCACAGGGCAACCGAAGGTGCTCAGGAGACTGCAGGGCTTAGGTAACTGCTGTACAGCTTTTCTGTTGGCTTTGTCCTCTAAGTATCTTAAAAGAGTATTCCGTGTCGGCCAGGCTGTATTCGGAGATAGCTCTTTTGGGGGAAGATGGTCTATAAAATTCCATTCAAAATGCCAATATTAATGTTCTTGCTCTTGGATAAGCATAAAAATAATAAATGGTAACTAGATGTTTTATTAAGAAGATTTAAGCACCAAATTKTAAACTTCTGAACAATTATTCATTAATGGAAACAAGTAATTGTCCTCTGCAGAACAATAAGTAAATGTGTAGTCAATAGTTAAGCAGTTTTAACTGGTCTTTAAAATATGTGGTGATYAATAATGCTTGAAACCAAGCTGATGGATGTTGCAGGATTTCTAATGTGTGTTCAGGTATTTTGGTATACTTTCAAAGTTTTTAGTAAGTAAATCATAAAGCAATAGAAAATATATATTCAGTGTGCATTAAAATATACACAAATGTGTGCTCAATGCATTTGCAAGAACTACTCACATTATTTTTAGTGAATACTAGTTTTTTTGATCCAGGATTGTACAGCCCTGACTCTGGTGAGGTCCCGCTCCCTAACTAGAGCTCTTGAGCACTATGATGACACTAACAATGATCAATAATTATAATCAGTTTCCTATAGCAAAATGAAATCAACTTAATTTGTTGATGCCATCAGTATCTGGAAGAGTTCKGCCCATAAAATATGGGTAAAGTAAAAACCTAAAACTCAATTACATCTGCGTAATCCTGACCATCACAGGAAAGACTCTCAGGTGCTGATCTCTGGAGCCAACGATTAGGATCTTATGGCAGCTACTGTTGTATTTTGCTAGAGGGCTGTGGGCGAATGGGCTGGATTCTACTGTATGAATCGCTACAGTTGGCTCGTGCTACATCAAAGCTTTTGGAAAGACAATAACACAATGCATAGAGTAGCAGCACAAAGGTTGGTGAAATTTGTAGGAAAAATATAAATACTGTTTGTGTCACAGTATATTTGGATTATGTATTTGTGAAAACAGAGCCCTTAAATCTGCATGAATGTCAATAATTTGTTTAAACAGTACTTCTTGTGTAAATCAATTACAGGAACATGAAAGATACTGACTTGTGTTGTCTGTAATGTTATGTTCACGTAGAACTAAGCTCTTCAGCTTATATTCAGTGTTTGTGATTTTTATCTCATTCTAGGGTTCTTTTTTCTCTGTGGATTTATTTATATCCTGTTGTTTGAGGCAGTCAGTGATGTATTTAAAAGCTGGTTTAAGACTTTAAAAGACTTTTTAYTAACTCCATTTTCAGAGGTTGACAGAATGTTTTATAGTGAAATTTGAAATATTTTTACTAGGGAGAAAAATACAAACACCCATGCTTGAACTTGTAGATCAAATACAAAAGAAAATAGTTATTTCTATGACATACCACAAAGATCAGTTATGCTTTTAGAAAATAATACGTTAACTTGTATTAACATATTACATTAAATGGTATAATAGGGGCAARGCCACATGAAAAAGTGAACTAACAAATATGCATGTTTTTTGGCAATAAAACTGAAGGTAGTCCTGACTTATGGTCATCTATTTTCAAGAAGAGTTATGACTACAGAGCTTTAGSATGTGAACCCATCTACTATTCTTTTTTTTTTGTTCTCTTCTGTTTTTGTATATTATCGTTGTTACTCAGGATATAAGCTACAGAAGATTTGGCTGAAGTAGGCAGGAGTGAAAACTGAGTTTGCCTTATTAGCTATAGAGATACACTAGGCTTAGTGTATATTCAAGATTTTCTGTAACTTATTCTGCCCTCGTTTTGCTGGCTTTTTTATCCCCCCTTGCAATTTGTACTGATTTCTGCTCCAGCTTTTACAAGAAAATGTCTTAGACTGTGAATAAATTTGGAGTTTTCTGATCGTTAAATATTAACGTCCGGTTTAACACTAGCGAGTACCAACTGTTATGAGCATCTGTTACTGTTTAAACATGCAAAGCAGCAGTTATATGCAAGTCATTAACGAAGTGCTAGAATCCAGGCTGATGCTTCCCACTTGCTGTGTCTCTATACTTAGCTAGTAGAACTTCAACACTAATGTCGGTGGAATATTTTACAGAGATTAATTTGGTATCTACAGCCTCAAGCCATAAAAAAGTCTTAAATCAGTCTTGAAAGTCATGATATTATGCCTACTCTTCCTTTCTCACATTAGGTAAATCATAAGTAAAAATTCTGACACTTCTTCTAGGCTGTCTTTCACTTTAACCTTTTGTTATTGTGTGCAATCGAAAATACGAGGTTGAAAAGCCAAAGGTTAATCTACAAAGCTGTTGATGTCTGTCAAATGAAGAAGAAGCAAGTTCACTCCTAGTAGAAATGAACTGCAAGAATTCTTTCATCCTAAATTAAATACCTAAATACCATGTTTCCTGTACCAAGGCTATAAAATGTAGTTGGAAAGAAAACTGAGTATTTTAAAAGTGCAATGWACTCTTTCTGTGTGTGGCATTTTCCCATGACTTTTAAACAGATGTTTACATGAACTACAGATTTCTACAATTATGAATATTTTTGCAACACATTAGCTTCAATTATAACTACAAGAAAAAATGCCAAATTTTGTGTAATTTAGTACAATAATTGTATTTATGGATATTTAAAATCCAAACTTTCAAACTTTTCAAGTACTCAGTTGGATCATAAGGTGCCATCTGCAGGAGGACAGTGCCTATCACAAGCACAAATATAACAGAAGTTGACATTTCATCACTTACAGAGTCATCAAAATTTTTACACTGAAATCCTTTCAAACCTCAGGAAGTTTGTGGAATCCAAACTTACTTTTCTGTAAAATAGATAAACAATTAGAAGTGAACTTTACAAGCAAGCTAGGACTAGAATATTTAGCAAACTTTTACGGGTGTCAAAACTATGAAGTACTACGTGGGGGAAGAAAAAAGTGTGGAAGCAAAGGTAACTTTCTGCTAAGTGATAATACGTTGAATGCATACTCCTGTAAGTCCTCCTCCTGTGTTAGCATGGCAGGAGGCATATTCTACCACTATAGTCAAATCAGCAGAGCTGGCTAGCAAATACTAAGGACACAGTCTAGAAGAATCATGGCTGTGCTCTGCTATTATATGTTATTTGCCTTTTTGAGATGGTATGCTTTAATTTTTAAAGATTTAAAGAATATTATTATACTCAGAGTGAGATTAATCAATGAAAGAGAAAACATGCAAGAAAATTTATAGTAGCTGATTAGGTGAGGCTTAACTAACATGAAATTCATCCTTAGTAGGAAATGCAATTAAGATGTTAATCTTGTTTAATTAGAAAAGCATATGTAACAATAATATATGCCCGGTCTTATCCATGACACTGGTGTTAAGAACAGCTTTTATTTATATATATATGTGTGTGTGTGTGTATGTATGTATATTTTTTGAATCTATTAATGCAATTTTAAATGGAAGTTAACATTGAGTGCAATTTAACTTACCAGTGACTCCTGTTGTAATAAATGTCTTTGACTTTCTTCTCGCCTCCATATTCTTCTATKGGACATAATTTCACAATCAGATAAATGAAAGCATAATTTCTGTGAGGACACCAGGGAGTGATGAAGGCATCAATATTTGCATAGAGGTAAATAACATTTTTTGTTTTATTTTAAGTAAAAAGAGTATTTTAAGTAAAAAGAGTTTCTTGTATATATATATTCTACATATATGTATGTATACATATATATGTACATACATATCTTATGTATATAGTCAACTTTTTATAGCAATGATTAAAGAAATACCATTGATAGTCTGTTGGAGTGTATGATTTGTAATTAAATTTCATCCCCCAAAGGGAAAATATTTTTAAAAACTCCCACTTAAAAATAAATAACCTAAGTATGTTTTTAGTGAAGTGAAACTAAGTTATTTACAGAGTTTTGTAATGAGACTTAAAACTAATTAAAAATGCTTGAGAGGCAGGCAAGATAAGGCTATTAATTTATGGATTTCTTCTACAGTCAAGATTTCTAAGAGAAGCAGTAATATAAAAACCAATATAAACCAAGAATAGAAAGGTCTGTGTCCTTTCTCCATCACAATATATGGAGCCTCTAACTGGAGCTGAGAAACTATAGCATTTTTTTCTCCTGCTACCTGTTAAATCCATTACTAAATGCTACAATTTTGAAGTAAACTTCTGCTCAAATGAAACTATTAGAAATAATTAGTTGTGGCAATACCAGAACATAATCCATCAAGTAATTTAAGTCTTGCTCTCCTCTGTAGAGTTGTGAAGTTAACTGATAGGGTCCTTGGGTGCATTTAAGCAGCACTGTTTTTTTTCCAACCTGACTTAAAAGGCTGTTTCTGAGCCTTTGTTACTTTGAGTAACAATATGCATTTACAGTATGTTTGATGTGGTGCTGTAAGAATGAGGCMCTTCTGAATGTGCAGTAACTTACCTCAGCCTTCAGTGTGTCCCAGTGTCAGCACCTGCTGGTGTGAAGTTTCAGAATGTTTGCGTAAGAGAACCAGTGGTAGATCAACAAATACTAACAAGATCTTTGCACATATGTACTTCTGTATCACAATCTAGCTGCTTTTATATAAATATATACGTTTATAAGCTATGATTGGAATTTTAGACCCTTTAAAAAACAAACAAAACCCACAAAAAATCCATCAGCAACATCTCATCTTGCCAGATAAAGATCTAAAGTTTTGAACTTTGTGCAGATCTTTGATAAAAGGTAGACAAAAGGCCATAAGACATAGTCTTAAATAAAATTCAGGAATGTAACCACAGCATGCAGTACCAATACTTTCAGGTACTTAGACTCATGTGCCTGGAAATATTCTTTTTCTCCAAAACTTTTATTGACAGTAGATTAAAAATAAGACAGTTCTTTCTTGTGTACTTTCTAGAAACTACATTAATTGCTCTTTGGTTTTTACTGTAGTTAAAGTGTTTTAATAGTTTTTATCTAGATCATAATTGCAGATACAGATTTGAGGTGGTAGGAGCCTCCACAACAGAAAATAACAAATGGTATCCTGGTCTTTGATCACTTTTGTAATTGACAATTACTGGCTGGGGGTGAATGCCCATATGCTCCTACTATAGGATTCAGATTGGTGCTGGCTGTGAAACTACAGACCTAGCTCTTTTGGGTATGTTTTAGAGAGAATAGGGGACAGTGCGACATCAACAAGAGCTCTTGAGGGTGAGAATAGCCAAGAAAAAACACTCCACTTCTATATTGTTGAAGTTTTTCCAGTAAATAATACAATTTATTTTAGAAGCAAAATACAAAAAGCAACAGTAGTTTAAATCCTTCGTTTTACTTTTTTTTTTTCCAGGGTGATCATTTATATAACATTTTTTTTTTTCTCCTAGTAATAATAGAGTAGGAATCAGAATGCCTTGTTAAGTCCATAGATTGCAGTGTGCAGCTCTTACTTCCGTGGAACATACGTGCATCCCAAACAAATCCTGGTTTAACATCTGCCACTTTAGTATTTAATGTATCAAATACCCATGTTGTGCATTTTTAATACACAAAACAACCTGTATTATATAGATATGAATTTGGAGATGACTGTGACACTATACCTAGAGAATTCGATGCATACAATTTAAAAGACAGAGTATGGCAATGCTGAAGGTAACACCTTCTCACTTGACAGGATTTTTGCACTACTACTGGAAAATCTCAAGACTTAGTTTCAGTAAAATACAAAAACACCCATCAGCAGAAGACCAATACCTCTGCACTGGAAAAGTGGCATTTCGGGTAAGGCATATTAAGTTAACCGTGCTCCACTGTAAACATATGAATTACCACACAAATGCAGCTCGCTCTCGTAACATTCTGACACCAAAACGTTGCCATTCCCGCTGATATATCCATAGCTCCTGAGTTGTATCAAGACAGGCCAAAACTGCACCTCCTTTCCATGCAATTAAGCGGGGATCCATATCCTAAATTCAAAACACAGATTGTGTACAATCATTGGTTCATTTTTTTTTCTCCTCCAGTTCTCAAAACCTGCATCCCACAGGATTCACCACTGCATGGAATCTTGGAGGTAAGGGGAAGAGAAAAGAAATTTTCCTCAACTTACTCAGAAAGAGACTCTTCCATGATAATATGATAAATTTATGGAGAAACTATGTACTGTTTTGAGGAGTCATTGTTTTTACAGTATGTCTTACAGGCATATGGGGGAAAATCCTTCCTTTAGCCTATGAAAAATACTTGGATTTTAATTTTACAAATTTAGCTGATAATTGCCAAATGAAACTTACTGATTTTAATCCATACTTTCTTTTATCTTAATAAGGGAGGGGGGACAAGAAAGGGAAAAAGTAACAATGTTAAAGCTCTTAACCAATCGTGATTTACTAACTCAACYATTTAGCTATTAGTTAACAATGTACCTTAGGTCTTGTAATGACTTCAACATTTTCAACAACTCTTCTGAAAGAAGGTGGCATTTTGTTGAGAATTCGGT
Source organism: Rhea americana (assembly GCF_003343005.1). NCBI lineage: Eukaryota > Metazoa > Chordata > Aves > Rheiformes > Rheidae > Rhea > Rhea americana. The sequence goes on along the minus strand of NW_028186038.1, from coordinate 2,073,328 downwards.
GTTGAAGAAACTCCTGAGCTTTATGAAACATAAGGCCTCCTCCCACTACTAGGATGGAGCTGTACATCTTCTTTTTTGTATCATCAGATGCTGGAATAAGTTTATACAAGAAAAGCATATATAGTTTAAAGTTAACAGGCTTGTATTTAGCTTATAAAGATTTTAGTACAGGTCCAACCAGATAGAAACAGGGAAGCATTCGCTTTTAAAATTCTTTTTCTATTTCTTGGGCTTCAAAAGATTAACTGAAGAAATCTTAACAAAAATTCAAATACAACAAACAGTGTAGCTGTGCTGGAAAAGATAAAATTAAGATACTACTTTGGTAAAACATAGCGCACTACCATGAAGAATCCACATTGACTGATAAGCGTATTTTACAGAATTATACAAATATGATTCTTACCACAGCAGTCAATACTATGAAGAATGGCTTTGTCAAGGCCTAAGGCTTTGCCTTCAAACTGAGAGATAGCCGTTTTCCTGGACATGTGTGCAGTTAAAGGTTCCTCTGAATCATTTCCAGATATCACACAATCACCCTGAGAAGATCCCAGTTCCACTTCTTGAGGGTAGATCCTCTCTGAAATGTCTGAGGTCTGGCCTCGCAAGTCTCCCTCAAATGCACCAGGCTTGGACACTGATTTTCTATCAGCTGTAGCTTTTGCAGACTTAAAACGAGAAAACAAGTTGATCCTTAAACTATGAAAGATAAAGATCTTCAACAAGTTACATAATAATACAAAGCCTTAACAAGTCCTTCACTTCTCTTTACCTTACTGCACAAAAATGTTTAACACTTTGCATTACTACCTGCATTACCACATATTTTAATTTTAAATCCCACTTCCAAAGTAAGAGTTTTATTTTGAAATGCATCACATGCATTACTGCCAGAAAATGAAGACATCTTAGACTCTGAAAATATATGGTTCTAATTAAGGACTTGTCTAGATACCTGCAATTCCTTATTTTAAATTTATTCCTCAAGGCCGTTGACAAACTTCATTTTCAGAGATGAGCTAAAGAGTTTTGTTTGCATTCTGCAGTTAAATAACATTTTATGAAAAATGAAACAAGCATTCACACACCTGCTCCTGCTTACTCTGTGTGGCTAATAGGTAGTGTTCATCATGAGGATCCTCAGGATCACCTTGCGACCTGTATTGTAAAGTTGTCATTTTTTGCCCCACAATTCCAAAAGTTGCTGGATAAAACAGAGCCATKGGAGCCTGAAGAATAAGAGATTTGGTACGACTTTACCAAATAGTTTTTCCTTTTTATTACTTACTACAGAAAAGGAAAAGCTTGCTCTATTTTTATTTTCTCATAATTTAAAATTAAATACACATTTTTTCAAATAGGTTTGTTATAGGAATTTCTKCCCTGTGAGAGTGACAGAGCCCTGGCACACGTTGCCCAGAGAGGTTGTGGAGTCTCCTTCTCTGGAGATCTTCAAGGCCYGCCTGGATGCAACCCTGTCTAACATGCTCGAGGTGACCCTGCTGAGCAGGGASGTTGGACTAGATGATCTCCAGAGGTCCCTTCCAACCTAACCAATTCTGTGATAGGCTGAAATGTGCAAGTTTTGTGTAATTTTATAAAAACTACAACAAGCACTTGTAAATTCACAGAAGTTTCTTTACAGATTATGGTATTGTATGATGAACAATTATTCAAATATAGTTTGTTACAAAATTAAAGAACTCGGGTGAAAAAAACTTTTAAGATCACCATTTATTTCTTGCACTTGAAGGATAAACATCATATTGAATTGAAGCTTCTATCATTTTAATTAAGGCTGGTTAGAAAGTCTCATGCATCTGCTAGTGCTGTAGTAGGCACATTCGTATTTATAGTAATTCATCTCAATACCGTAACTAAACAAGGTTAAAGATAACCCATAAATCACATAGGTTTAATAGCCATGTGAGGATACAAGTGAAACGCAGAGCGTAAAGACACCTTCTGTAATTTAGTTTTAGGTCACCTGTAATTTTTCATCCCCCAATCGGAACTGGTATAATAAAGCTGGTGAATCTGGATGACGAATTTGAAACTCATGGTCTTGCAGTCCAGAAATATCCTGAAGTTAAAAAAAAATAACAAAATTAAATCTTTTATATCTCTATATCAAACTGCTTAACCCATTTAATCTGTGGGCAACAACTTAAAAAGTAAAAATATTCTTCAGACCCTGAATTGCATGCATCTATTCTTGAAATATTTTTAAAAGTCTTTTCCTTGTTCCTGCCAGAACAGCTATCTATATGCTTAATGTTCTACAATAAGGTTTTGTGGGGAAAGGTTTTATGTGGAATCAGGAGACCTGCTGGCAGATCGTACAAATCTGAAGCTGGAAAAACAGCATATATATGCTGCTGCCATAAAGAATAATAWTAAAAAAAACTTTCTAAAGTAGACTAAAATAAATTAAAAATACTTCAAGTCTAAGCCTTTTCTATCTCCTGCCAGTATTCTACTGAGTAAATCATAATATTTTCTATGCTCTTGAAAACCATTTCCTACAACTTCCCCATATCTAATARTTGAAAATATACCCATTACAGAGGGCAGTATGAGGCAACTATTCTATACCTAAAAATAACTACACTATGCACAAAAACAACCTTTCAAGTCTCATGCATCTTCACCTCATACATTTCTAAACCACTGCATGTATTATAATGACTTTATGAATTCTTTTCCCATTAACTACAAGAAATTATGAACTCACAGACTCCCCAGAGTAGCATTCCATAGGGGATGGGGAAAATTTACTTGGAGAAAACAGCGTATTTCCTTGTCACCTGGTCTAGATGACAGAATGTTTCCTTTAAGTGCTGAAGCAGAAGGCAGTCCAACTTATTAGTTAGCTGACAGTCTCTATATGGGAACCCAGCTCGTTGCATAAGCCAGTAAAAACACCTTGACACATCAGATCCTCCGTATGCTAGGCATAGCCTAAAGCGCAGAGGAAAAAAAAAAAGAAATTACTCTTTTGAAATCCTAGCCTTCTACAATAGCATACATAGGAATACAAGAAAYATTTCGTACATGCTGTGATCATGACTTCCACAGAGTTTGCAGAGCACAGGGTCAGTTCTGCATTTTTCTTCTTTTAAACTTTTTTTTTTAAGGTTCATATCGGTGTAACATGATGACTCTTGTTACACAACTCAAAGTAAAAAAAATCTGTATTTGTAAAACACTTTTCTCATTTTTATAGTCAAGTCTTTGCATAAGTAACTAAGTATATGTTTATAATAATTCTGCACATTAAGATACCTGGTGTTGCGATGGGAAACACCATCTTCTACACAGCAAACACTTGTCTTCTGATCTCCCACATCTACTATACATGCACTGCTTAAACCACTTCCAAAAGTAGCACACACAGATTCCTGGTGTACCACAATTCCTAGCAATACAGAGAAACAAAAAAAAAAATATATATATATCCAGTTCATGACAAATTTCAAAGCCATGTTTCTGACATTTAAAGGACATCTTAATATCTTTTAAAATTTACTAATAGCCTGACTCTGCACTTAAAGTTTATGTACTTAATAAGTGAGGTGGGGCAATGGACACACTTATGGTTGATTAGACCCTAGAGTCCTGAGAAAAGCTAAGAGCAGGATAGATGTCTATGTTCATGTGTTCTTATTTTTGTGAGACTAAAGACGTTGTCTCTAGACTCAACTTATTTTTGCAACAAATACTGCAAGGTTTTGGCTATCAGATGCACTGGAATATTTTTCTTAATTTTTCTAGTTTTATCACTCTCATTATCATTTTAAATATGATCTGTAAATAGATTAAAAAAACATAGTCTGATTTTGCCCTCTGCTTTCTTTTCAATCTACCTTTAACTGTAAAAGACTAYTTCCATATTTATATTACAAGCCCATATTTAAAGTTGAGAAGTACTGCATGCCTCTCAGTCTCTCCTTCTAATCAGCGAAGGAAAAGAATAGGCCCTTTGAGCTGTACTTGTAGACAAAAACTAAGTGAACTTGTGTTTTAAAGGCAAATGTTTTTAGATRAGAGAATTTAGTTATGCTGTATAATTAGTTGGCTCTTTACTAAGTTAGTATTTAGGAAATGGGACACTGCAGAAGAGTTATTAATGGTATTKCCTGATTTTCACTTTCATGTATCTGATTTACCAAACAAAAACATGAAACTTTCTATTTTTCCTTAGTATTCTTTCTGTTCCTCTGAAGCTAAGACATTTCAACTGCAACCTCTTTTATGCTCGTGCTAGTAAAGTTTTTATGTAGTAATATTAAGTAGGTACTGTTCACCTTACTACTGTGCACAAACCAAAAAAGAATCAAGTAGGGCATGATTTAGAACTATTCTGGTCAAAAACTAAAAAGAAAAGCTAATATGGCTAGTTCATTTTAATCTGGTGAAATGAATCAAATTTTGTTCAAATGCAWGAATATGCATGGTGAGACTGACCTCTGTTTTTACAGTATTTCTCACTTCATTTTTTTGGATGGAAAGTCTCTTTTTGTCACATGAGTGTCCTCTATTTGATACAGAGGACACTAAACWGGTTCCACAGGTTGAGCAACATTATCTAAGCCTATATACTGCTTAGAGTAGTGCTTGGGAACTATATTTACCTCATATTAATTAATTATTAAGAGATAGCAGTTTTACTCTCCAGCATCCTGCAATTAATTTACTGTTTGAGTATTGTTTATCATTTAGCTTATTATCCTTGTCTCTTGCTACAGCATTTTAATCCTAGCTAAAATGAGAAGACCACAGTTGGAATATCTAAGAGCAAAGAAAAAACTTGCTTCAACACTAGTCAATCATTTTGCCCTGCTGAAAGAGGTAAGTTATGGGAACAGCAAAAGATGAAAGGTGCTAATGATAAAACAGTAAGCTGAGATTGGCCCACAAAAATGCGCCTTAGAGGAGAAAAAAAATATTTACGCTATATATTAAACATTAAATAGTTTGCTTATATATGGTTGTACCTGAGAAGCCCATCTTCATTAGGATCATATTTACCAGTTCTTTCACATGTTGTTTATTATAGATGTCTGGAATTAGTAAAATGCATCTGTAGTACTGGAGATAAGAACAGTGAATTAATGCCAGCTCTCAGATTAAAACTTCTTTTTTGAATACCTGATGCTAAGGAAGAAAGCATACTATAAAAGGTGCTAAAAAAACAGAATTATTTTCAATAAATTAAAAATCAATTCAGAGTATGTACCAAGTTAAGAGTTTCTAGGCCATTAAAATGTTCAGAAGTATATCAGACAGGAGAAAAACACCTACTCAGCAAGGATGAAAAATTATGCGAGCATTAGGCCCTTCCTGTTTAGCCAACACAGAGTAAGATGGTAAAATTTCTAGAAATGGATTTCCAAACCTCCTTGTTAAAATTTGTTAGCAGATTTTGCCTTCAAAGGCACAAATCCTAATGAAGTCCTAGGAATCATGTTCACCAGCAGAGAGAATTTATCCATTAAGGAAACCACCAGTAAGAAGCTTAAAAATAACAACAGGTTGCTTCTCTTTTAAATTTTAAAAGCAACATTTCCAAAAGTGCTTACGGTGCAAGTTAACATGTTCATAGCTCACCTTTAGGTCTTTCAATGGTATTTCCAGATATTTTTGTATTGCATGTGACCATATAACTTCAAGATCTGCTAATACTGCAGTGAGGGAGCCACCAGGTCCTGGATGGAGATTCAACTGCCCTCTTCTAATAGGCCAGTGAATATTGTAAGAGTCCAGTGGATTAACATACAGTGCCTGAAAATAAGAAAGTTCAATGCATTGTCTTTCCTAAAAGGTTAGTTACAAATACTAGAAAATAATTTCAGAATCAGATGAAACAAGACACATAGCACTCTTAGCAATAGAAACACTGGATTTCGTTATAACAGGGATGGATTATAAAGCATTTCAAAAAAAAAAGACATTAAAATAAATGATTTAAAATGTTTGAACTTTCATATCCATAGATATCTACTTTGGACATACCAGTATATTCTTCCATTATCTCAAATGAGTAAGTGAAATAATTTACAGGTTCTTTGAAGTGCAGGAAGACCTTATCATTCCTCAGTGATTCCTATGCTGATCTTTTTACCAGTTTCTTGTCTTTCTCCCTCAGCTATAACACACACACAAARTTCTCAACAAGTCCCTGCACAAATGCTGTTTAATAGCAACCATATACTATGGCTGCTACTATATAGCAAATTGCTACTGATTAAATAGCTGCATTAAAAAAATAATGTTAAGCCTCATTTCAATAGGCATCTTACCTCTTCCCCTACCAAATATTCCGGATGATTTGATGTGTTTGTCCACTTGGCCCCAGAGCTGTGATCTAAAATAGCTGGCCGCATCTGTCTGTTGTATGACCTAGCCTGAAATGTAATTAAGTCGTAGGTTGCTTATGCGTATTTCACTATTTCTATGATGAAAGAAGAAAAAAAACCACAAAGAAACCCCCACACTGAAGACCTGTGGTAAGTCTGTATGTTCTTCTCTGGTTTCTGGAGTTAAGGCACGCATCCGCACCACCCGTATTTGTGGTATAAAGCAGCATGTAGCCATTCCCATCCATTAAAATACAGTATCACATCAAATGACAATGTGAATGAACAATGTAATGAAATCTTAAAATGAGTTACCTGATCGGGTGACACCGGTATACGCCTTGCACCGTTTGACATCTTTTTGGACCATATTGCTTGGTCCACCATTTTAAGACCATTTTGTCTCTGCTCAGTGCTTTCAGGTTTCTAAACAAAAGACCCAGATATTACAGCTTTCAGCACATCTGTCAAAGCCAGCTCAAGTGTTTTAACYGGCTTCAATGTCCTGGCGCAGGTCTGGGGGCTTCAGGGAAGCCGCCAGCGCAGCGCGCTGACAGGAGGCCGGGCGGCCGCGGTGCCCCTCGCTGGGGCCAGCGCGGCAGCCCCAGCCCGCGCGGGGGGGTCGGGGGCGCTTACGCTGAGCCCGTCGCGCAGGAGCCAGCTGTCGCGGTAGGCGGGCTGCCCGGGCTGCCGGTGCCGCCGCGCCAGCACGTGCGGGATGCCCACGGGCAGCGTGTCCGTGGCTCTGCCCAGCCGCAGCGTCGTGGAGCCCGGGTGTATCACCACGATGAAGTTGCTCTGTATTTGCTGCAAACACACAGAGAGAGCCGGAGCGCGCCG
>NW_028186038.1:2061765-2065752 GCF_003343005.1 Rhea americana | reverse complement strand
CGAAGATCGGGGAGGCGCGGCGGCGGCGCCGGCACGTACCGCCTGCCTGCGGGCCCCTGAGACGGCTCGTCCGCCCTGCCGCGGTCGGCGCGTGCTGCTGCGGCCTGCCGGGACGCCGCGCTCGGAGGTGAGGAGGAGCCGTGCCTTGGCCCGAAGGTCAGCGCTGGCAGCAGGGAAGGCTGAAGGAGTCACTTCAGTGTAGCTGTGTGTATCAAGAGCACGAACCTCTGCAAGGGCTGCTTTCACCATGAACAGTGAGCAAAATGTAACTAACACATGTACTAGCAAAGACACATTGTTGGATTTTTGTAATAATTCRCTGCTGAAGAGATTATTAGAAAAGYTCAAGTCCAAAATGCAAGATAATTCAATTGATGTTTTCCCTGGCACTTTATATTTTTCTTAAGTATACACAGTTCTTGCCAATTGAAAGAAAATAAAAAAAAGCCACCAAACAAACAACCCCCCAGAACAATGAAAACCTTCCTGAAATCAGGAAAATTCTTTCCAACAGTAACTACCTTGTAACTAGCTTCTCCATTATTTTAAGTGTTATCACTAAGTATAGTTACTGTTTCTTTAATAAAAACCTAGCCTAATTTTATCAGAGAGAAAAAGTCCCATCGGGTATTGTATGCTGAATAGATATATACATTTGAGTAAGTTTATGATGCAGAAAGAATTCATTTCAAGTGATAAAGCAGGCATATTATATAAAAAACAATTATGGGGCATAATGAGGTGACTTTGCAAAAGGGAAGATTGTAAAATAAAGTAATCTGCAGGTCACACTAAAAAAGTGTGTTCATAGAGTATCATTAATATTATAAAATATAGCAAGATAGAGAATGTTAGTACTGTCAAAAAAGGGAGTATATATATATTATATACAATAAAATATATATGTAAAAATAATATATAAGGAATACATATATGAGGAAGCATGGCTTGCTTAAGTTTGACCCTTGACTGACCTCCTACACCAAACAGATAAATATCACATTCATGTATTTTTACCCATCTGAGCATAAAAGGACTTATTCTACTTCAGATTTTTTTGCTTTTATAAAAATGATGAAAAAGTCAGCATTGTGATAAGCCAAATATATTACTTATTATCTTGCAACTACAGTAAAATATTCAGAAACTATACAAAGACTTTAGACAGACAGTAAACATGAATTTAATAAAACTGCAGTTCAGTTACACTGGATCCTTGAAGAGGGAGTTCCCAGTACAACTTCATTAATCTGCTTGCATCACAGAACAGTTTCCAGTTAGACATACACATTTGCAACATTCAAACTCGTTTGGTCCGCCAGTGAACTCTTCTTCCCTTTCATCTTGCAAATGTGCATGTTCATTTGCCTGCCTTTTGCAGCAGGCATTTACCTAAAATACATTAAAAAAATATTAAGGCACATTAGAAACAACAAAAATGCTTTTCCCTTATGAGATAAAGCAATKCAAGTAACTACTTAAAAATAAATTGTGTTTTTAATTTGGCTAAATGAGATCTGTCAAAGGCTTGCAAACTCTCAAAAGCCCTCCTCCCCACAGACTTTGTGGGCCTCATATCTACTCAGAGATAAAGAAATGTAGGTTAAAACATGGAAAGGATTATTTTATTTATTTTTTTTTTAAGGAAACTGAAATATAGGTATACCTTTTTTTTGTTTGCTACACTTAGTTTCTATGATAAACAAGAATTACTGATTACTAGTCACCTACAAGTGTTTTTTCCTCTTTTAAACGTTCCTTATGATAATAATGAGGAGAGTAATTCATGAAAAAGAAAGACAAAAAGAATTAAGTCAAGTCCTTAAGTAGATTAAACTATGCCATATAAATTCAACATTAGATGAAACACGTACCAGCTGAATTAATTAACTGAACAACCCTTACATTAAATTAACATTTTGAATTACAGCATTCAGGCCATGGTAAGAAATTCAAGGTAAAAACAGGACTTTTTCAAAGGTCTTCCACCTTTTTAGGCAATTCTGAGTTACATGCTGTATTATAAAACAAGACTTACATAGCTATATCACTAATAGAAGAAAAAGCACCTTTTACCATCTTTACTAATCATCTTTTCCAACAATAAGCATCTACTTTAAATAATCCCATGTCTGTCTTATGTTAAGCATTAGAAATGCAAAAAAAGTTTCAGCCACTAGTGCTCTGTATTGAACCGTAAATTGGCAACAAAAAAAGAGGAAGAGCTCCAAATAATTTCTTACAGTGTGTTCAAGAATCTATACTACACTTTGTATATCCATCTCCATGCTACTAAAAAGGCAGTAAGGAACTTTGGGGAATTTACATGAAGCACATCCCCACTGTCTTTTTTAAAGGTTCAAAGAAGGAAGTAACAGATTTGAAATTACCTTCCTCATCCACCTCCAGCCATTGGTGGTGGACTGGGACCTCCACCCCAGTGATTTATTCGACCCATCCTACGGCGAGGATATCCTGGAGGTCTTAGAAGGAAAAAAAATATATATATTTAACCCCTGTTCAACTATTAAACTAGAAATACAAAAACATTACCTTTAAGTTACAGTTACTGGAAGTTAGGTCCTCTAGAAAAGTTACTTAGTTTTGTGTGAAAAGTTGTAACACAAAAACCCAACCCAGTTCCATGAAAATTCTGCTGTGCAGACTGTCCCAATTACTCCTATTTTTCAACAGGAAACTGAGGCTTTATACAGCTCTACAAAAAAAAGTAAGGCCATCTACTAAGAACAAAGAAAAACTGCAATCATAGTGTTTCCCATAAGCGAGCTACTTGGAAGTCACTGCTTCTAATGCTTCAGAAACTATAGAAATGATATCCATATAACAAATTGTTTTCCCTAAAATTCATAGATAATCTATGATAAACTAATACATGCAACAACTGATTTAGTGTAGACCAAAGGCTTAATATAAGTTTAACAAAAATTTCAGAGATGCTATTACCCACTATGGGTTTTGGAAACATTGCATTAGTGAGAGTTAGATTTATACTCTTAGTCAACTGTCTAGAACAAATACATTGTTATCCACAGCTTTCAGAGAAAAGAAAAATAACATTTTAATCTCCTGATGTGTCCTGATTCAAAGCAAATCACAGTAACTGTAATCTGAATATATTAAGACATTCTGCTCAGATAGAAAACTAGTGTAAATATGAAATAATACCCTCTTCTGTCATTATATGTATAGGAGGAAGATGTATAGCCTCTCCTTCTCAAATCTGGTTGAATAATGCTCTGGAAACTGAAAAATAAAACAGGAGGACTTATGTAAATTGACTGCTAGAAATAAACAGTTTCAGAATTTCTGGATTGCAAGAGGAGAAACAGGATGAAAAAAATAGTGTTGAGAAATGAGTAGTGTATTTTCTCACAATTAGTGTTTTTTAATAATCTTTGTAACTTTTTTCCCCCAGTAAACTTCAATAAACACAAATGTTCATATTTAAAACTATGAAATGTATTCTACCAAATAAAGTACAAGACATTCACCAAATACAAACTTGTAAGTGAAATAACGAAGGACTGTTTAAGACTTATTTCCTTAGGAATGTCAATCTAGGAGCTTAAATTTGTGATTACTGCTGTGTAATTATTCTTACGTAGCCAGAAACTATTGTCACCACTAGAAATTCTCCAAAGCTTGTCTCAATTATTTGACCAACTGTTACAAACCAGTAGTTCAAAAAAAATATATCTTTTTTCACAGTCTTAAAAACTAAGTAATTACGAATGTCACCTATATGTTGTTGAAAACATTATCTACCATACAATAAAACTCACTTGAACTGCCAGCAAGTTACCATCTGTTTTCATACAGTTTATTTGTATTAAATATATTACATGCTTAATATGCTTATTATGCATGCTATATGCTTAATAAACAAAGCCACATTGTCATAGTAAAACTTTTTTTTTTTTTTTTTTTTTTTTCCACTGAGTAGCTTCTACTTGTGATAAATATAAA
>NW_028186038.1:1972180-2061734 GCF_003343005.1 Rhea americana | reverse complement strand
TTACAGTAGATACACAATGCTAAGGAGTAAAACTAATATTTTTGGTGTATTGAGTTACTTGTGCCACTGAGTAGCTTCTACTTGTGATAAATATAAAACAAAATTAATTAAAAGATTTTCTACTTACAACAGAACCACAAAATCTGCTATTGACCAGAAGAAATCTGTTATAGATGACAAACGCCAAGGAGCCCGAGCCTGGTTATCTAAAACTTGTCCTGTAATATATGAAGATATAGATTATTCTGCAATATTTAATAAATTACATTGTAATAGATAACATATGATATAGTAGTATATTACATAAAAATGTATCTTATAAATCTAGTATTGGCAAAAAGGATGGAGAAACTACTCTTCATAAGTAACACTAGTAAGTTTCATTTCCTGTGGGGCATTACTCAGTTTTGGGAATAACAGCAAAAAGTACTTGGTATTTCTGAAACACCAGCAAACATACACCGTTCACAGGTAAACCTATGAAAAAAAATACAGCTTCAACTCTTCCATATGTGTTTAAGCCTCTTCTCCATTACGCTTGGTGTTTATGCAGAACACAGTTCCACTTCTCAGACTCCTTAAAAGCTAGCGACGCTCAAACCCAGGCCCCGCGGAAGTCCACGCAGCACKGATTTTACTTGGCGGCGACACTAGCAGCAGGCGAGACGCGCTGAGGGCAGGGAAGGGCAGGCCGCCGCCGCGGCTCCTCTCCCCGGGCAGCGCCGTCCGCTACCCCCGCGCGGCGCAGGCCTCACGCAGCGCCGAGCTCGCTGCTCGGACCCCGCCATGCCCCCTGCGGCCCTTGGGGCACCCGGCTGTCACCCTCAGGCAGCGCCAGCGACGCGACGAGGCCGTGGCGCTCCACCGGACTCGGGCAGGACAGCGGTCCTCTCTCGCTGGGAGCCCCACCGGCCCGCGCGCCCTCCCCGCCAACGGCCGCCCCCAACGGCCCCTCCGCGCGCCCCCGCCCGACGGCCGCCCCGCACCGTTCGAAATATAAACCATCGTGGCGGGCGCCGCCGCTGCCGCGTCCCCAGCCCCGGCCCCTAGCGCGCACGCGGGCCGCGCATGCTCCGGGAGGGCCGCTGGCGGCGCTGCCCGCTCCCGGCTCCCGGCTGACGAGAGCTGGGCGGGGGGAGGCGGTGACACGGCCGCGGCGGGGCGGCGCCGGTGTCGGTGCTGGCGGCGGCGGGCGGCCGCTGTGGCGCGGGGCGCGCCGCGGGCCGGAGCGGCCCCAGCCGCCCTGCCGAGGGGCCGCGGCGGGGAGGGGCCGCCCTGAGGGCTGCCTGCCCCGCGGCGCCTCCCGCCTGGAGCGCGCAGCTCCTGGCGCGCCGGGGTAGCTTTCCTACAAATCGYGTGTTCTTAGTAGTCTTTCCCGAGGTTTGTTTTATTTATTTATTAGTTTGCTTATTTATTTACTTAAAAGAAAAGAATTTTGCCCTTCATCCCCACATAAGTCTTTTCTGGTCGTTGAAGGGTGTTTGGTCTGTTCCTGTGGAATCTGTTTTTCTCACTAGTACATGAAAAACAGTAACCTGCAGTAATGATGTTTGATACATGCCTGGTACAGGGCAAGTGTGCCCAAATACGGATGTTTATTTAAAGCCCCTCTCCAAAGCAAGGCTACATTGTCTCTGTTTATCACYGGTTTATTTTTGGCTGTGTATATTCCCACTACGTGGATGCTGGTGGGAATGTTCAGCCCAAAGTTAACCAGCTGTTTTAATTTATTTTTTTGTCATAAATTTTCTCTCCACAAGTAGCGTGAAGACTTCTAATGGGGAAAATTTTACATATTCTTCTAACATGTAAGATTAGAGGTAACTAATAATAATTAACATAATGATAGCTTCTGTTATGTGTTAATATTGCCTTTGCAAGGCCTGYCCTTTCCTAGTAACTATGTGCTAAAGCCTTTTGTTACATCTTTTAACACAGGGGTGTAATCTGAATTTGAAATTGTAGTGCTGAAGTGGAATATAATGTCTGTGACAGTGTAGTTGTCCCCTAATAAAGAAATTGCTTGCAGCTGACAGGTGATTATTAAAGCCCTATGTTCCAGAAATAAGTTCTTGCTAATGACTGAAAGCATCCGTGAAAGAAAAATATCCTTAAAAAACAAGTATGAGATGAAATATTTACTATTAATATAAGGTCTAGATCATTTATCTTCAACAAATGGAAAATACAAAAGTAGTGTTTAAAAAAAGCAGGTGAAGCATGGTTAAGTAGGCRTAAATGTACGATGTTAATATCATTCATGGGTGACATCTGGCCTGTTAGCTAGGTATGTTTACGACAAATTATAGTAAGAGTAGTTGGATCAGCTTCAGTTTACAAATTGCAAACCATAGTCTGTATCTGCGTGGGAAAAAACAGAGATTCAGGTGATAAATCATTTAAATGTTATCTTTAGATTCTTGGTGGAACCAGCTAAATGAAACAAGGAAGAGAGTGAAAAGGTGTTAGTGTACTTCCATTTTATAGACTGCATAGTAGGTCTGGTAACARGCATTAAACAGTGTAATYACATACATATTAAGTTTAAGATGGCATTGTCAAATGTTAGGTAAATAACATTCAAAGTAAGCATACGAAAAGTGCATACCTTTTATTAATAAATTATGAAAAGGATATATGCTCACTTTTAAATACTTTTATAAGTACTTTTTTTTTAACAGTAGACTTTCAGATAAAATACCCAATCCTCTTGTGTTTACAGAACTACTGCACAAGTTGTATGTCGGGGCCTTGGCTATTTTGCAGGAGTATGAAGAGCTGAAGTAAGTAACAGGCATTCAAGGTCACCAAGGAGGAATTCCTCGAGGGCAAGAGGATTAAGAAATTAAGATAAGCAGAAGTCTGTGAGCACTTACAGGACATGCATCCAGAAAGGGAGTCAACACAGCAGCTAGTTAGAAACTGAGCAGATGCGCATGGACAATACTAGACAACCAATAGAAATGCTTTGCGAGGCGCGTGGACGCATGAGCTTGCTGGAAAAGATATATAAGCTAGATAGACAAAGGAATAAAGTTGGATTGAACTTGCATCACATTGATGTGTGTGTTCCTTCCCGTGCTTGCCAATAATGGGCTACGGCATCTGGTGACCCTGACGTGATCCTCAGAGACCAACTGGGGTAAAGAGTGGAGCCGTAAGCGGGCAAGGATCCTGCATAGCCAGTGACCGTAGCTGGGCGCCTGAAGAAAGGCGGATTGTGGCCACGACTGACTGGTGAGTCAGGGAAGCAGGATGGGGGTCGCTGCATCAGCGATAGAGCAAGCTGCAATAGAGAGCCTGTTGAGATTGGTTCGGAAAACAGACACCCAGATAACGAAGTCGGACCTAACTGACTTATTACTGTGGTGCYGAAGAAAGGGGCTTATAGTAGAAGCTCCACAGGTATACAAGCCGGAAGCATGGGAACGAGTTGGAAAGGAACTGTGGGAAAGTGTGCAAGTGGGATCCAAGGAGGCGCGGTCGTTGGCAAAGACTTACCGACTGGTCCAACTGATGCTGGAACAGCTGCACGGGGAAGCGGCTGTTGCCGCCGCCATTCGCTGCACCATACAATGTACTGGCGAGGAGCATGAAGGCTCAGGAGACTCAGAATGGACAGCTGTGAGTGGCTCGGGACCTCAGTACGAAGAGGTGCCTGACGATGATGATCTCAAGTGTCCCCTGCGTGCCTGTCCTGTGTCAGTAGCTGAAAAGGAGGCTTGGGGGGGAATAGACGATGATTTGCCACCCTGGGAAGGGGAGGAGCATCCGGCACCTACCGCTCCCCCGGCGGATATGGACACTGATCCAGTAAAGGTCCCACTGCCGGATGATGAGCCAGGGGACCAAGGGCAGCTGAGAGAGATTCGTCAAGAGTTCCGTGGCCAAGCCGACAGGATGACTGCCTTGTTGGACCAGATGAAGCGCCTTGATCGGGGATTGGGACGAAGGGACATACAAGCAGCGTATAAGGCTGCTCTTGACTCAATCGTAGAGGGGGTAGAGAACATTGAACGACAGATCAACAAATTTGAGTCGGGTCGGGCGGCAGGCTGTAGGGCGGGCCGCGGGACAAAAGGGGTAAATCCGGACGGGGTGAACCAGCAGAAACGTTGGCTGCGGAGAATGGTGGAGGAGGGAGAAATGATGCTGGATGAGGCACAGAATTATTTGCAATCTAAGTTCGGGGCGGATGGGTGTTTCAGCAGGCAGGAAAAAGAGGAAATACTTGAGATACAGCGGCAGCTTGGAGGCACGGGGGAAGAGGCCCGAGAAGGGGAAGGGGTGTTGTCATGGTTGCAATCGGTGGTGCGTGGCAAGGACAGGGAACTGTTAGGCTCTGCAGGAAAGGAAGGCAAAGACRAGGGTGCGGCGCCACCTCGTGACCCGAATTTCAACCCTGTTACGCGTTACAAGGGCCTTATAGAGAATGCTAAGTTGGAGGGAGAGTTTCTGTTCACTCCTATGGCCATGCAAGTTATACAAAGAGCGGACGGACCAACATGGGAACCAATAGATTGGAAGCTAGTTCAGAGGCTGCAGGAAACAGTTTTGAAGTATGGGCATGAGAATAAGTTGGTGAGGTATCAAATTACTGCGTTGTTTAAGTATACCACACTTGTACCGGCAAACACTAGGGCAGTGATGGAGCTTATTTTGTCATCAGCCACTTTCATGTTGTGGATGGCAAAATGGCARGAAAGGCTGGAGGAAAAGCAAATGAGTAATTTGAACCTACGAGGAGATGATCCTCTGCGGGCTGCCAGCTTGGATCAGTTAATGGGAAATGGTCAATATAGGGATCCAGCAGTGCAGGCAGCTTTACACCCTAGAATCTTGCAGCAATCTAAGAACGCGGCCTTGGCGGCATTCTTAGCACTGCCACAAGTGGGTACCCCGCAACTACCATACAGCAAGATTACGCAGAGACCTGATGAGACATTTTTTGGATTTGTTGATCGTTTGAAGGATGCTCTTGACCTCGCACTGAACGTTCCCCCAGACATGAAAACGCTGCTAGTAAAAGGATTGGYGGTGCAGAATGCCAATAGGGTATGTAAGCAGTTGCTTGCGGCATTGCCCCCTGGGGCATCCATCACTCAGATGATAGAGACCTGTGCCAGAGCACCGTTAGTTGAAGAGAGCAAAAGGCAAAAATACATGCCACTGCATTAGCCGCAGCGTTAAAAGAAGGAAGAGTGATGGGTAGGGGGGACAGGGGTCCAAAAGGCGCCTGTTATCAATGCGGAAAGGTGGGTCACGTGAAAAGAAACTGTCCGGAAAGGTCGAAAGGGCAGGGTGGAGCGCTAACTGGGAGCCCGAAGGGATTTAATGGGAACTGCGGCAGGTGCCAAAAATTTGGGCATAAGGCAATTGAGTGCCGTTCCAAGTTTAAAAAAGATGGGACTCCGTTGCAGGGAAACTGGAACAGCCGCTTGGTGAGGGATGCGGCAAACAAATATCCCCCACCCTACCGGACCATGGCTGCCTCCATGAGCTGGCCTCAGCCACAAGAGGCAGCGCAGGAGTCGATCTGGCCGTGGCAGAATCCACAGTAATTAAAGATGATAGAGTGCACGTATTAAGATCGATGTGCAACGGGCCACTCAGGGGTGGGTTATCAGCTTTGCTAATTGGTCRATCATTGGCGTCAAAAATGGGAATTTTCGTTTTGCCAGGATGCATTGATGCAGAATATATGGGAAATATTGGAATTATGGTGAAGGTGTTTGCACCTCCAATCACCATACCAGCATTAAATAAAATTGCCCAATTGATTCCGTTTCAGGCCGCAGTTTTCAATCCCGGACAGGCAAGTCATGGTGCGGGAGGATTTGGTTCAACCGGGATGCCTCAAGTTGCGTTTTGTGAAAAGATTACCGCTCAGCGTCCAAAAAGGACCGGGATAGAACTACGTGGATACCAGCCAAGTGGGTGCGGCCGTGGCTGACAAAGGAGAAAGCCGAAACAACAAAGGCATTAAAGGGTGCTGAGGCAAACCCAGAAGTGTTGCCTACAGAAACATGAAGGCGCAGTGGGCTTGGTGGCTGGGATTAACTGGCGTGATTCATGTATGGTCATTAACGAATATCAATGAGAGAGAAAACATATGGGTAACCGTAGCTAATACAACAGGTCAGAAATCATTTTGCTTGAGCCTGCAGAGACCAGGAGATCCATTTCGAACTTGTTTAGTGGGAGTGCCCGTGTGGCAACTGGGGGAATTTCAAGCGTTTATTGGAAATGAAACGTGTCTAGACTTTACTGCGGTCAACCAGACATTGACCACTCCGGGTTTGACTGATACACAAAGGGATGGTGGGTGGCAGTGTGAGATTATAAAACAACTAAACTACACATTGCAGTCACCCCCAGAAGAATTAGATTTATTAGGATGAGTAAATGCTACAAATGGCATGAGGAACGGAGCATGGGTGCAATTTGAGCCCCTACAGACAGAACTTAACATGCCTGGTAGAACATGGGCGTCAGTCGAGTCAGGATTGAAGTCAGACAAAGTAACGGAACAGACATACTCCAATTGCAATCTAACTGATCAGCCAGCGCGGCGATTGCCGCCCGGAATCTTTTTGGTCTGTGGAGACAGGGCATGGAACGGAGTACCAGCAGGACCGAAAGGGGGACCGTGCTATTTAGGGAAGTTAACATTATTTCACCCAAACGTGTCGACAGTGGTGCAGTGGGTGGATAGTCAAAGGAGCCGTCAGAAGAAAAGAGAATTGCATCAATTAGATTGTAGCGAGGTTGGAGACCCAAAATTTTGGAGTGACCTGAGAACTCTTTTAGTGAGCACGGTTTTCCCCAGGGCTACAGCTGCGCGGGCAATGACAACATTGAAGCAGTTAGCTTGTTGGACGAAAAATGAACTTAACATGACTTCYGACATTCTAGATCAATTATCTCAAGACGTAGCCAGCGTAAATCATGCAGTATTGCAAAATAGAGCAGCTATAGATTTTTTATTATTAGCGCATGGGCATGGGTGTGAAGAGTTTGAGGGAATGTGTTGTATGAATTTGTGTGATCATTCGGAATCGATTCATAAGAGAATAAAGGAAACACCTGTTTCACTCGTAAAATTAATGGTGATACTCTGAATAGCCATCAGGTGGCAGCATAGGTGTGAAATAACAGTAGCTGCTTTGTGTAATCACACGGCAAATGTTCTCCCAAGTTAGTAATGTTTGGGTTTTATTTTATATAAAAATCCTTAGTCTATTGCCGTTAGACACACAGACAGCACATAGTAGCAAATCATTATTAGATTAAGGACCAACATGAAACACACAACGTACACTGTTTTGGGAATTTGTCAGAAGCATGGTATTGGTAGAGTCTTGGGTAGAGTTGGAGAAAAGCTGTGCTGCATCGAATAGCTGGGGCAAGTGTGTGAAGCCATAGCTAGAACAGTAGATGATTTTACTAGGAGTGAATTTGGAGACTGTCTGTCTGAAGGATACATGTTTATGATAAAAAGAAACATGTGAGTTACTTTGAATATTATTCAGGTTGTTATTTTCTCATTTATGTGTACATCGTTTTTGCAGAAAGCTGTCCATTGTGCTTCTACACCTGGCTTAGTGTAGTTGGCTCTCAGGAAGTTTCTGTCCCGCAGCCTAGTCCAGTTCTACTGAACTCAGTCTCCACAGCGGAGCTCTTAGGAGATTAGCTGAGTACTTTTGGACTAAAATATTTATAGGTGAATTGTATTTCTTGGTTATGTTAATCCTTTTAATATAAACAGCACTCTGTTGTAAAAATTTTAAATTGTAAATATTGTTAAATAACAAAGAGAAATCCACCTGCTTATCTGTTTCTTACTTGCCATATGATCAACTGAAGTTATACTTATCCCAGAAAATATGTACAGCTAGCATATAGACAGTACTGTTTTCTGGTAGGTATGCATGGGTCACATCTACACTGATGTTTTCTTCTTGGTGCAGATTTACTTTACTACTGTGTTTGGAGCCTTGTTTCTGTGTTTGGGATCTTGCAGAAGGCACTAGAGCATACAACTGTTGTGCTCAGAGAGGCTTCTGTCCTCATGAACCAAGGCTGAGGTTGCACAGCAGGGTGCTGCTGCAGCACTCTTGCAGTGTGGACGTGGGGTCATTAGCTCTGCTCATATGCTCTGCCTACTGAGTACTGGCAGCTGGCATGAGCTTTGTCACTAGTGACGATGTAATGCGGATTTGCCATCCTGGAGCCATACTAAATTGCAGCGAATCAAACCTTGTTTTTTCCCCTCCTTCCACTACATCAGCCAGCAATGTAGGCTTACCAGTGGGAGGTGGCTGTAACAGGATGAACGTAAATCTGAGGAATATCCATTACTGCATCAGCAAAGGCACTGCAAGTGAGCTGACAAATCAAAAAAGGGCTCTAATTGTTGGAGACATCTCTAATATCTGATCTATAGCTTTAGCTACTGAACTTTAATTGTTTTGGACTTAACAACCAAGGTAAAAATAGCAGTATAGGTGTTTATCAGAAGCAAGTAGGTGGTGCCAATTCCATAATATATTTAGTGAATAAAGCAGTGATTGATAATTGACACGTTGTTCTGAAGAGCTCTTATGACTGTGCTGGACTATTAATAACACTTTTTGTCTTCTGCAAAAGAAGACACTGTTACTTTAATGGAACTGAAAAACCTTGAAATTGATGCATGCAGTGTAGATGTTTTGAAAGCACATAGTTGTAATTTGTTAAGAGGTGGCTGTGAAGAAGCTACTGCCATAAGGCTTGAATAGGGCACTAGCGTGGTGATTTTGTAGAGGTTTTAAAAATGTATATTGGTTGGAGGTTGCAAACTTTTTACTTCATTCTTATTGTTCCTGATTTTTATGTTGCTTTGATTGCTCTTCTTGGTTCACTGAATGTAAAGTGGAAGCCACAGCCATGACAATGGACTCAGTGACTATAAAAACAGATCACCGTATCCGAAAGATATATTTAAAACTATGGTCAACTTGGTAGAAAAATTCCCTAGAAGCTATAGAACTAATCTGGGAAAACATGCCCACAGGAAAATTCCACATTTTGCAGGAGGTGTGTACACCATGCTGTACAGGCTCACAGGCTGCAAAAACTTTTGAGTTACTATATAAAATATTAGTTTAGACTCGTGCAAAACTTCTTACAGTAGACTCCATCAGAGAAGTGCTAAGTTATAAGTTTCCAGCAACCTTCTTCAGACTGAATGAGGGAAACATGCTTTCGATTCTCTACATTCATATCTTCTTGACTTTAAAAATCTTTCTTTTTATGCCTAGCTTAAATAAGCAGTTTTAAAACTCAGAAGGAATAAATTGGGCACACAGAAAAGAATCCCCAGTAACCTCCTGATGTTGGCAGTTAATCATGATTGAGTTATCTTTCATGCTCAAAGAAGAACTAGACTGTAAAGAATTTATAATTGTTATTTTCATTCAACAATAAGTAAGGTAAGAATTAAGATTCTCCAAGGGTGCAGTCATCACAAAGCTGAGCTCCAAAGGTAGAGAAATAGAACGTGAGTCAAGGTAGAGGAAGAGAATGTGAGTCAAAACAAATAATGAGATTATAAAAATTCTTTAAATTCTTCCATAGAATAATATGTCAAGTTCTACTTACTGCATCATAAAAAAAGGCATTGAAGCAGTGCAGGCAGAGGTGGTAAAAAATTTTTTTTTTTGAATACAGTTAGGCATGCAAACAGATACATAATAAAATCTATGTAGAAATGAGAGTTGAATTGAAATGTAGAAATGAGAGTTGAATTGAAATATATAAAAATGTAAATGGATTAAACAGAGCAAGGTTTTGAAGGTTTTTTGGCAACAGGAAAAAAAATTTGACATCAGTGAAAATTAGTGGGTGATAACAAGTATCAGGGAGCCCTTTATACTGTCTTGGAAAAAGAGACTTCTATGGAGAAAGAGGTTGTTTCTTAAAACAAACAGAACACCCACCGAAAGCTATATTGTAAACTTATTTTCTGTATAACAGCTTGGAAAACTTAGTTTTAGGCTTTATGCTTTCATAGTAGTATTCACATTTTAGGCTACTGTCAAAATTAAATTTCACTTTCAAAGATTTACAGGTGAATTTAATTTTAAACAAGACAAATTTATTCTTAGCATAGCATTCCTTCCTCCTCACTGTCCTGGGATGAAAAAAAAATTAGTAAGAATCAAAAGGAATCAGATGTTTTTGAGTAAGAAAAGAGTTTTATTTTAAGCTTAAAAAATAAGTCAGAGAAATAAGTCATCATGTCTGAGTCTCCAAGCATTAGGAATTAAGCTGAGAGGTTTGACTGAAGTAGCTTATCCCATATTTATCTCATATGGTATTTCTCATGCTTTTCTTTGAAGTGTTTGACACTGGATACTGGAATGAGAGCTCTAGCAAAGCATTTGATGCCTGGAACTCCTTTTAGAGACTCTTGAATGATCATTGCTGCTTTCTGCTTATGTTGCTGCTGCAGATCTGCAGCCTTTCTTGTTGATGGCAGAAGCGGTAATTAGGGTTCTGGAATATTTGCTTCTCTCATGCTGACTGTTAGAACTATGACCATAACTGACTGTAGGTAGACTAATCTAGTATTTCAATTTTCCATCATTAACACTTTTTTTCCACATATTTCCTTGCCAATAATTGTCTAACTTTTTTTAAGTGAAATAACAATTTACTGCTTGGTCCTGTTCTGTACATGGTCTTACTGAGAACCGGTGAGTGTCAGTTGAAGTTATTTGTGAGAGTGTCTTTTGTGATAATATGAAGTCAGGCACCAGTGTGATAATTCAATTGTTTTAACAAAGATGTCCCATGGTTAGCTTTATTAAGCACATCTCTTAGTTAAACACTAAATGCTAACAAAGCAATAAGGCTACATTATCTATTAGAAGTTCTCTAAATAATGTTGGATATCATTTGTAAAAAGCTTTAGTACATGACTCATGGGGTATTCCAGTTAAATGAATATGGATTATCTGAACAGCTCTGAACAAAATCCAATTTTCAGAAACTGACCAATTTTCTATGCAATTTTTGCCACTATTTAAGCTATTTCTAAAAATCTTCTTACCAGTTTCTAGGTCTACTTCCATGCTGACTCGCAGAACTTCTGATCTTCAGATACTCCCTCCATCCCCCTCCAGCCAGTTTTGAGAGTTCTCGCTAGAAAATCTAGCACCTCTTTTGAATTAAAAAAACAAAACAAAACACTACCTTGAGAATTAGCTAATGATTCCTCCTGAATTAGCTTGCATCATGTCCTTTATGGACTTTACAAACAACTCTATCTTTTTACTCTAGACAACCTTGAAGGTAACCTAAAAGAACATCTATCAAAGAAAATTACACTGTAATTGGTTATATGCCAGTAGGTTTGCAAATTATGAATCCTGAGACTCTCTCTATTACTTTAATGGGAGTTTCAAGTGCCTAGAGGATATGGGTTTGAATACCTTCTCTTTATTATTTTTTTCTATTGGTTCAATATAATTCCTAGTACCAAAAGAATCTGAGTAGTATCTTAAGAGCTAGAGAAGCATTAATATATTCTATGATTCAAGTGAAAGCTTAGTATTACTGTAGTATCTTTCCTAAACAAGGTAAATGCAGTAGAAGAACACGATGACAGTGTTAAAGTTAATGACCCACTGCAATAGTATTTAAAACAGATTTAACACTAGCTTAATCATATTAATTGCCATATTAGACAAACTCAAGAACAATGAATACATTGTCCCTGAAAGTCCTGAAGCAATATCTTGTCCATTACCTTAAGAATGCAGCGACATTCATGATTTTCAGGTAACTGGATTTTTGAGATTACTTTGTCCTGCTATATCAGCTAACTTTGAATTACTAATTGGAGCAGTCCTCAAATTATTRTTATTATTTTTGTATTCTATGAACTACTTTTAACAATGCAGTCTGTCTCTCTCCTTACTACTGGCCAAAGATTATTACTGGTTTGAGTAGACCAAAAAAAAAGATGAGAAATATCTTTATCTTGCTTACCTCTATGCTGTCATAGGGAAGAAAAGACATGGTAGCACTGAATTAAGTCAGAATGCTATAAAATGAAGTCACATCTTTGCAGACAGTGCTTATCTGATTTAGTTAACAATAATAAAATAAAAAATATGTAAAACAGGATATTTACTAGGAGAGTGTGAATCAGATTGCCTGTAATCTAACTACTATCATAGCCATCAGATATTTAAAATAGGGTCCTGGACAAAAGAAAAGAAGAAATAACTGAAATAAGATTTTTTTTTCCATGATACAGTGAACATAGTCAGATTGAAATGTCCTATTTTCATTTAAGAGGGCCTGTCTAAATTAAAGGGCCCATCCATTAATGAAGTACATAATGTAATTAACCAGCTGACTTCTGAGAATAAAGATGATACTGAAACCTTCTAATTAGCTTAAGGTTTGCTTGGAAAATAAATATATAACCTTATTTTACTTTCTCTGCTGTTCAGTTGATTTGCTGCATTAGATGGAACTGCTAGATATATAAATATAAAATCTAGTTTTGGTCAGATCTGACTGTACCATTTGTAATAAGTCATAGAAAAAAACAATACTGTATCTTTCAAGTTCTAGCTTATTTTTCTTCTTTCATAAAAGCATTCAAGACTATGTATTGGACTATCTACAGGTTGGTTGAGCAACAAAGATGAGAAGTTTTTTGGTTACGTCCAAGGTCATAAAACTGAAATGGGCCACAAATCTTCTGTTTTTTTTTTTTCCTGCTTACACTATCATATTACATTTCCTTTTTGCAAGCATTAGCCCTTAAGGGAAAGAATCTGCTGTCAGCAACTGCACTGTTTTCTGCTAAGTCATTCCACCACCTTGCAAAGACATTTGAAAACATAAAAGTGATTTACAGCAACATTTTACTACAAAATGCTGCATCAGTTATCTGCCAGATTAGTGCAATACATCAGTATGCAAAGAGTAGGAAAAATCCTGCAAAAAAATTAGTAAAGCAATCTATAGGAGTTCCACAGAGTCGCAGCATAGCCGGAGGCCCATGCCCCTTTATAATCTGGAATAGTAATGCGTTCTGATGAAGCAATCATTGAAGCTCAAGAACTCTGCAGAGATCCTCTGATGACTTGACCTGAAGAATTCTGAATTAGAAAAATTAAACTCACTTTACAATGCAAATTGTGAAACTGCATCTGTATAATGTATATAGCAACTTCTTCAGACAGGAGAATGCCTTATACTGGCAAAGCAGATCATGCCAGATTTCAATGACTCGGGGTGAGGCTCAGAGGGCCGCAAATTCAGAGAGCAAGCCTGCAGAATTCAGAGGAATGGTTATGTGAATAACCATTTATGCGGAGAATAGTTTTCTTCTACTTTGTTTTTTTGTTTTGTTTCCTCTTACTGATACACCTCCTCTTGTTTCTGCTTACCTCAACTATTTTGTGCTTCTGCCAATGGCTTTACACAGGTGCCAGCCGGAACTGAAGGCCTGAACTGCTGAGGTGAGGATGAGTGCACRATTTGCAGGCACCTATTACTACAGATGGCACACTGTAAAAATCATAGATTCGGTAAGGTTGGAAGGGACCTCTGGAGATCATCTAGTCCAACTTCCCTGCTCAGCAGGGTCACCTCGAGCATGTTAGACAGGGTTGCATCCAGGCGAGCCTTGAAGATCTCCAGAGAAGGAGACTCCACAACCTCTCTGGGCAACCTGCTCCAGTGCTCTGTCACTCTCACAGTGAAGAAATTCCCCCTCACGGTCAGGCGGAACTTCCTGTGCTTCAATTTCTGCCCATTGCCTCTTGTCCTGKCACACGGRACAACTGAAAAGAATTTGTCCCCGTCGCCTTGTGACACCCTCCCTTCAGGTACTTGTACACACTGATAAGATCCCCCCTCAGTCTGCTCTTCCCCAGGCTAAACAGGCCCAGCTCTCGCAGCCGTTCCTTGTAGGGCAGGTGCTCCAGCCCTCTGATCATCTTTGTGGCCCTACACTGGACTCTCTCCAGTAGCTCCATGTCTCTCTTGTTCTGGGGAGCCCAGAACTGGACGCAGCACTCGAGATGAGGCCTCACCAGGGCTGCGTAGAGGGGCAGGCTCACCTCCCTCGACCTGCTGGCAACAGTCTCCCTAATGCACCCCAGGAGACCATTGGCCTTCTTGGCCACAAGGGCACCTTGCTGGCTCATGGTCAACTTATCATCCACCAGCACTCCCAGGTCCTTCTCTGCAGAGCTGTTCCCCAGCAGGTCAGCCCCCAGCTTGTCCTGGTGCCTAGGGTTATTTCTCCCTAGGTGCAGGACTCTGYACTTGCCCYTGTTGAACCTCAGGAGGTTCCTCTCTGCCCAGCTCTCCAGCCTGTCCAGGTCTCTCTGAATGGCAGCACAGCCCTCTGGTGTGTCAACCGCTCCTCCCAGCTTGGTATCATCAGCAAACTTGATCTATGCTTCACAGTCAGGCGGTGGAAGTTTTGTGAGGGTCAGCAAGAGAAAAGATACTGACAGAAGGAAACTCATCTTGTTTTGAAGTGCTGAGATGTGACTACGGTTCCTCACAATGTTSATAATACAAATTCACCCTCTAGGACAAAAATCATACTATAGAATTACAGCTTTTTGTTCTGACAGTTAATATCTATTCAATCTCTTATGAGACAGTTGCACTGTCAAGGTACCAGCTGCACAGAGAGAAAGTTTATGTAATGAAACGGAGAGGATTGTAATCCCTGTTCTGTCCCTTTTAATTTCGATTTTTCAAATGACATGAGGAACCCAGGTGGAAAGATACGCTCTGCATTTCTGTCTGCATGGCAGAGGGGAAAATGTAATTGATTATTCTTATTAGGGAAACTAGTTTTGCCAAAAGTATTTAGTTTATTCAGTTTCATCCTTAAAGTGAAATGTGCACTGTGGGTAGATATTCTATTTTATATGTAGCTTGAGCTGACTAGCAATGTTTCAATTATAGCAATAACGAAGAATACAATATTAACTTAATTAGAAAATTAATGGAAAGGGGGGAAGGCTGCTGTGATCAAACCCCCAAAATAGTTAACTGTTGTATAATCCGTAACTGTCACTGCTTCTGTCTTTAGAAATGTTATGAGAAAAGAGTTGCCTCAAAACCATTAAAGGGAAGAATGGCTAGAAAAAAGATGCAAATATTTGACAGTGAGGTTCAAATAATGGCTTCAGAGAGTGAAGGAAACAAATTGTCTTCTATTTTTCCTTTAATTCAGTCTAATAATAAATGTATTTTCTGTACATAATTGTTCTTTGCAGGAGAATTCTTCCTGAGTATATTCAGGAACTGTTTATGTTATCACTGTAGTACTTATAAATGTATCAGAATCTGCGGAAGGTAACGTTCAGAAAAAGACATGGAACTACCCAAGAATTTTGCCCAATGAAAGAGACCCTCGGATTTTGTGCTACTAGTAAGAAAATACTTGGAAGAGACATCTACATTTGTGTCCCCAAAGTACATGTGCTTTCCATTACTGTATCAAGAATTCATTATTGGCTATAAAAATTAGGTAACTTAGTATCAAATAATGGGATTTGCATGCAAAATGTAGATTGTATATGCTGCTATTAAAATTTTATTTTTAAAAATTTATCAGTGTAGTCAGGTGTCATCTGAAAAAGTGCTTTAGAAGATAACTCCTCAGTCAGGCCAAAGAACATCAAAACAACAATTAATATTGCTGCTGAGTGCCAAAGCATATCTGAAATTTGAGGCAACAGTGTCACTCTTCTATGTATGGAGAGCTACTAAGCCAAAGGAACAGAGGGAACTTTAAGAAGCTATTACTGAACTGTCTTTTCCTTTCGTATGGTTATAATTGACAAAGGAAAGCAACCTGAGAGAACACAGCAGGCTGGTTCCAGAACACAGATTTTGCCCCTCAGCATTAAACAAGTAAAAATCTTATGGTACCAGTGAGATTGCAGTAAAAGAGCAAGCGATGGCCAAAACTGCACTCTATTGATTTTTTTTTAAACTTGTGAACATTTTTGAATTATTTTGGGAAGAGAACCTGTGAACAACAAGCATTTTGAATTGCTTCAGGAAGAGAACCTGTGAACACAAGCACTTTATAAAGTCTGTCAGCTTAATAGTGTTGTAATCTGTTATGAATTCAATTGTTTGGAAGCTTTCCTCATACCATTTTAGTTTTCAGTTCTTGGATCAAGGCTACAGTGATTCATGTACCTGGCTAACAGCCTAGAAGAAAATTTTGCAAAAGAAAGGAAGGAGAAGAATCTGTGAATGAATCTTTCTGAAATTTTCAGAAATTCAGGAAGAACAGAGAGCCAAAATCTGTGCTAAATATTCAGAGTGGAAGTATAAGCATAGAGGAACCAGTTCCCTGTACCCTTTCCCTCTTTCATAATGACTGATGATTATGAAAGGCTTAAGGGGAATAGAAAGGATTTTTAAGGTAAGTAAATACCCAAGAAAATACAGAACTTCAATACCAACTGTCTCCTGCTTACCTTACTGCTACACACCTGGAGACCTCCTGCATGGTCAACAAAACCAGCTATCTCAGTCTGTTATATTTGTCTTCCTCATTCTGTGGTAGCTAAATTGACAAATGGTGATCTCCTTCTCTTTGTTATATGTCAGAGATGTATCCAGTGCATAGGGTCAAAGGTAAGGATTAGAGTGTAGGGTTAAGTCGCAGGTAGGGGATGTTCAGGCGTTCATTGTACAAAGATTTGGAGAAAAGTTCTGACCTCAGTTACACAGCTGTGAACTTAGAGCAGCGGTTCTTCAGGTAGCAGTTGATGCAGATGTATCCTAACCTTTTTCAAATGTGTGTTGTATACTTGAAGGAGAGATAAATTAATACCACTTATAAAAATATCGGTATGCTGGAAACTTCCTATAAGGATGAAAAAAAAAAAAAGCATCCATTTCCTTTATTGCAGACTTCATTTTATGAAGCACAGACTTGGCACTACTGCCATTTTTCAAGTGTGGGAACATGAGTAAGAAAAATGTCTAAAATAAGTTCTTAGCTTATRATATCTATACATTTGATTCTAGGGGAACAAGTCCTTGGACCTGGCTTGAAGTGAAGATGAAGAGGAAATATACACTGTGTGGATCCATAGTTGAAGAAATTTGTGGAAGAGCTTTTGGTAAGCACTCTGCAGACTTCARCACATATATCTGCTAGTGAACTTAAGTAACAATCTTCAAATGCTTACGTTGCTTTAGTCCTAAAGCTCTCTCAAGTGAAGTCAGATACTAAATTATCATGGGTTTTGAGTCCCCTCACCATGATATGTGCAAAAGTATTTTAGGCATTAGTGTAGAAATAAATCCTTAACTCCTTTTCACTGAGATACTGAATACCTTCACTGCTGCTTGGAGGTAAGTTCTTGACCGAAAAATGCCAGAGCTCAAGCTCAAAAGACAATATCAATCTCATCTAAAAGAAATAGAAGAACAAAGAATAGTGTTGAGGAGCTAGGCAGATCACCATGCAGACTGTAGGGTGCCCTTGCAATGATAAGAACAGGGGAGAAGAAAGCAGTAGGAATTAGCAGGACTATGGGAGATGACACACACAGCTCCTGGCATAAGGGAACCCAGAGGGCTTCTGGGCTAGGGAAATTTTGCATAGGGACTTTATTGGGGGAAAAGTAGGCCACAATGTATGCAATATGATCTGTCTATAGAACAGCAAAATGCATAGTTTGAGTAAGGTTTTAAAAACTGTAAGTGACTTAGGTATCTATGTCTTATTGAAGGATTGGTCAGATGTACCTGGCATGATTTTTGGGGGGAGATAATAGAAAAAAGTTGTGGATGTGAAGTTACAGTCTGCTGGCTTTCCACTAAATCCTTACATATATCTTTAGAGAAATCAGAGTAGGCAGTTTTGCACTTAGTGAACTGTTAGAGAGTGCCCAAACAGAGAGTTAACATGTTCTGGTGAATGGGCTGTGAATTCCTTTCCTTGCTTAGTGAAATATGCTTCATGTGTAGAAAAGCACATCTGTGTAAGGGCTCATCTACATAGGGACTCTCATGATCATTAAGGTAGATGTACTAAAGATAAAATCTTAGTATGTAAGATTTGTACTGTATTAAGTATTATTAGCGAGCTCTCATTCAATTGTAAAGGGATAATTGATATTTCTCCTTAAAAACGTGTAACCTTCTGTGAAGCGCACAAACTGCATCTCCTTTTCCTGGAACAGGCAGTTTCATGTTTTATGTACCAGTCTCTATTGAAACTCTGTATGTGAAAAATAATGCTTACCTTAAACCTCTTCCTCTCTTCCCCCCCCCCCCAAGTTCTCTTAGTTTTCAAAAACTTTCCCTGTGCCTTTACAATTTGCCATGCAGGGTTGGAATGAAATGTATGCAAAACTATTCCCGTAGAGATGGCAAAGAATATAGTGGATTCTGTCTCCATGGAGTAGGAGACTTGTGTTAATTATCTTTTTTCATAGCTGCATTATTCCTAAAATATATTCTGGATAAATGATTGTAGTTTTGGATAGAAGACATTTTTTTCCACTTCCAGCTCCGGTGCATACTATAAACTTAATTACCTCTGATAGCACCTCTGTTCAAAAATTGTTGAGCTTTTTGTCTGGCCAGCCTTTGAGAGCATATGTCTGCAGTACTTTATATCTTGAAATAAATTGAGAGAACTTTCACAGTTCAGTAGAACCATCTGACTTGCTAGGCACAAAATAAGATGGAGTTGCTCTTGTTCACCAGCCAGATGGATTCTACAGATTCTGTATTTCAGAGTCTGATATGTACTTTTGGCAATAATTTTTAATGTACAGCTTAGCTTGAGTTTGTAATTTGTGACGACCTTCACTTGATTGGACAGTGATTTTAAAGTGTACAGTCCATCAGCTGTTTGTTTGATAGCAGTCATGCAGTTCTAGAGTCTGCTTTCTGATAAATTCTCCTTTTAAAAAGTGCTCCATGTTTTCTGAGGAGGAAAAAAGGGAATTTCTTGGACATTTCCAAACTTCTATGAAGTTGAGTTCACGAATATGTAATGTTTAAGAAAGTTGGCTTTTAATGAGCTGGTCCCCTTCCTCATGACAAAAATCAGGCCTCTTTGGGACAAAATCCTCCACAAAATACATTTTGTATTCTGAAGAAGGCAGCGAAGGTATATCTGCTCTTCTATCCTTCACCTCTTTCTCAAACACTATCAAATTTTGCCAAACTTTAATGAATGTTCTTTTGATATTCTTCCAATTAAGCATTTAGAAAAGGGTATATGCACTTGTTTATCAGAAATGCTAGGTGTTCGTCACTCCTACACAGGTGAGTAAGAACTGCAGATGTTTGCCCCTTTTCAAAGTCACTTTCACACTATAACGGGCTGGGCACCCAAAATTGGTGTCTGTGAAAATCAGACCTTATATTTGAAAACTGACAGGGGTGTGTAGCAATCTGGTTGATTCAGACAATTAATATTCAAATATTTCTAAACCATTCCTATGTCTTGTAAAGAAAAGAAAGCTTTCCAGTTCAGCAGTCAACAGAGAGGAATTAGAAATGCCTCATAGTTCCCCCAAAAGACTTGCTTTTTCTGTGAAATAAAGATAGATCTGACTGGACCCTGAAATTTTTTTATGGCATGTGCTTGTCGTGAGCTGATGTGGAGCGCAGGTGGGCTGAGGGAGATGAGAAGATACCCATCTACCTAAGGGACACTGTGAAATCCTCCCCTGAGGCAGGAGGAAAAACAAAGACTAGTGTGAAAGGACCAGGGGCTCCCTTTATGGGTACAAAGAGAATGATTTTTATGGCATACCCGCCTGGGATGAAGTGGCAGCAGCCAGCTTTGTTTTCATTCCAAAGGATGTATGGCACACAAAATGAATCCTGGGAGGTCTTGTGAAGACAGCAGGGGTCCCAGGGCTTTTAGATGGCAATTTCTTTAAGTTCAGTTAAGCTGTATACTTTTGCTATAAATATCCTGATTTTATATAAAATTTTTTTCATTTATGATGAATTTATATAAAATTAGTTACACAGACATCTGAGATGAGAAACTTTAGGTCTCAGACTGGTGAAAAGTCATCTCTAGGATCATTTTTCAAACCTTTCTGTTAAGTAAGGAGGCTGAACCCATTCACTCTTTGAGGCTGCAGCTCTGTGCTCCTAGGTCCAGCCAACAGCAAGTTTGAGAATGCATTCCCAGTAAGTACCCACACAAACACACATATATAACATATACACAGCTGGCCACATAGATCAACATAGACACATTCAGCATCACAAACCAACAGTCTCATCCTGTTCTTCTCTCTGGCTGATCATGAGGTAGGTCTGTTAGTGGGACATACATGTGTATGTACTATGTAGATCTGTCCAGCAACTGGATTTAGATGCTAAATCCACCGAGGAATCGGCCACTGGATCTCCCCAATTGCCTCCCCTCATGTATCTGGATATATGAGCCCACAAAGCCTGCAGCCACACTCCAGTTAGTGGTACAGACCCTTCTCACTCCTTCCTGCCATGGACCCTATCTAGCAGCTGGCCTTGGACATGCAGGCCATCTTTAATCTGAAGTTTGACCTTGGTTTTAAATATATTGGATTATATGGAGCTTAGTGGCTGCATTATGTAGAACATTCAATAAAAGGCATGCCAGAACAGTATAAATTTCAGTGGATGTGTACAGATTACAGATAATTACCAGTAGCAGTCATCATGCATACAAAATAATGATGATTCTGGACATTGAAAATAACTACCCTTCTGCCTCTCTTTTTAACACTAGTACTTATTCTCATGTGAAAAGCACAATAGTTTCCTTTCTTTTCTTCCTCATGATAACCAGTGGCACCAGCTCACTTTTGTCCCTCTGTTCCTTTCTGTGACTATGGGAGAAAAACTCTCTGAAAAGTGAGAGGTCCTTTTCAGGACCTCACCAGCAATCTGTATTTGATCTTTTTCATCCGGTTAATTTCCTCCTGCAAAGTAAATTCGTTAGAGATCAGATAGTTTTAGGCATCAAAAATAAGACAATGCATTATCTGCTATAAATCCCCAGCAAATTACTGAGAAGTATGGGTTAGATTAGAGGAAATCAAGTATACCTTGTGATAGTTTATCACTTTTTCAGTTAAGATAACAGGTCATTTTTGTGCAATAATAGAAGATTATCCCATGCCTTGGTTTTCCCAGCATGGGATTCTAGTGAATGTCATTACAGACAATGGACTTTGGGTTGCTTCTTGGGATTTTGCAGAGTTTTACAAAGCAGCAAAACTTGAACATTGTGCTCTCACCATATCGTAGCAAGCCAAATGGCAGAAGCAGTATCAAAATTGTCAGGAGACCAAACAAACAAAACTGCCACAACTGTTAAAAGGCAAAGTATATATTCATGTAAATAACGTTGAAGTTCAGGAGTACATCTACAAAAGGCTCACCCTGCTACTTGTGGACTCTATTTTAAAATAACACTTAAGGAAAAAATTATAGAATGAGAAGTCAATGAGCATAGGTAAAAATGTCAGTCCTTCATGTTATTTGAAGAGACCTATTGCAATGAATGAAGTGCATTCATGAAAGTATTTTTAGATATAATGTGAGGCACTTGTAAGATGTTAGATACACATTTCGAACATGAGTTTGCTCTTCCCTACCTTCATTGAAACGACCTTTCGCACTATCCTCCTCTCCACCATCGATCTCTTCWCTAAAAATTTGCAGCTAACACAACTCTATTTATTTCTGTAGTTAACTCATACACGTTCATAGATTTAGCAGGTGCAGATGCAGTTCATTTCATAATCTGTGTGATCCGGTTACTAAATGTGCAGGTTGCCCATAGCATCATTTATCTAACCATATTCTGGCAAATTCTGTACAATAGATCACACTACAGGGTTCATCTCCAAATTACTGACTGATAATTTGTGTGCCGTATATGCTATAATAGTTAGACTATGGAAGTAACTGCTGTCAATGTTATCACTTTCGGCTCAGAAGAGCTGGTAACTCATCTGTTATCAGTCATTATTATCACTCATTTGAATTCTGGGGACATGTTGACAGTTTATGAATTTCTGCAGTTTCTCAAGGAGATCTAGGGAAAAGCTTGGAAAACAACTATTAATAACTACACTATTTTTCCATAACTTTTAGGGCTCACAGCTTTCCCTTATTTGAAAAAATACTAACAGTGTTTAATCCAGATCGGTTCAGAGAAATTGGTGTTATTGATAGATTAATCCCAAAGCCTTTGTTACTTTACTGATGTTAGTATTACCTGAGTCTTTGTTCCAACTTTGTGTTGTATTGAGCAAGGTAACAATCACTGCTAAACCCAATAAAGAGCAGAAATTTATTTATATCTTCATCAATGACTAGAAATGATTTTGTATCCGTTGAGATATGGAACACATGCAAAATGGCACATATACCTGCTTTTACGACAACGTTTTGTCAACACAGTCATCTTGATTAGCTTACAACAGGCAATACATACAGCTTTGTCATGTAGCTTACCTCTGTAGCCCAACATTTCCATTTTTCAAGCAGGAATATGGGACTTCACTTGGACTATACAAATATTTTCTCTACTATTGAATCTTTTGGCAATGAGCAATATTAATGATTGATTGATTGGATCTTCTGTTGAATCTTTCAGCTTCTTGTGTTGGTATCTTCTAGTAGACATCAAACTGCCTTAAATATGTTAATTTTTACACCTTTGCTACAGCTGATGCACATTCTGAAAGCTATGAAAATATTTCATTCTTTGGAACAGACTCATTTCATTTGTGTTACAGGCTGATAGCATGAGACTGGTATAACTACTCCATATAAAAGTTTGTTTGCTTAATTTTAATCATAATCCATTTGATATTGCTAATACCAAGGAGAATAAGGCCTAGTGGTTGTCTGTCTCTAATACTAGTTCTCTGCTTTGAATATGAATTAACATCTGTTCTGTGCTTTGAGCACATCCTTTCCTAGATCTTTCCAATTATTTTATTTGTTTTTTATTTATTTTGTTTTAATTTTGTGCTCATAAAGTTGCATGAAGGAGGCTGACTAATTTGTCAGTTGATGAACTGACAGGATATGTCTCCCAGTACTCTGGGGTTTTGCCTCATTGTTTGCAATCCTGCCTCCTCCTGCAGGATTTCAATATTTGCTTGGTCTCTTTCACCTGTATTACCACACAGTGAAGGGCACTGGCCTAACTATTGCCATCCAAGAAAGAGATTTTGGGGTTATAACAGGTAAACCCAGGAAAATACCAGCTTGATGGTTGGCAGTGGTCAAAAAAGCAAATAAAATGTTAAAAAAGTAATAAAGAACAAAATTGAAAATATTATAATGCCTCTGAATACCAGCACTGTAACTTGAGCAGTACGTAGTTCAAGCTACCCATCCCCCAGATAATACTGTATAACTCTTCAGCTTCGGAGACAATTGAAAGGAGATTTGAATGTGTTCAGTCATGAGTAATGTGGAGAAATCAACATCGAACAAAATTGTTCATGCTCCTGTAGTCAAGAATAGAAAGCGCATAACAGCAGGTATCAGGTTAACAAAAAACTGTATGTGCTCATCATGCAATTAGGTTGTGAAACTGTTTTCCTATCATGCTGATGATTTTATATGTATTCAAAAAATGACTAGGCAAATTTGTGAATGAAAAATTCATGAAGGATGAGTAAGCACACAGATATTGCTTCTTCATCAAGAAATCTGAGCTGCAACCCAGTGGAGGCTAGGAGAGTGCACTTTGGGAGCATCATTCCAAGTCATTCTTACATTTTTCCTTTTTATACACTCTTGGAATCTGTTGGAGGCAAGATACTCAGTTGGCTGGCCCTCGGGCTTCATGCAGAGACTCTTGTACTGGAGTCTAACAATGTTTTAAGGATTTGCATTAGAAAAATTTGAAATTGTTTAGTTACACTGTCTTTTTCAAATGCCTCGTGGGTGCTTCAGCATTTAAGAGAGGGTTGGAGTCTGGCAATAACCTTTGATCTAGGACTAAATATGTTTGTATCTTAACTCTAAATAGTTTTTTGCTGTCTCCTTGGTTGTTACTTGGCTGGACCTACTGGGGTTCTACTAGCAAGCTGAGGGTAGCCAATTAGAACTGATATTCCCCTATTTTTAAGAAGGCCAGTGGCAGCTGAGTGGCTATTCTGGTGTAGACTGGGAAGTAATATGCATAATTTAGTTTATCATGTAGAAAAGCCAAATAATTGTACCACAGATGGAATTCAACTGTATTATACCCTCTCCTTCCCTAGGTGTTCGGATGTGTCTCAGCATGTTGCCTGTTGCATCACTGTAACAAATCCAAAAAACTGTCAGATTTCCATGATCACCATCTTTTTGGAACATGAAGTAGACTTTAAGTAGATGATTCATGAGAATATGTTGTTGGAAAGGACTGTGCTGAAGTGTATGTGGCAGATGTCAAAGAAATATTGCTGCTATATTTTAAGTGATACTTCCAATTGGGGCATCCTTGGGAGTGTAAATATCCTATAGCAACAAGGAAAAAAATCCTTCTGTACTAATCTGAGAAGTGTTTGTATCTAGTTTTGTAGAGCTAGACTGAATATTAATAATGATACTGATAATGGACAGACCTCTGAGATAATGCAGCTAGATTCTGTGCAAAGTGCCCACAAATCTGGATCTTGGAAACATTTTACCTGTAGTCGGCAGAAGGTTGCATAATGATACCAAAGTCATCCTTCTAAATAGCATTTTGAAATACATTGTGCTTCCATGCTACTTTGCAGCTATTGCATATTTTCTCTTCATTGCTTTTTGTCATTATTTAGCACCATAAAAGTGACACTTATGTTTCCAGCTTGCAAAAAATTTTGCGCAAAATGCACAGAATTTTGCTAGCACCTTGTAAATGACAGTAATAGTAGTAGATATAAAGGTAGAATTCCTACTGTGGCAGACGATTTTCCTTGCATATATATCTAAAAGTGTGACTTTCTTGGAAACGTTAATCATATGGAGTGGTTGTTACAAACAACAATGGACTTAGTTAAAACACATGAATAAATCTAACATAAATGTTGATTCCTTGCATGTCTTGTGAATTAAGTTAGTACTATGTTGGAAATTCTAAAAAACTCCAGAAATTCCTGATAGGATAGAGAGGAGTAAAGCCAGCTCATATGGACATGACAAGAGTGAAGGAACCTGCATGCCAAGACGCGCACAGAGATTAAGGACAATATCCATTGCTGTAATGGCAGTTTCCTAAGAACGAAAGAAGGAAGCTGAAAAGAATGAGTCTGACCAGAAAGAGAAACTTGTGAATGGCTTTGGGACTGTAGACTATCCGCCAGTAAAAAATGTAGTTCTAGTAGGACATCATCTAATATAAATATGACCAGGGCCTATTTGTATAAACCGCTCAGCCTTTTTGTTTCAAATATCTCTTTCGATTACAAGGGGGGAAAAAACACTTTGGATGATCAGACCATAAAAATAACTCCATGTAAATTGGTGTAAGGTTTGCTTGTTTGAAAACCATAGATGGTAGAGCTTAAAACGCTGTTGCAATTAAGGATAGTTCTAGCAGGGGCTGAGCAACAAAGTAGACAAAGTAGCCATTCTCCTTGGATCCATTTTTATTTCCCTTGAAGTCAATGGCAAAGTTTCAAATCAGTCTTTTTCCTTCTGGCTTTAACCAAAGAAATATACTTTAAAACACGATAGAAAAAGGAAGAATTTCTCTGTAGCTGAGTTATACTAGATATTATCTTTGAGCATATTTTGTAGTTAGGTTACACATTGCTGTAAAAGGGTTCCACTGGAAATGCTGACATCCTTAACTATGGAAACAAAAATGCACTGTTTATTATAGTTTGTTTAAAGCAAAGGTTTTTACTTAAGTCTTTGGCATGGCACATGTACCTGTGGCTACAGTAGCAATAATTTTCTCCTTGTAATGAACCAAATATTAAAGAGTGAATTCCTTTTTGTTTTTTGTAAGAACCAGCTTTTGTAAGAATTCAGGTAAACAATGTTTCAAATTCCTCTCAGCACCATCAAAATGGTCCCAAATGCTGATCAAAATAAAGCCAGATGCATTCAAATTTGGTGAAATATTCACTGGCAAGTTTACTGAGTGAAAGCATTCATTTTAAACATATGTTCCCTCACAGAGACTTGTCCTGTGAGTTGAAGAAATGTGTTCTCAATAGTATACCTCCAATGATAATTTCCATATTATAATTTCTTAAGCCACAGACTTTTTTTTTTTTTTTTAATTTAATTACATGCAAGATTATCTGGCCCATCTCTCTATGTAACCAAGMCAAGTCGACTGGGTACACTGGGCGTTCAATAAGGCTTCTTTGCTGGCCAGCCTTCCCCTCTTCATAACAAAATTGTAAAGGTTGTAAAGAAATATATTCTAGGAACTTGCTCATATAATAACAAAGTTAGAATCAATGATTTCTGCCTTCAGAACTAATTGTTAATATAGCAGCCAGAATTTTACTTAATATATGTGTTTGACGAAATACTTAGACTGAACTGTTTTTTGACAAACTGGATGAATGAGTAAAGTATACTGCACCTGCCCAAGGCTTACTGAGTAGTGCTGTTCATACCAGCCTTGGCGATATGCCTTTTAGAAGGCTTGGAACGAGCAGGAGTGATAGGAGTGAACTCTATCTAAGAACACAGAGACTGCAGAAAACACTTTGAACATACGTGACGACTATAGATTAATTATAACTGTTATTGCAAATTTTATTTAGCTTGCAGTTTGCAGTGAAAAGGTCAGTATCATGTGTTATGATACCACACATATGTACATATGCAAAAAAAAAATTGTATATATATATTTACAGACATACACCTTTCTATTTGAAAGGCTTAAATCCTGCTTTTTGTCTGAATATGAAATGATAGCATTAAAAATATAGGCCATATAGTATAAACGAGGCTCCAAGCAACAGCCACAGAAATCTTCTTTCCTCTTAGTTTCTGTCTGCAAGYTAAAATGAATTCCATGATGTGACACTGTCAGCTAGTTTTGCGCTTTCATGAATTTTCTCAAAAAGAAGCGCACTTTTGATGTTGTTCTACTTATGTCTCATCAAAGGTTTTGTGGCAGCTGCATTTCATGGTTTTCTGCAAAACCACCTGGAAAACATCCGTCGTCTGAAAGTGATATTCTTAAGAGTGCCTTGCAGACTCAGATTTGCAGGTTGCTGAATGCTACTAAATTGAAAATGACCCTATTTGAAAGGAAATGGATGCCATCAATCCTTTAAGAATATCAAAAGCTACAGTACAAACAGCTCACAAAATATAATGGGTGTCTAGAGATCCAGCTGTAAAGCTGCCGTGCTAGTATAATGTGTTGAATTTTAGACATATACAATAAGATTTTGTATATCTTATTTTAAATGAGTTTATGCTGAATAGCTATTTTAACACTTTACTGAATATGTGATTACCTGTGCTTACTGAAAGAGCGAAGGCCTGTATTTAATGGGATTGTAGTTAAGTACTCCTGTTAACATTTTTTCTCCCCTCTATCAAGTTATCAAAGAGAAAACTATATGCATTCTGCTTTTTCCAAAAGTACATACATTCAAAGATCATTGAAGAAAAATTTTACTGCTATTGAACAGCAATTAGAGAAATAGTTGAAGTACTATTAGTTCTAATACGAGATAAGGATTAAATTACAAACGTTCATAATGAAGTTATTCATGAAATCCCACAGATCCAAGGACTTCTGTTGTTCTGTATAATTCTATGCATTCATTCATAAATTATTAATAAAAGAGGGGAATAAAACATACCATCGRCATATTTTGCTGTCTCAGTTATTTCAAAGAGTTAAAACTTTTGACTGCAGAGAGTTACAGAAGGATCTTTTAGGGCTGAATGATGCAGTGATATAATAACAAAYTGTTAAAAAAGTACCGAGTAATATGTAGAGGAAACCAAATCTAATTCTACACAACAATGATCTCTAAATTAGCTACTGTCACTCAGAAGAGATCTATGACTGTTTTGGATGGTTCTCCAAAAATGTCAGCTGAATGCTTGCACTGGATTATTCTAAGTATCTATAGAAAATATACATTTTGATTGGAACTATTTTTTAACAAATCATTTTTTGAAAGAAAAGCTTTAATAAAAGGCTTTTCATACCCATCTTGTTATTCAATGAAAATTAATTACAATTGTTATAGAAAAATATCCAAAATTAGTGGAAAAAATTCAAGTAAAGTGAGAAACTCTTTTTCTTTTGCATTAACCTCTATGCATTTCCATCAATTATTTCTGGTGGCACTTAAATTA
Organism: Rhea americana; assembly: GCF_003343005.1. NCBI lineage: Eukaryota > Metazoa > Chordata > Aves > Rheiformes > Rheidae > Rhea > Rhea americana. The sequence goes on along the minus strand of NW_028186038.1, from coordinate 2,033,369 downwards.
ATGTTGTGATTCATACTATTAATTWATTCAAAGAATTACATAGATAGCATGTAACAATTATCTACGACATCCTGCAGTATTGCCTTCACTAACTGCTACATGAAAGGCAGATATCTTCATGCTAATCTGACACCTTATACTGTTCAGGTGACGGAAAGGAGGCAGATGCTGGCTGTAATTAATCAGCAGAGAATCGTTCTGTCGGTGGAAAGCTCTCAGCTGGAMTAGAGCAGGCAGGGCTGGCTTCCACTCCAAACGCTTCCGCCACGCCGACGTCAGGGGAGGCGCAAAATTCTGACTCATTAATCCAGGTGAAGTGCAGGGTCCTATGAAAAACATGTGTTGCTAGGGTGTTGGGGGCGGTCAGCTTGCTCCCAGAATCATGGAACCGTAATTATTTCCTTGTCCTTCATCTACTGCACTGATCAGCTGAAGAACGTAGGAGAGAGAATAATGCAAGTAGAATTTGGACTCCGCTATTTTTGGAGTARTGTTTGTCCAATTAAAAAAAATAATTCTGAAAAGTATAATGGAGACTTGAAACATAAAAATCAATCTCCTAAACTATTTCACTTGTTACATCTACAAATATTTGTGAGGCTCTCCTCAGTCACTGATAAAAATCTTTATTTTAAGCAAAACTTTTCCTTAAAAATAACCTCCCCAAATTTATTGTTTTGATTTTTACAGAGAAGAGTGACTGRTAAGCTGCCCTTCTCTTTGGGTTCTCCAAGTGAGTAGTATGTATATGTTTTCAGTTAAATTTTTCCCCTATTTCTGCATTACRGTAGATATTAAAGCTAGATAATATCAAACCAGAAAATAGAATGAAAAATGAAAAATTTATTCAAAATGTGCAACAAAAACTTTCTATGGAGACTTTTGATTCAAAAATGAAAAAAATTATATTAAATTTAGTTTCTTTGCAGTTTTGTATTKTCTTCTGTTCCAAATCATAGAAGAAATCTCAAAAAAATTGCTCATTGGAAGATAAAATTACATAATTTATTTCAAGTATTGGCTGTAAAGGTTTTTAAATGAGGCCTTCTTAATTCCAGAATTGAAAGGCAAGAGGCAACATGCAAATTGTTGGAAATAGCAGCATAAATATGAGGTTTCAGCATTTTTCTCTATCAGTGGTCRGGGTTCCCTTGCTTTGTGCCCATTAGTTCTGGTGCTACTTTGTTTTTTTCCCGCCAGATGTCTCCACACTACGCAAGACGGATGCACGGGGTTTCTTTGGAAAGGATGTGCACRAAAAGCAGAGGTTGTGTGTGAACACTAAAAAGTTGTTTCTAAATTCTAACATGAACACTAGTGCAGGAGGGACACCCRATAGCTAATGTGGCCATTTCCCTCTTCTGGGGTCGCGCTGTTGTCCTGAACGTGTCTTTTCCAATGACAAGCAGTCTGCTGCCAGGTACCTCCCCTTTGGGATCTGCCTTCTTTTGGGCTGGACCCCTCTCTGCAACAAGGACAAACGTAACGTACAGAATTAGCACTGTAGTTGCAATGGAATTAGTGTTAAGAAATATGGATCTCTCTCTTTGCGTTTTTAATCATATATTTTTACAATGAGAGTAAAGTGCATTTATAAATCACTTGATTGGCTCTAAGTCACTTGGCTATTGCTTTGGCTGCCTCCCTGCCACCGCTAGCATACAAGCCAGCCAGGCAGTGTTGTCTTCTTTTGCAAAYTTACTCTATTAGGAGAGAGAGAACATGCAAGAAAATGAGCTTGTTTATATCATGTGTTTCATTGCTATTCATATCAAAACATTTTTCCATGTGTTTCATGACTATTCCTGTAAGAAAAAGCAGTTTTCAAATAAGCATATTTGCTGMTCTATCCTAAGAGCTCATACGATACGTAAATTAAAAATGTGCTGACAGGCACAACTGGTGGTGCCACTGCGTACTATTGAGAAGCCTTTTGTGAGTGGATCCTAGGACATTCTTTTCTCTACGTGCTACAAACTGGTATGTGTGAGAGTGACTGTTAGTTTCAGTACAATCTGCACCAGGACCCTTTCTAAGAGAAGCCAAACGACGCTGAGGCGGCAGTGTCTAATTGCATATAGATAGATACGTAGTGAGCTGTGGTCTACAAGGCATAGCGGTTAGCGGATGTTAGTGCCTACTTCTACACCGTTCTGCAGATGTACCCTTACAATGTTGTTTTTAAAGATGATGAACACTGTCGTTTGTTGTCTCTCTGAATGAATCAATAAGGAAAAAAATTTTGCCATTAATAGCATCACTCAGTTATAATTTCTGGCCCTTGTCTTGAGCTGCATCAATATTAACTAACTGAAGCATATTTTTTTCCAATCACTTTTGCACCCAATTCAATGGGGTTTCCCGTAAGACAAGTTCAATGCAAATACTGTCCATAGTAACATACATTCCTATATTAGCCATACTTAAGAGTTTGGGCTTTAACACTACTGTATTTGCTACACTTTGTATGTTTTTTATTACCTCACTAACAGTGCATTATGGAATTTCGTATGCCCAGCATTATATGGAAATACATCTGAGCAACATTTTTTGTTTCCATTTTATGAATCAGGAAGTTAAAACACAAAAAGAAAAAGATTCACTCCCATTCACAAAAGRCTGTGGTGTAGCAAGAAAAAGCAGAAGTCTAGACTCTTTGACGCCTACTTTAGTGTTCCTCACTGATCCATATCATCTCTTCTTGGAAATGCGAAGGATTCAAGATTTCATTTTCTGCTAAGTTTGTTCCAAAGAAAACATTTCTGCTAATAGAGGACTCCCTGCTAAATACAAATTAGTGTAAGTTAGCAAATTCGCAATGTGAAGATTGAGTTCCTTCCGCGTGTTTGGAATAAATGGCTTGTTTATTTGTGCCATTAAGATATACTGAGAAAGAAGTATTATTCTTCCTCAGTGCTGATTGTGCTGTTGACATGCAAAATCTCAAATTTACATTTCCTTTGCTGAGAAGCTTACTGCACAGAGGAGAGAGAGGCAGGGAGAGAAGCTATAAGTAAGGAACTGTTTGATTAGATGGTGATTCACAACAGTATGGCTAAGAGTGCTTCTCGTGTATTATTAAATAGTAATTAAAAATACTTTTTTAAAAAAAATAGAAGGTGTTTTCCGGACACACAGCAACTGAAATATCAGTGGAACTCTGTAATTCAGCTACAGAAAACAGTACCTGGGTTTAGTCAAAAGAATGCTCCTTCTCTTTCATGCCTTCTATTCTAAGTGCTAAAAAGCATGAAGAAATGGATTATTTCAGTGCATCCACAGCTAAGTGCTAAGTCTTAGAAGACGTTTAACAAAATGATTACAAGAATCAAATGAATATACTTTAAGGTTACATCAGAAGGCAACCTTTGAGCAGCTGCTATTACTGAAGTATGTTGCTTTTAAAGGAATACATATTGCTTTACTCTACAAGGTGTCTTAGCTCATTAACACTTATTTCTGATTGCATCTTGGCAATCATCATTCACTCTGTCAATGTGCCCCTTGCCTGCTTTATTAAGATTTAAGATATCTGTCCATAGGAGTCCACTTGTATAAAGAAATATTGTCTATTTCCATTTGTGAAAGGATACTATCAAAAGGGAATGTGGAAGCAGAAAGGCTTACCTGCCTTTCAGTGTTTGCTCTCTTCTCAGGGCAAATACATGAATTAGGTTTGAATTYCATGGTCTTGGTGCTACTATCATCCACTTTTGATGTTTTCTGCTCTTGATTTTGCCTCTTCTTACCATCAGTATATGACAAAGAACGAATGTTTATTATGYATAGAAAAATGCCAGCAAAAAGTAGTGTGTTAAATAAGTGAATTTTTATTTTAAAGAATTTTACCTCCTTAAATCAAGMTCCAGCTGATTTTTAATGTAACTCGGGCCATGATTTGATACAAAGAAAATATAAAATCAGAGACAGTCAMCTTTTAATTGTGAAATTGGTACAGGATTAATAACTATGTTTGGTAAACTATAGTTCTAGCCTTTCAAAAGACTTGTGGTCCACAGAACTGTGTTGRTATTAAGATATATACCACAAAATGAAAATATTTGAGAAGCATTGCTATACAACACATCTAAAAATATGCTTCAAAGAAAATCTTTGCAATTTGMTTTAATTAATTTCATAACAGACATTCACACAGCTTCCTGATTGTAACTGATTGGATAATACATAGCCCAGCACATTTTTACTAWAGACAAGGAGAGTTGTGCCATCTATATACACATGCATAGCAAATATGTAATACCATTACCTTACCAAAAAGGCTTTACACTTAAATATATCTGTACATATAYGTGCATACACATATATGGATCTATACATATATGTCGTTATAAAGGGATTCTATATAAAGAAGGTCTCTAGTATTTCATTTTTAATCCATGTAAAGTATTTGTATAGTTGTTTAAACAGCTGCTCTTTCTAGTCTATTTAGTGTACTTCCACACTTTTGCAAAGTTCTCATAGGGTCCCYGAGGTTACAAGTAGCTGTGGCATTAGATTGTGAATTTCTGATTTTCAAAAGCACTGTGTACCCAGCTGCCAGTTTTTATTCGTTGTTTCCATTTACTCTTTCCTTGATACTTCAGCTTTCTCAGCCCGTATTTCTAACATTTGAGAAGGCTGGACTGCAACTCCAGCAAGTTCTTCAACAGCTGCTACTGGTTAGTCAGCATTTTGTACGTGATTGTCAATTGTCACTCCATGGCAGGAAAAAYGCTGTGCTGTGTAATGTCACACATATTTAATACGTGAAGAACTTTTGTAGGCAGCATGTGCCTTAAAATATTTCCTAAAATAAAGAGCTTTCTAAATACCTTTTCCATATGTTACGCCTACAAAACATCATTTTCTGATGTTTCTTTTAGAAGTGTCCATAGTCACCAGCCATAACTGTATTGATTTCCTCTCCTGCTTTGCTAGCTATGAGATCTACTCTGTGTTGAAGTGGCAATGCTTTAATTTGCTGCTTTTGTCATGAGGAAGGGTTTTATTTTTTGAGTAGGTTAAGGGTGTGGTGCTTTTGCAAAGAGCTGTGAAAGCAAYTCTAAACTCTTTCTAACAGAGTATTCCACAACTGCAGGATCYGAACTGACAGTATTTTGGCCCTCGTCCTCAGCTGCACTGCAGCCTCTTTGCACCATGCCAATAGCGCAAGGTGACTCTAGCCAGTTTAATTGGCCGTGGAGGGATCTGCTCAACATAAGGATCCTCCCTGGAGGCTATGCAGTGTGTGGCTGGGGCATCCTTACAGAACTGCCAAGCCGGCTAATGCAGAAGCCTTCAGGAACGTTGGCAGCCCGTGTAGATCCGATTATACTTTGGACAGCTATGATTTATGTGAAGAGCCTAGACCAATGTGTGTACAGCCAGCCCACTGTTCAGCCAGTGCTGGCAGAGAAGTATTTATGGTGTACCCATGCAGTACATGAATTGGTTTGATTATCTATTTTATATGCGATCTACACCATGTTAAATACATGACATTTTGGTTAAAATTCTGGGAAAGGTATTTGATCAGTGTATTTCTGCTCTTTTGCTACATAATTATCATTGGTAATAGAAATGTCCCAGTCTGTAATTTTAACTTCAGGGCTATTCATGTTTAGGGCTAAACATAAGCCCTCGTGGAGAAAGTCCTTTGTTGTATTGGAAAGGGTTAATCGAAGATGAAGAGCAAGGGATGTGCAGTTAAGATATTTGCATGAAATTGTTAAGGGAGTTGTGGAAAGCATTTTAATTTTATAATCTTTCATAAATTATTCATTTTTTAAAATAACACCACAAATTTGAACACAGCTGAAAGGTAACAGTCTCTGCACCGTATCACAGCTTCTGCAATCACAGTGGAAAATGTGCCCTTTCAGATTAGGTTTGCTCCAGCCATTATTTCAATGAGAGAGAGCAAAGGAAACAGATATTCAAGCTTTTCCCTTTTCTTTCCCCTCTCCCATCTAGAAAAATATGGCACTGTGTCAGGTGGGTATTTCAGAATAAAAGGAATAGCTTTTGTTTATATTCTTTTATCTAGTTTTCAGAGCTTTTTTATATTTCAAATTGTTTTCTGTCATAGTTCTGAATATATATCTTACATAAGGCTCGCATTGCATTTATTGATGATTCAATACCATTTGTTCTTCTCTGAGAAGGTGATAATGATTTCCCCCCCCCACCTTTTTTTTTAAGTGTCATATACTGGCAATAAATGATTCAACCTTTCACTGAATTTTGAGAAAATATTCATTAATATAAGGGAATCATAGTTTACAATCCATTTGTAAGCCTGTATATTGAAAATGTGCAATCATAGCAAAGTGATAAGGCTATATGCACATGGAAAAAATAGGTGGCTGAAAAATAAGTGTAGGGGGACTATTTACTAGTTTCTCTTTGGTTGTTATCTAAACCCAATTGTGTAGCAATCTGAAAAGCATGCCAATATCAAGTTCTTAAAATATAGGATTAACTGTGCCGAGAGGAAGTGGTAGGTAACATCAGTGCACAGGTAACAATCCTGTTTATTCAAAATATGCATATGTCAGTTGAAGTGTTAATGAGGATCAGCATTTTCTGAACATATATATTTGAAATGAGTTTCTGAATAATTTCTTTTGGGAAATATATGAAAAGAAGCATAGCTTTTCAGATGTGTCAGGAGAGATATTTTGTGCACCTGAAAGGGACTGAAAGTGGATCAATGACTTAGTGTAATAGAACATCAAATAATCTCAAAGACTGATATGTTTATTGTCAAAATTTTGTAATGCCTTTTGGAGATCAGATTTACAAAAGATAGGAGGTTATAAGAGAAAATGATATTGGGTGTGCCCTAGAATTTGAATAGATGGAGTGTCAGAAATGACTGGATTGTTAGCCACTACTATGTTAGGAGAGTAGACGAGAGAGTTGTTGAGTGCTAATGAAATAGAGCTTGCCACTAGTTCAACTACTTTGACTTTAGCCTGCATTTCACACTGGTTCACTGGACTGTCACATAAGAGCTGATGGTGTTGGTGCATACTGTAGCAAAAAAGATCAAACCATCTACATTACCAAACCCTCCTCAGAATAGGCAGTTACCTGGTTGTTTTAGCAGAAAGACCAAGGACTGATTAGGCATGGAGAGAGAGTTACCCTAAGACAGGTATAAGAGAAAGAAAATTCTTATATATTGTATGCTTATAAAAATAAAGACTGCTTTTTATTGAATTTTATTATAGTCATTCATTGTTTTTGCACACTAAATGGAGGACTGAGAAGATTATTTTAATTATGCTCAGTGGTATGCATCACCAGAAGATACAACTGTATTGCTTTGAGCTATGATTTCCCCTTTCTAAAATTCAACGATAAATGCAAAATGGTGTAAATATTATGAAGAAAGATAGGTACAATTCCCAGAAAGCAAGTGCCTGTGTAATAAGGTCTTTGGCCAAATGAGTGTGAGTAGAAACTACCTGAATTTTTTGCTAACCATCAAGCAGTCGGCATTTTACTTTGCATCTCAGATGAAGACGTGAAATACTCTTCCAAAAAGGGAGACAAAGACTGACAAGAGGTGGAGATGTTTATAGAAGCAAGCTCATAAAGTCAAGAGTGAGAATAACCTATTTTATTTGCAAAACATGCTATCTAATGCCTCAGAGCAAACTGGTGTAGGTCTTTGCTTTGTGATTTTACAAATAGCACTATCAAAAACTTGGTTTCAGGACTCCCTGTTTCAGCTATGTGTTTGTGACTATATTTTCCAGTTTTACAATTTGGATGGTGCATCATGCAAGATTATTTTTGGAATTGCATTCATGGCACTACATCCTTGTGACATTTCTACTGTTGCTATACTTTTTTAAAGCAGTCTTACCATGTATGTTTTGTTGTTTGTGTATTAAAACATAACATATTACTGGAAATTTTGATAATGTATGTTAAACTGCATATTTTGTTGATCTCTGTATATTGAATATATAGCATATTTTGCCATTCTATTTTCTTTCCAGCTTCTCTCAAAAATAGTTATGTAGAAGTTTCTATCATGTATTTATCATGTGCCTTTTTTGATAGTCAGGTTCAGAAAAAGCATCGTACATATTTATCTCCTGGACATAAAAGAAATGACAGTAACAATGGTGATTAGCATTATGGGAGGATAAAAAACAGTTCCCAGTTAAAATGCAGCATTCAAACAGCTTGGCTAACATTTGTCCTCTAATCTCAAATGCTAATTGTGACTTTAAATTGCAGCAAATAGTCTAGCAAAACAACGTAATGTCACCTAAAAGATATGCCCCTGCAACATGTCACAGTGGGGGATGCAGCTATGCATGGCATGTGAAATGAAAGGTATGTCACATACCGGCATATCTGCTGTGTCTCTTCACCCACGCTGTAGCATTGCAGAGTTTAAGTGACATGACACAGTTGAAAAGCCAGCATATGACAAGCTCTTCATTTAGCTGAGGAGTATGCCAGATGCTAGGAAATACTGCAGTCTCCACTCATGTTCTGTATAATCATTTTCCATGCTTTTGTGCTCTCTCAAACGTGATGTTTTGAAACGCTATTTAGGCAGAATGATCATTATCCTACATTTTAGGTATGCATCTGGAATTAAAAAAATTAAAATAACCCTCTCCCCCACTCTCCTGCCCCAAATGTGTAAATCACTTAAATCATTTATTTCAGGAATCTACATTTTCCAAGGAGTATCTGAAATCCACATGATATCCCAAGTGCCAGATTTTGTATTTGGATCTCTGATTTAGATGAATAATGTGTAAAAGTTCATGAGGTATGAAACTGCGTATAGATAGCTCCTCACTGCTTTATGCACATGAGGACATTAAGGTTTCTTCCAAGGTCAGCTCAATTTATGCTCACCAAATATTGTCAGAAATCTCCCTTGCCTTCAGTGATAGCATATGACTAAGCATTTTGTTAATCTCAATTTACTGCCCAACCATGACTACTTTTGAAAAAGCCCTATTAAAATACAAAGGATGTGAAGACTCATACTTTCTTAAAGATGTCATGATATACTGATATGATAATTTAAATGAAAGGACCACTAGTTACTGTGACAGTCTTAATCTTCTATCTGCTTAAGTGCTATGAACTAGAGAGTTAATAGTATAATTTGGTTCTAAAACAGGTTTAAAAAATAATCACAGTGGATGAAGAGATCCCTATGCAATTTCTACATTTGTTTCAAAAGTATTCATCCATTCTTTAATGGTACTTATCAGCCCATTACTATAATCATGCTTATAACAAAGTGTATTTTATTTTCCTGTTCAAAGCAAGTAGTTGTCTGCATAAATTGGCAAGTAAAATTTTGCACTAAAAACTGTATTGCAATTAATGGCACTTTCAATCTTTGTAACTGTGTATGGTTGATGCAGGTTCTTGCAAATGCCACTGCAAAAAGTCCTTTTTAAAGCATGTAGCTATATGCTAAAAAGTTTAACAGATGATCAAACTGATTTGCATATACGTGTTGTCTCACACACTGACCAAAGCTGATCAAAGGATGCAAAGAAAATGAAGTGGTGATGGATAACGTAAGATAGTCTTCTCCTGTTGGAGGAGACTAAGGAAGCGAACATCCCTTCTCTTTTTAAATTGAATATATTTATTTGTTGTACTTACTCTGTAGTTCACTGCTTCAAATCCATTCCAGAGACAGAATCTTATTGCTATTTGAAAAATTACAAGCCAGTCAATGCAAAATGATGTGTATGTTCGTATGCTATCTGTATCATAAYAGCTTCCACATTTAAGTTTTGATTCCCTGCTGGTGACTTACCAAAAAGTGTAAGGATTAGCATGAATAGTAAAGATTTATGTCTATCTTGATCCAGAAATGTTCTTTTGTGGAAAAGGATAAGACATGTTATGTCTTCCTTTCCTGAAAAGCTGTGCAGGAAAGCTTTTTCTCTGTAGCTGGTATGCGTGTCACTGAATCTGAATGCTACCAGAAGTGTAAAACTATACTCTTAATCTTTAGGTGACGTTCTTCATTGTGCCTGCTGATAAGCTGAGAAAGTAAATGTTGGTCTTTGTTGGTTTTCCATTTTTTTTTCATAATCTCTGAGAAGCTATTGATAGGAACAAATGCTTCTAAAATTGTGATTGTAGATTTTTTGGCCATATTGTATCTTGGATCTGAGAATCTGGTCTGAGAATTAGTACAGTARCTAGTATAATGCACAAAATGACCAGTGAAGTATTCTTTGTATCATGAAGATAAGCTGCTGCATGTTGTACTGTTTCTGCACTGGAATTTCTACAAAGCATTTGCTCTGCAGCCTATATAGGTGGCATTGCAATAAAATGACTACCAGGATAATGAACGTGGTATTGCCATAGTTATATACAGCTCTGCAAGTCTGCTTGCTTTTAAGTCCACACAGTATCCATGACAGATGATAGTGAGTCCAGACGGAGTACTTCAACTTTTACTTTTARTAAGACAAAAAATACGAAATAATAATCAGAGTTGGTAGATAAATATCCTTGAGTTCTAATGCTTTTTGGATATCCAGGGAATGCTAAGCTGTATGTGTTCTTGATGATCAGAAGGCAAAACTGGTTTGAGAAAACTTTCCTCCAGATTTGCCTTCAAAAACGTTATCTTCATTTCCATGGCCTATCACTTACGTGCAACAGCTTTATGAATAAGCTGCATACATCAGGAGCACTTACAGAAGAACACAAACTTCTTAACATATCAATGTCCAATTACATACTAAATATCAATGATTCTGATTTTTCAGAATTATATATATATATATGTGTGTGTGTGTGTGTGTGTGTGTGTGTACACACTTTCACATCAATGAGTTGCTTTAGAACATTTGGTCTTCAATCTTGCTTTCTACAGGTCTACTCCTATAAATGGGGGACAGATATTTTTTCTTAGGAATTATGAGACTAAATTAATAAATAGTTTTGTGGCTCTGTTAAGATCTTCATATGGAAGATAATAAATCCATGTGGTAAACTAAACCCAAAGGAAATCTTTGGCTACTGAGGCACAACAAAATAAAAATTTGTAGGGTTATGTGCAGCAAAAGCAAAAAACGTTAGATTTGTAGATCCTGAGCCGGATGACGATAAAGGACCATGCCACTGAACTATGTGTTGCTAGATTCTTAAGAGAATTTTATAGTTAGGCATTCATTCTACCTCATACTATCTCCATTTGTAAAAAAACGTGTTATGAGAAAACATGTAAAAAACGTGTTACGAGAATCGCATAATTTCTGAACCATTAGTACTGGAAAATTTATGTAAGGTGTACTCTRTTACTCTAGAAGACACAGGTTTATGCTCACTTCAGTGTTTATTACTCTTCCCCTCTTYCTGGCTTTTTCCTTCTCTCTATGACATGGATAGTTTAAGTGCAAATGCTGAAGAACTTTCTTTTGCATTGAAACAGCAGAAGATCCAACACTTTTGCTTTGCTGCATTCCTTAGTACAGCTGAAGTAAAGGATCAGATCTTGAAAAACGTTGAACATCCATGATTGTGCYGCCTTTAGCAGCTTCTGCAAGAAGGAGTGGCCTTCGTTACCCATGACTATTCTGTGGGACATTCTCCCAGCATCTTGTAGAATATGATCCTAATTCAGTGATAATTCTTGAGAAAAGCGTTTATATTATTACCATGAAACATAGTGTTTATTGAATTTAAAGCCGCAGGCTATTAAAAAGTTGATCCAGATTATTTTAGTCATAAAGCTGCATAATATTTTGCTGAACTTGAATAACAAGACACACAGAACTTACTGTTATCACTTATGGATCTCTCTCTCTCTCTCTATACATATATTCAATTATGGAAGTATACTATCAGCTATTTGTTCTGATGTTTACATCTTTTTTTTATTGACGACGGTGAGGATAACAAGCATATACATATACGTGCATCTGTCTGTCAACTTTTGAGAAAAAGCTCACTGGATTGTATCTTGTAATTATACATCCAAGAGTCTGATTAATTTAAAATAAATTATAATAAGTATTTTCAAAGACTTTCATGCATGAAGAATTCTATAGGAATTTCAAATAGTAAAGAATCAGGGTAGCTAATTCCTTCCAAATAAACATAACAATTTGAAAATATTTATAGTCATATGACTATTGGCAGGTTTGTAGTTATTTTAATATAAATTATTGTAAATGAATTAAAAATATTAGTGGGATAGGCATTGGCTTTTTTTCTATTTTCACTTTTTTCTTAAAACTCTCCCCGATATTATTGATCTGGGAACTGGCTAAAAGTGTCATCTGTATTCTGTTTTTGATAGTCTTACTAATTTTAGTGGGGTGTCATACCACTGCCTATGAGCAGAAGCTGGATTCTTGCTTGGAATTTGTTTATTTCTATTTGGATTTTTTTTTTGAAAGTGCATTTAGCCTTTCTAAGCACAAAGATACTAATATTTCTAGCTAGGACAGTAAAAATGTAAATATGTCCTTCTCCAAAATCTGAATATCTTATAAGTTTACTAGAGGGGAGCAGGGTTGGCCTGAGGCGTAAAACATCGGAGTTGGAATGCTGCTCACTATAAAACTCGTCTTCCCCCTTACAGGAGGCGTTTTTAATGCCAATTTTAATTACGGTTTGCAAGTCATACTATAAGACTAAGGACCATGAGTTTCCAATAAAAATAAAAAAAATGTACTGGTAGAATTATTCTTTAAACTCTTTGCTCAGTATCTATTTACTAAAACATGTTACAAAGTAAGTATCAATGTTGTCCCTTGGAAAATGTCAAAAAGAAATGTTTTTTCAAATTTTTGTAGAAGTAAAACACACTTGTTTGGATGCCAAAATACAAGTATCTTGGTATTATTAAGAAATAATACCTGTAGTTACATAATAAATTTACTACTGTGGTGGTTTAATGATTTAAGTGGTAACCATAGTGCTTTTTAAACTGTACCAGAGTTTTGGGGGAAAAAAAGGATAAATGATTACTTCATTTACTTTGGCCGTTAGAATAATATTCAGCTATATATTTCCTGTTACATTTGTATAAAACCTAAACTTTTGCCGTTTTGCCTTTTAAATCTGTCAAATTATACAAGAGAAAGCTTTACATGTCTAATGAAGAACAGCTCAAAAGATTAGGAACAAAGCATTTTTGTAGAACTAACATGCTCTTCAGATATGTGAATGCAGAAACTGTTGCTTAGCCACAAATGGTTTCTGTCAGATTCAGCTTTTATCTTGGATGTTCCTGAAGGAATCTGGATTAACATAATGAGAATGTTCATGAACCATCTCATTATAATTTTAGAAATTTCAGTGCTGAATAATATGCTAGGCTTTACTCTGAAGCTTCATGATTTAGCTTTTTTATTTAATAAAATATATTTGTAACATAAAATTTTGTTTGCATTCGCTTTCCTATACGCCAGTTTATTATTAAATCTAGAATTTGAAACAAGGAGATAAAATACTAGTAAAATTATGAGCATCATTATATAATCCAAAGCAATTATATATTACCAGGTAATTACAGTTTCTTTGTATTTTCTTAAACAGATTTTTTTTTTTTTGTTTCTCACTTCACAAGCATATAACAGATCTGATATCCTGGAAGAGTTGATGATGAAGGTGGATTTTTGTTTCATACAAATCATTGACAGGTTTGATTACAGCTTTGTATCACAGCATGAGAGTGCCTAGCATTTTTTTCCTTTGTGCTCCTGTTCTAGCTTTTAAGCTATTTTCCTTCATGCAGTGGATCATTTTAGTATTCTTCAATTAAGGATGGAGAATTCTTTGCAAGGGGAGCAGAGTTGTCATCAGAGATGGAACAAGTTCTTTAAGTGCTTCTGCCTGTAATATAAAAAAATATTTGGTATTAAAGAGTTTATTTTGGAAAAAAGCTCTCCCTTGGAAGACCAGCTCTTCTCCAATCTTCWCCAATCCTTACCATGCAGCTTGGCATCTTCAACTATATTGGCATCTTCAAATATATTCTTTTTTTCTTATCTATCTCTGAAATAACAGTTTTTTGCTGTCAGATCTAACAGCAGATGGTAGTTGCTCTGTTTTGTTATTGTGGTAGTAAGTAAATAAATAAATAAATAAGTAAAAATCTACCCCAAATTTAAGAAGGATTTATAGCGTAAAGCATTTTTTTATCCTGCTTTTCCTTGTGCAACTCAGAGCAGATAATATATTTAATGAAGACTTACACCTGCTTTGCACAGATGACTGTGGAGTAAACAGATTTTTCTTGTTGAAAGATTGATAGCAAGTACATACTCCCTCTCACTGTCCCCTGCAAGGTACTCCCTATGCTGGCTTTCTTGCTTCAGGAAGTTCCTCAGTGCAATGAGATTTTTATCAGGTTAGTTAGCTGACACTTCTTAGCTGGTGCAATTCATATGGTTGAAGGCRTGCTTGGAAGTCAGGAGGAGATGTAGGTGAGTGAAGCTATGGAAAATGACAGGAAGCCTCTGAGAAAATAAGAGCATGTTCGAAGCGAGTGTCTCATGATGTCCACCTGTTATGAACATCTCAGGACAATCCAGAATGCTCTAAATTGTTTTTGACCTATTCTCTGGCTGAGTTTGCCAAGGTTATCCTGCAGCAAAAATAGGAACTGTGAGACAAGTTAGGGCCTAACTTTCTAACAGTATCTTCAACGGTGTTCTCAGTCTTTACTAGGGAGTTGTGACTACCCTCTTTTCTGCAGATACTTTTAGACTGAGATACTTTCATTTTGTCTAACCCGTTACTATAGAGGATGATAATTGTATTGATTTCTCATACACAGTTTTTGCATGCTGACAATATACATTGCCAGAAGCATAGCATTACTAGCATTATATGGCTAACTTTAATTTGGTCAGAGTTCCAACACTAGTAAAATAATACATTTAAACACAYAAATATATGTGCATATAGTCCATCTTATACTATACCTGCTGTGTTCATAATGGTGTACTTCTGGAAAATAGAACGGTTGACTTACTGTGTAACTTCATTTTAGTATTTATTAGGTTTATAGCATCTGCTCAGGAAGCTGTGCCATGCTAACATTTTTATCATTTCTGTATTCTGAAAGACTTGCATTTGAACTACAGTGCTGTGAACATTATTTGATGATTCAGTGAGGTAGAGACACTAGCTTCTGGAGGGACAGAACATATTCTTTACTTTTGTTTTCTTTTGTTTTTGCTGTACGCATTTTTTACCTCTTACCATCACCTTCATTTACAAAACTGCTAAATCTGTATATTTCTAAGCATATAGAAAAATGAATAAAATGTCCATATGGTCAACGCTAGAAGAGAAGCCAAAGTCCTATTATCTATATCACATGTTTATTATACCTTCAGTTGGAAATTTGTGATATATTATTAGAGTATTAAAAGTATATGTAAACTGAAATTTCAAATTTCTCTAGTTCTCTTACCAACTGCCAAGAATATTGATTGGATTTCTGTGAATTAGAGCAAGATTTTCAATTCTGGAGGCTGAAATCAGACTCCAAATCCATAGATAGATGCCCAACATACAACTGGCCTGTTTTTCAGAAGGATGAATATCAGCAAGTCATACTGAAGCAATGGTAACTATTCCCATACATTGGAAAAACAAAAATTTTCTAACAAAATGCATAGGTAAAGATGCAGGAGATGGATTTTAGGCATCTAAGTTTGGGAAAGGGGCTCTTGGTATTAACTTCTATAGTATATACTATATCTTTTTTCCTTTAATATAGGCACAGCTATCATTTTCTGTTGAACTTTGTTAAACATTGTTAATGAGATGTTGTTTATAAACAGTTTTGAATTTTTTTATTAATATAGTTGGAATGACTAAGTGTTTAATTCCAGTGCTCTGTGGATGGTGAATGCTTATGGAGTTCTCAGAATGTAAAATGAGCTTAAAAAAAAGGTCAGAGTTAACACAGAGGTAGACCTGGCCAGGAATTACCTTGTAAAACACTATGCTGCTGGAAAATACAATTTGTTTAAGTCTGAACGTTTTGTGAAAACTTTTGCTGTAGTCTCTTTTCGTCTGACGGGTCAAGTTTGTCACAGAGGCGGGAGGCTGAGCAGACCTAGGAGCATGCTGCTGCTGAAAGCACCAGGCTTGCCCTCGCCTTGTGCGGCAGCCGCGTGGACACGAGGGTGGTGTTCGTCGTGATGGCCAGCCGATCTGAGGTGTCACAGGGCCACGCAGAACTTAATGCCACTCGTACGGAGAGGGAATCGGGTGGCTGTGAGCAGTAGCGAACACCAGGTTTGGCTGTAATGTGGTTTTAATTTGGTTTGTTCTGATGGTGAAATGATTGTCTAGACGCCACCATTTCAATGACATTCACTATTTTGCTATTATTGTTGTTACTGGGCAAACAGCTAAAATGTTAATCATCGTTGTGGTTCCATATTTTGGTGACGGAACATTAAACTCTGTAATGCTTTGCATAACAGCTTAGCAATATATTTTCTATTTTTTTTTACAAAGATTTTGGAAACAAAGAGAAGATGCTACCCAGAAAATCCTTTCTGAATTTTAAGTTAGCTTAATGGCTCTTGAAAGCCAGCTGTGAGAGGTTACTGAAGTTTCTGTGACATTCACAGAGTGATTGCCATTAAAAAAGTGACAACTAATGTGATAATCATATACCCACATTCTTTTTATAGAAAAGCTCTCACTACTTATCTGATCATTACATAATTCATAGTGAGTTTCTGAGCCACAATTCAAGGAGATTCTGGGAACTAAGGACCCGTTATTTAGGACTGGATTGTGGATGCCTTTCTCCTGTTGTTGAACATCCACTCCTATCGTCTTCAGTTTGTTCATTATCCATATGAATAACTGCACAGCAATGGGAAAAGATTACTGTTCTGGTCTTTAGTAGCTATTGCTTTGACAGTATGAGTGGGGCAGGAGGATACCAGTTTAATGTGTCTTTTGGTCATATGCAGTCAGCTCTGTGTAAGCACTAAAATCAGCCAAGACAGACTCATTCTAAAACAGAACTTCTTTTCAAATTTTCATCTTTACTACGTTTGGAGGCTATGGGAAGATACAAATAATAAAAAAAGAGAGAGATTAACAAATGTTGTGAACGCAACACATGGAGATTCATTTTTCTTTCTTTTTTTTTTTTTTTTTTTTTTTTTCAAAACAAAGTGTTTCCTGTACTCCTTTAAAATACTGGAAAGTGTTTTCTATTAATTGGGTCTTTAATATTTGGCTGCATTATTCTGCTTGCGATTGTGAAATACAGCCCCATATACTGAAACCTTGCCAAATAGCATAGGAACTTGTTAGAAAATGGAGGTTCTTCAGATAAGTAACATATATAGATGAATATATAATTAATTTTAATTGTACGACAGGCAATTTTCTTTTGGYGGATATTTGCCTCCTCTGTAAACCTACAGTATATTATTCATGTTTCTTTGTCTTTTCAGTAGTTATCCTATTATTGTAATTATCACTCATCTTTGCGGTAAAGTTTTTTTTTAACAAGAGCAATTACTCTTAAAATAATTCACTGTCCTAGAATATTCAAATCATTTAAGGTGAATTCTTTTGTGGTGGTTCAACCTGATACAGCTTGATGAAAAATTGTAAGTGCAGCATTTTATATGTTAGTCATAGAACAGTAAGATTGCAAGGGACCTCTGGAGATCATCTAGTCCAACCCTCAGCATAGCCCATACAGGGATTGAGCCTGTGACCCTGGCATTAGCAGCACCATGCTCTAACCAACTGAGCTAAACCTGCTTATTAGGGGGAAAAAACAGGCTGACTGTATGAGAAAAAGAACAGTGAGTCAGAAGAGGGAGGGAGGAGTTATCTTTTCCTTTTTTGTTGTTTTTGTTCATYAAATACTTGTAGCACAGTCATCATTTCCAGACAAGATAAAATCCTCAGCTAATTCAATACAATATACACATTTCTGACTGGAATAAACAGCRTTAGATTGTTTTAAAAATAATTGCAAAAAAGACCCCTAATAACTATTATTCATATTAACAACAAATAATATTCATAATTCATAGGAATGTTAATTCTGGAATCTGTAAGCCTTACAGTGTTCATCTCAGAGCCAAAATGTTCTGTTTGAATTTCTTTGAGGTGAGAGTTCTTGTATTATCCAAATGTTAAGAGCAAAACCTAAGTGAAGGCAAAGTGTACTCTCCATTTGTTCTGAAATTTCTTTATAGTAGGTAAAATTTGTGCCMTCAATTATAGCTTAGACAGGGCAATTATAACATCCCAGAGTGAATTTAGAGGCATAAATACAAACACACTCAAACTAATGATAAGCAGCGACTGAAGACTGCGTATCACTTTCTTTTGCGTTAGTGGCTTCAGAAACCGGTGTCTGAACCTGAAGAGCTTGAGAGGTCAACTCTGCTCTGGTCTCACCCCCATTTGCAAACACTTGAAGCACCTGTGGCAGCTAGAAATAGTTTACATGGAAAATTATGAGAAAGAAATTATTTGAATCACATTTTACTATCCAGTTTTACACAGTGATATCTTAATGCATGATAAAAAATCCTGGTGAGCAGGGTGTCATCCTAGCATCCTTCTTGCCTGTTGCCTAAGCAATAGACAAAAGAAAAACCTCACATTAGGTATAGCCTCCCAGTTTGACATAAAAATATTCCTTAAGTTTGTTTTTTCAGCTGTTCACCCTTCTGGGAGGAGTTGTTGTCTCATTTACTAATGCTYCCTCATTTATTAATGAAATGTTAGGTGAGACTGTGTCAAAATCTTAGAATGGTTTAGATCTATCACACTTATAATTCTGTCATATCCAAGAAGTCAGTTTCCCTACAGAAGAAGGAACACGACCAACTCCCAGTCTTGCTGTGCCAAAGATGCCATCAACAGACAAATTTTCTAATTCTGAGACTAGCACTTTCGTCATGTTTCTTTATGTTCAGCCAAAAATAAGCTTTTTCAATTTTCCCCTCAAAACTTACCTGTTCCTTAATGTAAATCACAGTAAAGTACAAGCAGGTAAAGATCAGCAGGTAACAAGTTCTGATTACAGCCTGTGTTGCRCATTGTCTTGCTTTTGAGAACAGGGCCTGCCACTTCCCATTGGCCTTGCCACAGCAGCTCCCAATCCCAGTCTGTTCGCCTCCAGACACAAATTCTACATGAAAGTAAGCACTAAATGCAAACTGTGAAAATGCTTCTGTGATTTGTATTATATCAATCATATTCAAAGCATATTCAATGAAAATTGCTAAGTCTTAGATTTTTTAAATTCCTCCATGTGGTGACTAGCATGGTAGAGCAGTTTGTTTAGTTTTAGAGAGTGAATTCCCTGGAAGTTTTAGCAGATGGTTTGGTAAATCTTGCCTATTCAACATTAGAAATATCTTCTAGAAGGTATGTGGTATGAGCAAGTCATTATGTAGAAAAAGTAAAAGATATTTGAGGCATCAGACAGCTCAAGGTAAATTCATGAGGCCTGCCACCTCTGTATCTGTTTCAACAGGAATCCAGAGTGGTAGCTCTTCAGTAKCATGCATTGAATTAATTTTTGGTCCTAATCCAATTCAGGATTGTTAGTCAAATCACTGTTTATGAAACCTCTGACCCTATATAACTGTGAATATTTTGGTCGCGGAATCTTTTGCATTATCAATGCATCTGCTGCTGCATTGTTTCATGATCRTTACAGAACTCTTTGCTCAGGCTTCTGCTCTTTGTGGCACCACTTTATGTGCAAATTCAATATCAAAATAGGTATGCCATGTATTTCTCATTGACCTAATCAGTCTGACTCATTTTGTCAATGGAAGAGAGATTATTTCTTCTTAATCTCTGTAAATGTTCTTTTTCCCAGAGGAGAAATCAAGGCACTTSTTACTGGTTTTACTTTGGAAATGTGAGGTGTATAGCTCTTGCTTTGGCTTAGAGCATATGACCTCTGGACCTTTTGACTTATTTTAAAATTGGACTTCCAAAATGGGAATTACTTCTCATTCAAGCATATCTTCTAGCATAAGAAATTAAAGAAGAAATAGAAAGTGAGACAGAGCAAATGTTGACAGGGATTTTATACACTCTCTTCCTTGCTTAGGGACAAAAATTAAGTCTCAGGGAAAGGAAGCATTTCAAATTCACCCATTCACAGACCCATCTGCAATACTACTTTTCAGTGCTTTGAGACCATTTCCTAYGAAGTGCAGTTGCTTTCACTACAACTCAGTGAAGAGGCATGTAATGAGAAGGGAAAAAAAGTTTGAAACAATTAAATGAACTGTAACCCCTTGTTCCCTTATCCATTAAGGGAAGAGCAATATAGGAAACAGCTATGGTGAAGGATAATAYTGGAAAACTAGAAAGACAGCTAACATTAATGATAATGCACTTTCTGCCTCTTGAAGGTAATATCTCTGCAAGCAAACAGTTTGAAATGCACACACTGAAAAGCATAGAATAAATACAAAAAATGAAAATGCTGAAGCAAAATATAAGTTTGAAATACAGTGACTGACGGTAGGGAAAGACATGATATTTAAGCCAACTAAGTGCTAGTGGGATTTACATAYAACATTAAAAAGTTCGGGAAAATCAGATCATGTGGCAAAATCATCTGAAACAAATTACAAAAGCAATCAACATAGCTATTGATTTTCCTCATTGTCTCATAGAAGTAAAATGTTTGGAGTATTGGAAATGAAACTGGAACACAGTTTTGTATGCTGAATTTTGGCTTACATTCAGTTATACAGGGTTTGTGGTCACTGCAAAGCTTACAGATAGGTTAGGTTAAATCTTCTAACAATTCTGACATCTGCTTGTATAAAATTAGAGTTACATGGGGGAATAACTGAATGGCTGAACGCAAATGACCAAAATGTCACACTAGAATGATCATCTGATGGAAAGCAGGTTCTGTTGAATATATTTATGTTCTGATAATGAAGACTAGATGATTTTTCTTCCTCACTTTTTTTTTCTTTCCTTTTTTTGGAGAGATTTTTATTTTATAGTAATTTAATACACACCAGGAATATAGAGATAACTAGAACAAAATTTAACAAATAAAAATCAGAAAGATATTTAAAGAAGTATTTTGCTTTATGTTTTTCTCCTCTAATTAATTGTAAATCTAGGTTTAAAAACAATTCACAGTGGTACTCTCTGCATAATAATTTATTCAAATTGGTTTCAGTGTTTTTCAACAGACTCCAAATGGAGAAAGGAAATTGCTATCAGAATGTTGCATATTTATATTTTTTCCTCARCCACCAGAAGACTATATTCTTTAAAGAGCTCCTGTGGAATTTCGATTTCCTGGAGGTGCAGTTGATATACATACATGTCTGTGTTTATGTATATCTGTACGTATGCACACAATGCACACCGAGACATCCAAAGCATATGAAATACATATATTATTATACTTTTTAAACAGTATAGCTACCACTCTCTAACTAGCTTGGTTTAGAAGCAACTGATGAATTTAATTTGTCATATCGACAAATGTGTTTTCCTTTTAAGTGGGTGTTTTATATCCATAGGGAAATATATGAAGTTGCCAGGGTAACCATGAGTTCCTAAAGTCGTAGGATGAATAAATAACTACAGTCCAATAGATATATGGCTCTGTATGAGGTGAAAATGATTCTGTCTGCATTCATTTTGACCAAGTCCAGAATAAACGGCGACCAGTATTTCATGGACGCCTGTAACTACAAGTATACTGACCAACTCTTAGGATACCTTCTCAGACAGCTGGAGTTGTTACTGAGGAAAAGCTTTAACAGAGTTATTTGATAGAATCTTCCTGTCTTTGCTTTCCCTGTACCAAGGTAATTTGCCCGTACTTTATTCTACAGCAGCCAGGGCAAGAGCRGTCATCTTTGCAAGCCAGAGCAGCTCCAAGAGTTGCTATGGTGCTTCGCATGGCTGCAGACTTGCTATTATAAGCAACTTGTGATTTCTTTTGAAAGTTTGTATTGGACAGATAGACTGCACTTTAATATACTGAAAAAATCTATTGTTTCTCAGCAAAAAGTAAAGTAAGAGAATACTAAAGATGCCCTGCCAGTGAAAGCCAGAAATTGTGAACCTTAATGTAGCTTGTCATGGGAGTAATAAGCCAGTCTCACAACTCTCCTTGATTGGGAATTAATGGGTGTTTTGTACTTTGGATGCTTTTAGATCCCAACAAGAAAAGCATAAACACTCTCAAGAAGAACAACTATTTTATTAACATCCCGGAAAAAGGTCATAGATAGTAGGTTGTAAAATCTTGCATYCCTTCTTACGCTAGAAACTCTGAATTGATGAAGTATCAGGAAGACCTCTAATCAGGCCATGGCAGCATGTGCAGAGCCCATCCATGGTAAGGTTCACTGATATTGTGCTCTTTAGAGTTTTTATAGGATGTTTGTATGAAAACACGTTGTTTCACTGCAAGATAAAGACAAGGACATGCCTATGGCATCATTGCTGATGCTAAGTGGGTGCAGCCTACAGTTCTTCCATTACGATCAGCTGGCTAAGTTCATTCTATATCAAGGGATACGTACACCACAGCACAGTCCCAAAGGCCAAGTGCTATGTGCTGCACGGTATGGMACAGCACAACAGAGTACATGCCTGCAACTATTCAGGTAAACAGTTAGGTGGATCACTAACTCCCTGAACTACGATAGTCTTCCAGTAAGGACCACTGCAAATGGGAAACCTGTTGCTGTACAAACATGTTCATGAATTCAGGGACTAGCTGCTGCCAGTACGTTTAAGCTCAACTACTGCAGTAGATCTTACTAAGATACTTAGTCTCACAGAGATGATCAGACTTTTACAGCTGGACATATGTACAAGACAGTGGGCCTAATTGCATTCAYTCTATCAGTCTGAAAATCATGAATCTAACTATTTTAATGATAAGTGTTAGATATATTATCATAAAAGATGTTCCACAGTAGTTAAAATTGAGGTTATGAAAAGTCARATTTAATACAGTATAAATGTTTGCCTTAAATTTTTGTGGTCTCAACACAAAATGTTGCAGAGCTATTACATAAATATATATCACATAGCTTTATACTAATCAGACTGCATATGAGTGACTGTCTTCTCATTAGCTCTAGTTGTCATGTGATAATATTGTAAGTTGGAACTATAGACTCATATTGACTTTTTAATAGTAATATCAATTACTTTATRAATGTGATTAGACTCTAACAAGATGAGATTCAGGGCTGTTGTTCTCATCTATGGGATCTGAGCAAAGTAAGTTTTTATTTCTTCCTGTGTTGCTACATTTTGGCAAAAAATTTAGCTGGCTCTCTTGAACTTAAATGTGGTCATCTCATTAAGATAAAAACTTTTATCTAACTCTCTTCAGATAGCTCAGTTCAGCAAAAGTTTGAAACTCATTTACTATTTTGTTCAAACCTAAAACCACAGTTGGCCTGTTTCCTATGTTCTTTGTCTTGCTCTTTATTTTTCTTTCTCCTTTGGGGGGCAGGGCAGGTATTAAAACATTTTTGGCAYCTGCTGAGTAATGAATGACACTGAAAAAAATTCAGCTGTTTGCAGTGAAGTAGACCAAGGTCAGCCTGAATCAGGAATATCAGTCTTCTCCCAGTCAAAAGGCTCAAGGACAGAGGAGGAGAAGGGGAAAGGAGAGACTAGGTATTGGCAGGACTTTGGATACTTTGTGTTTCGGGGAAGTTTGATAGTTCTGTCAGTCTAAAATTAGAAATATTTGCTATATTGAGAAATTAGCAGCAAGGAAAGTGGGCAATCTTTCTGAGACATCTAACAAAACCATAAYAAAATGATTTCACAAGGTCAAATGTCTTCTTTTAACACTACTTGAAATATCTCTAAAATCCTTCAGTGAAGTTGTGTGCAAGTCTGAAATCACTTCAGTCCTATAGTGAAGGTTTTACAGTGAAATAGAAGATGATAAATCRGTGGGAGAATGCTCATCACAAAGAATTTCTACAGATTCTAGTAATGGCTTTTTAAGGCTGGAACATCTAATAAATATTAGAAGGATGTGATAAAAAGGAACCTTGTCAATAAATGTTCGTCATTTCCAAGCTGGATTTGCGTGATTAGCTCCAACTGCTATTACTTTCAAATGATTTCAAATGTTTTGGACTGAGCATGAAATATGCTGATGTAGCACTCACTGAATTCTGCAGTAGTTGTTCATGCATTTAAATGCAGACTTTGACCAAATGGTTTTTATCTATATTCACTCCTAGGTCAGACATTCTCTTACTCTCTTCATGCTTGTACAGAAACTTTATGCTGTTTRTGACATCTGTGTCTTATTGTAATATAAATATTAAATAGCAAAATATTTTGCATTTTCATAGGATCTTGCTCTTAAGAAACCTCATAATAATAATATCATAAAAGTCTATCTATGCTAAGCAGTGGGCAATGATGCAAGGAAGCCCAGAACAGGCTGATAGCTCTTCATAGAGCAGGACGGAGTCATGAAAGGCTGAGGGTTTAGGTTCCAATAGCACATTAATGATCTCAACTCTTYATTAAGAACAATTAACTTGCAGTCAGCAAGTTGTGTTGTGGCAGTGCTGCTTCAAGGACCTAGGAGAGAAGACCATGAGATGATACTTTAGACTGTTAGTCGTTACTCTGCCTCTCTGGCACTGAGGACTGCTCCCATAGGCTTTTTCTGAGTGTACTTTGGGTGCGTGTRTCACTCAAGAACAGTCAGGTGGTTAAAGTACAGCTAGGGTGTGATTGGTTAGATACAAACCCCCATTTTTTCCCAATCTTATGGCAGGAAATGGGAATACAGTCTTGACATCACAGAGCAGTATCCAAAATGGTAGATTGCAATGCATACACTTTTTCTCTTCTCTTCTCTTCTCTTCTCTTCTCTTCTCTTCTCTTCTCTTCTCTTCTCTTCTCTTCTCTTCTCTTCTCTTCCTCTTCCTCTTCCTCTTCCTCTTCCTCTTCCTCTTCCTCTTCCTCTTCCTCTTCCTCTTCCTCTTCCTCTTTCTTCTTGGGGGGAGCACAGAGATGAGCTCTCTAAGAGAGGTTCTGTGGCTTTAGCCTTTAGCTAGGGGAAAGCGCTTGTGTCTACCTGGGTGTATAGATCCCCAAGTCTTTCCTATGGTTTCCTTTACTAGTTAGTTTGGATAGTTCTCTATAATGATCAAACCATTAGAAAATCATTCACTTTTAACAAATATTTTCCAAAGATAGGTTTAAATTACAATCAGTGATACTATAGATCTCATGTGTTTTAAGAGCTGAGTGAGGCTAACTTATTTAATCAGATTTTCCTTTCCTACTGCTTCAGTTTGCAGAGATATTTCCCATCTGTTCATTTTTTTGCCTCGAGGAATTTAGCAGGAAACTTAGTACACATTCGAACATTACTAGAGCTGGGTAGTTCAGTGATTTCTATTCTGGTCATGTCATAAATAATCTTTTGACCGCTTGTTCCAATATATARTAAAGGTGTTTGGAAAAAATCTACACCATTGTGTTGAGTGGAGTTGATCTGGGATCACTAAAGTACTATTAAACCAACATATTTTGTGTTTTTTTTCTTATTCTTTAAATTTTGCCATTTGCTCTAACCGTATGGGAGAGGGAGATTTCTGAAATCATGTGAAATATAATAATAAACAAAAATATTACTTTACACTTGGATAGCTATTTCCTTTTCAGAATCCCATAGACATAAATTAACTTTCTCTTACTGCTCTSTTTTGCAAGCACACACAGAAGCCAGAAACTGAAACACCAAATCAGAATTAAATGCTTGAACGCATTTAGAAAATACAAATACCTTGTTCATAAAAAGAGCCAGAGCCAAAGACCAGAACAATGAAAGTTTTGAATGCCTTTGAAAGGCGAGAGTGTCAACAATGGATTAAAAAAATGTTTTAAGTGGATATATTTACAAGTAATTTTGTTTTTATGTGAAACACTTCAGCAATTGTTACATGAGTTGTGCAAAAAGGAAAGTAAGCTAAAGGTGGTGAAATTTATAGCAAAGATTCCTTACGTTTTAAAGGACCCAGCCAGCTCCAATTCAGCCCAACGACAAAACACCCACTAACCAGAGTAGGCACCATGTCACGCCATCCTGSCCTCTGTCCTCATTGCAGGATTTGGTACAGTGCCCAACCACAAGAGGAGATGTAGCTAGCAACAACAGGAATTAAATGGTGACCCATTGAACCGCTGGGTTTTTAAGGCCCTATACCACGAAACCCCAGGGAGAGACCCATCCTGAGAAAAACGGTTCTACTGGAAGAGCCAGACCTTTGTGAAAGTATGAATTTTAGTAGTTAGAGAACCAACGATAGCTGGCAGTTCAAAATTTGGAGAGATAAGTCATTTTTGATTTTATTCAGAGGAATACTGTTTTGGTATATGCTGTTTTATTTGSTAAAAACAAGGCTCTGCATTGGCTATTGGATGTAAGGATTCCTTGCATTACCCAGCTGTCAGAAACAGATTAAAAGCATACTTGATTTTTTTCACATAATTCAAGGAAGACTCAAATATTTCATACGCTGGTTCAACTAAAGCACTAGACCATATTCAGATCTAACGTAGACTTATGTTGAGCTAAATCTATTAATTTCAGATTTGAAAGAGATCTTTCTTTGAGGAGGATGAGTGTTTTCATTCGGAGGAGGCAAATTAGTTGGGGAGTCAGTTTAGTATTACACAACCCCTTCTGTACCTGAATACTGCGARCAAAACATTAAAGTCTCTGTACCCACAAATTCCTTTGTGTCTTTTACATCCTGCTCTGGGTACAAAATTCAGTCCTCTGTCTCTAGTACTGTGTATTTTTTACCAATGTAATGAGGTTACCAATCTACTTGTATTGGACACCATTTTACAGTTTGTCTTCTGAATATCTAGATTAATGGGGAATTTGCTAGGGTTTGAAAGCTCTGAATTGCCAGAAAATGTTTTCCAAATCACTGAGGACTGATTAGGCTCCTAGAAAGTAATTTCTTACTTAAATTAAATTGAAAAAAATGGGAAAAAGTCTGTTACCTCAAATATATATTACAATTTTTTGCATCATATAGAGTGTTTTAATGCTTAATAAGAAAATAGAAGATACTGGCACCATATAAGCTTATATATAAAGAAAACAAGTAAAAAGGACAACATTGTGCAAACTGCAAGACAGCTGCAAGAGCAAGCAATCCTGAATTACAATGGAGGCTGGATTGAGCCTCTTCATTTTATAGTCAAAGCTCATTTGTCTAGTCAGAGCCTTACAAAAAAAGGAAATTCCATCTGTTCAGTAAATGAATAATATTTTTGCACAGTCATTTTTAACATTTGAACTGCACGARAAGTACTTCAGTGCAGATTTGGGTCTCTTGCAAAGTCCGCTAAAATTATTGCAAAGACAAAGAAGTTTTACAACAGATATAAACTGTAGTAAAACCATACACTGAGAAATAAATTCCATTTCTGATTAGCTGGTTTGCATTAGCGAAAGTTCTTCTAGCTCCTTTACCCCTTTCACTCTTTTTACACAATTATTTATTTGAGAATTATGATTTTTTTTCTTATCATGTTACTTTAACTTTGGTGGAAAAACCTGCACTGACTGTTGCCTGTGGAGTCCAAACCCCGTTAATTCCCTGCAGCAGATAACCACACTCAGCACTCGTGCAAGCTTCCTAGGAGCTGCTGTTTGCACAGTCTCAGCGTGGACAGACGCGATAACGGGTCGTAGAGTCCAGCTCCTCTCTTCGAATTGCGCTCTGGGGTCTCTGTAGAGAATGTAAAGGCAGGAGCAGTGACTTTGAGGTGAAGGTCGTGGATTGGGGCGAACAGCCGCGTTTCACTCAGCAAGGAGCAGCCGCCGGGCGCGAGACCCGCACCGAGTCTCTGCTCGCTCAGCTGCATCTGAACTGCGAATGCCAGACGGTTCCCCCGCGCCGCCGCGCCGCGCCGCTCGCGGCTTTTCTGTGCAAAGTGTCTGCCTTCGGGGAGCAGGTTCCAAGCGCGAGATTTCAGACCATCCGCCACGTATTCTCCACCTTGTCTGAGTAGTTTGCCCATGCAGTWACTTTCCTGGATATTTTTTTAGATGATACATGAAATTAAAAAAAAAAAAAGAAAAAACTAAAAAGCCCTTCATTCTGGCAGCCTGATGAGTATATATCTCACTTTTTTTTTTCTCTCTGTCTTACCAACATTTAAGCTGTAAACAATAATAAATGCCTATTTTAAGATGGTCACCACTCCTATAAAAGTTGACATAATTTTGAATTTTGTTTGTTTATGGGAAATGAAAGAACAAGGATGAAGAAAAAGAATCTAGGCTTGAATAACTCTAGATACCTCTTAGTTAGGCAAGTTGAAATATTCAACTACATAATAAGATAAATGCAGATGATTTCTGATGTTTCWACTCTTCCTTTAATGATTCCAGCAGTTCTGTGCGGGAGACTGAACCTTGTTTAAGTAAGGGACATAGCAGTGGCTTTGGCTTGTTCTCTGCGACGTTTTCCTCATAGGCATGCATCTTGCTAGGGCTAAAAAAGCTGAGATTAATTCTGTATTTCTGTTATGTTAGGAAACATCAAGCATTTATGCTGTAGCAAAAGCAATATTGACTAATACAACAAGGACAGCTTATTTTAATGCAGTAACAATAATGATAGAATTATGAAGGATTTAAGCTAACACAGCTATTTCAGYTTCTACTTAGGTGACTGATAGAATTGCTTAATTTACATATGTTGCACACTGAGATTTTTTATTCAAGTCAGAACATCTGAACACCGATGAAAGAGCAGCATACGTGTATTGGGTATCTCGAAATGGATTTCAGTGCTCACCTACAGGAATAATAAATTCRAATACTTTAATTAAAACACCTGCAACTCTGAAGTATTTTTATTTTTTAGAGTTTATGGGGCACCAAATTATATCTTTTATGCATTTTGAGCACATCCTACTTTCAACAGTACGTATTAAGGTAACCCACATTCATAAGCTAAGGTTACTCAAGTGCATTGTACTAGCTCTTAGGGACCAACACAAATTAGAGGTAATGGTAGAGGTATTTTGAAACGTTATCACACATAGCAGTTGCCTGTCTCTGCCCCTGAAGAGCCTCGTTTGGCTTTTCTACTAGAAAAGGTAAAAAAAAAAAAAAAAAAAATGTGCCTATAAAGAAATAGGAATCCCCTAATTCTTTGGGACATTTAAATTGCATCTCCCTGGAGGTTTAAAATAAATTACAATGAAATTTTCCCTCAGAGATAAATTTGATTTATTATCATATTTTTATGAGGAAATTCCATTAATATTGTCATGAGATTTAATTAGATGTGGTTTATGGAAGTAAGGTTTTGTAGACTAGACACTTGTAGGTAAGGTTCTCATTTTCAGAGGTAATAGTGAGAAGTGATTGGTTATACAGTTATCTCAACTCATCAATTACCAGTAACAATAATAAAAATTGCTAGTCGTCTTACTGTTCTTGTTACAGAATTAATCTCTGCCAAAGTTTGAAAGTGTATTTTGTAGAAAAATCGTTCAAACAATTTACAGAACAGTGTTCTGTAATTAATAATTAAATAATTATTATTATAATTATTTAATATTATAATTATATTAATATATAATTATATAATATAATAAATAAATATATAAATATATAAATATAATAAATAAATAAATAAATAAATATAATAAAATAAAATATAATAATTATAAATAATTAAATAATAATTAATAATTAAAATGGAAATTTTAAAAATAAAAAATCTAATATTTCTAAGATGGCCACCAGCCTTTTTGATGGATTAAAAAATATTTATTTAGAAGAAGACATCATAATAAAGAGATTTTTCAGTAATAAAAAATCCTCATTGTTGTAGAACAAGAATCCAGCAACTYCTGAAGGTTTATGGGTCATTTCTAAAGCATTCAAAAACATAAGTAAGAAAAAATCAAATTAGCTATAAGTTCTCCCTACAGGTATTTAGAGCAGAAATAAAATTTATAACAAACCATATGAGGAATGTACAAGCTAGTATAACAAATTCTGTGGTTGCTTTTTTTTAATTATTTTTTTTTWAAAAGGACCACATTAAATTGAATGTCTCATCATCTCTCCCAGCTGGGCCCAATCAGCCCATTGGGCCCAGGTGCTACAGAAACGGCCGCCCGGGCAGGTCAAGAAGTCAGCTGTGTGCGATGGGCAGGAGGGCTGGGAGGGGTGAAGGAGGAATTCTGTCCTGTTCTCTGTGTGGACTTGGGAAGTGGCTGGCTTTGTGCTGCTGGCTCTTCTTACTCTGGGAAGAACCTATGATGTGCTGGAGGACTTATGTGAAGCCCGTGTATGGGTGAGTACAGGCTTCTGTCTGTGTGTGAGTGTGCAGTATGTTTTTTTTTTTCTTTTGGTTGGTGCAGCTATACGTGAGCTTACAATTGTGTGGKTTGAAGCCTTCCGGTAGGTATGCATGCAGTTAGCAGTGTTTGCAGTGTTAGGTATGCTTGCTGTGATATTGTTTTTTGCTTGCAATATTTTGCTCTTACTATTGCAGTAAAATTTCTGGCTTTGTAACAAAACAGTAGAGTAAGTGGTTGTGAAACTCCTACTTTAGAAGGAAAAAAAATAGGAGAAATGGCTTTCTTCTTATGTTGGTGTAAAGTCTCCACTTGCAGTTTTCTGTGGCAAGTTTGCTTGAAGTTGCAATTTTAACTTAGTGTTAGGTGTGCCTAAGCAGAATGTAAAAGAACGTGTGTATCTTGCTTCCAGGTGTCTTCTGTTGAATGCTATCTGTCTTAAGAAGGTTGCTGCATCTTCTGTCTAGCGGTACTAGGAGACAGGTTAGTTTATCTCAACTTGTAGCATCCTGTCAATACATGATTATGCAGCAAATCCAGCATCCAACTGCCTGTGTTCTCATGTATCAGACACTCAAATAGCTTTCAGTTCTTGTTAGTGTTGCTATTATAATCCTCTAAAACAAAATGGTTTTCTGGAATAACTACTGCCGAATCATTTTTTTCTAGCAAGACAACTGTTCTTAGGGATTTTTCTTTTATTTTTCTTTTATTTTCTTCTAGGAGCTACTTACACTTTTCTCGCATGTGCTCTCTAGCATTCTTTACCATCTCTAATGTGTTGTGGTGTRCTACAGATATGTATGTGTGTCACCAAAGTTACGTGGAAAATGGTATGTCTTGCCTCTGCTACTATCGAATGTACCAGAAGCTTCTGAGGTCCATTTACCCTGCCTTGTGAAACTTGTCTGAGTCGTCACACAGCCTTCCATAGGTCCTGGACATAATGGCAATACACGTTAGTGTCATCTGTTGTTTACGTTGCTTTGAGTTTAAGGGTCTGTTCAAYGTCATCGGGTTAAAGCATTGAACACTGGTATTTCAGTATGTACTGCTTCTAGACCATTATTAACCTAATATGAAAAATAAATATGCTCGGGGGGGATTTTTTTTTTGTTTTGTTTTGGTTTGGTTTCCCCCTCCCCCCCCCGCTTTGGTCCCTCTTGATTTAGAACACAATACTGTAAAATATAACCCTGTCAAAACTGAAAAATACTCTGTAGTCTCTTGGTAGAGGAAGGTTATACTGTAGTGTGAACAAGGTAAAAAAGGGAGCTTAAAAGCCTTGCTTGTCTCCTAGTATTTTCTTTGTGGTGTAGTAACCTAAATCGAGCGGATTGYGTGTTATTCTGTCTGCACTAAGAGAAATCTCCAGTAACGTATCATTGCCTTCTGAAGCGCTACTTATAATGATAATGGTTTGCATTTATGCAGAGCAAAAGTTTGACTGGGGAACAAGATTGGGCGTGGAAAAATGTTTCGATTTTTTTGTAATAAGGTAGAAGTGGAGGTTTGTCACTTTAGCCACAGGTCAGATGTTACTCCAGTAGACAT
This sequence comes from Rhea americana, assembly GCF_003343005.1. Lineage (NCBI taxonomy): Eukaryota > Metazoa > Chordata > Aves > Rheiformes > Rheidae > Rhea > Rhea americana. The sequence continues at coordinate 2,001,431 of NW_028186038.1, read as the reverse complement.
TCTTCTTTTCTYTTCTTCCCTCTAGTATTTTCTGTTTGTGAAAGGATGATGAATATCTCTTTGGATGACAGATACCTTGTTCTGCAGAACAAGGTAAAAGTGACAGGCTCTTCTCCTAAACACTCAGTCTGAGGGTGGGACTATGCCACGTGGCTGAAGCACAGTGTTGAGATCCCCARCCTGCTATTACTTAAATCTTTATGGGTAGCAAGGTAGTCAGCAGTCCAGATCTAAGTCTTAGCAAACAGGCTCTTCCTGCATCTCTTCAGCTTGTACTGAAATATAGCTTGTGCAAGGAGGAATACTGTACCTGTCTAGATAGGCTAGCTTGGGAATTTCTGCATTGCACTCAGTGGCTTAATATTTTTTATCTGTGGGCACGTGCTCCACATCAGACTCTCTCCAAAGTTATTACAGGAGTAGCAAGGCTGTTGATATAACCCTTCTCACTTCTTATCTTCTAGTAACTATATTGGAGTTCCARTCTACAATACATCTGCTTATCTACTGCTGCTCTGTGGAAGCCAGACCTAGTTGCTTTGTCTTCTGCTGTACCTTGCATAGTTAAGYACTAGAACTGTGTATAAGTCTAGTGGTATTAGGAGTCTGGACTATTTCTAAGTGGTAATTGAAAGGTAACTGAGAAAAGTAWCTTCTGTCAGTAGGTTTGTGCTTGCCATGCAAAAGGCCAACAAGCTGAAAACAGTTGAAAATCACTGATCAAAGCAGTAATGCATTTGTGTGAACTCTGTTGCTCCAGTTTATTCACAATCCCTTGAGCTGTCTGCTTTGGTCAGGAACCTCTAGGAAATATCTTGAGGTCCTTCCTCTTCTGCCTATGACTTTGAGTTGTGTCAATGTTTACTTTCTCATTTATGAAATCAATGAYGTTCTTGTTTCTAAAATGGTGTATGAGACCTTTGCTCTTACAAGTGATATCCCCTCTCCTCAGCTTTTCTATGATGAGGTTCCTCTGAAGGTCTAGGTCCCCATCCAGATGATTACATAGTTACTCCCTTGGAGTTCTGATCTTGCTACTAGTTGCRAGATAAGCTTTTCACTGTTCTTGCACAGTTGCCTCTTGTAATGAAAATTGGAAAGATTTAAAACCTGTAATCCCTCTACCACATACAGGGATTTTTCCTGTGCCAATATAGAGATAATTTATGTGTTCTCTCCCTTTCCCCCTCTGTCTTTGATGTCTCTTAAATTTGCACTGAATCCCAAGTGTTAGAAAATTAAAAAATGTATATGTGTTTCTTCACAAGCCATCCGATTTATTCTTAGCATAGCTGATCTCTTTTTTTCCCCCGATGCTAACTATGTTTCTTCCTCAAAAGATCTATTGAGTTACCACCTCTGTAGGACCCTGACTGGTCTGGATTGTGACACTGCCGCCATGCTCAGTTCTTGTCCCCTAACTCCACCTGGACTGCTGAATCATCCTGCTCTGTCTCATGTGCTGGTGTCTTGCACGTGATCAGGTGCTCTGTGGCCTTCACACCTGCAAGAATTTTATTTTGGATTGCTGTGGGAAATATTAGTGAGTTAAAGCTTTATTCAGAATGAAGCTGTGATTCATTTTCTGAGAGAGACAGACTGGCTGAAAAGGAAGACTTGAACCAAAGAGGATCTAATAATACCTTGCTGATGCCTGGCACTTCCCTCAAGTCTGTAGATAAATACAACTTGCCTTTGGCATCGCRTGCCCAGTTCTCTTGGGGGCTCAAATCACCGTCCGCTGGCTGCAGACGCTGACTCTAGCAGGCTGCCGCACCTGGCAGCTGCGGCACTCGGAGCGGGCCGGCCGGCCAGCAGCGAGCTTGCGGACGCGCCTGCGTTCTGCATCTTCTATGTAATCTTAAAATAAAAATCTGTAAACAGATGATACGTGTCACACTGGTGATTGAGTTTACATATATCTGTTCTTACTATGTCAGATAACCCTTTGTATGTGAACRCACTTTATTTTTGACTGGTGGTGGAAATCTGCTGCTGGTTTGTTTTGTTTTCTTCCTGCCCTGGCATCTCTGAACTTCTGGTAAAGGAAAGAATGACTCAAATACTCTTAGTTTTATTTCTGTTTTTACATTTTAGTATGTAGTATGGTCTTGCCATGGCACTTTCTTTGTTGGCATTAAGATAGTGACATATGTTGGCATGTGCTCCTAAGCCTTTTTTTCTAATATAAGATGCCATGCTTTCCCTGTTTGTTGCTTTTTAATAGCTGAAGCTGACCAGTTCCAGGCAATGCTTGGGAGGTTTCTGCTGAAAGATCATCTGCTAACTTGTCACATATGTGAATCTTGTATGTAACAGTGAAGAAGTAAACTTTAGTACCAATAAAATGGTACAAACAAAATATAGTGCTTTACAGAACATCAGAAATGCAGTAAATTCATATTCTGTTACTGGGATGGATATGATGCTCCTCTTGTCTATCCAAAGAGCAATGGTGGTGAYTTCCTCCAGCTGTGTTGTCACTGCCTGGACCTGGTACTAATTTCATTAGGTAACTGGTATAACTACAACACTGAGGCAATAAAATGGTATGAATGAGYGTGCAGAAGGCCCTTGGAGGTTATGGGCAGGTTTCTAGGAGAAGAAAGTATCTTCTGGCTGAAGGGATGAGAAAAAGCTGATTTCTAGATGGCTAAGAAGCAGACACTCCTAACWGCAAGGCTTGTTTAGTGTGTTTCTGTCTCTACTTACATGTCYTTTTAATATGTATAATTGAAACCTGGTTGTTTTCCTTTAAGTAAACCAACACTATTTTTCTGTTTTAACTTACCTACCTTTTGCTTTCTATGCAAACTGTAAGGACAAAATGATGGATGATTAATATGCATGAGATGAATTGAAACATGAATGAATACACATAGGTGAAATTTCAGTCCTTAGAAATGGAGAGTCTCTTCTAATGTAGGATTGGCTTAAAGATGCTTTTCATTAGTGTTAAAATGTGTGTAAACTATATTTAAACAGTGAAAGTCAGAGCTTATTCATCTATTCCTCATTCAGCTTCTTCTCTACACTTCTTTATCATTGCAGGATGCTCGAAAAAAGAGAAATGAAGAGAAATGGCTTTTTTTTTTTTTTTTTAATTTCATAGATTTGTAGATACTGTCTAAGGAAAATACCTCTTCAAATACCTAGGTCTATCTTTGGTAAAGCTGGCTGTATATCCTTCAATGCTTTGTTCGTTCTGCTTTTAAATGAAGCAAACAATAGCATATTATTTCCATTTAGTGCATCTTGTAGGAAAACATCTATTAGTTTACCCTAGACTCTGATCTGACCCTTCTTATTCTAATACTGAAAGCTGTATACACTTTGAATTATACTAGACCTCGCTTAGTGCATTGACTCCTGTCCTACTTGTGGCTTTTCCTTTTCACTATACATTAGTCAAAGTATACTAATGAACACTTTAGCTTCATGAAAAAAAATAAATTTGCTATTCATTTACCTGTGTTTAGGTTTTGTGAATTCTTTGTAATTTGTTGGTATATTGGARTTCTTGGAACTGAGTACAGCATTTAAAATAAGAAAGAACATAAAGAATACTTTTAAACACTATTTATAGTGATCAATAAAGCACAAACGTGATTTTTATCTGCAGGATACTGGATGTACTCTTGTACATATCTGAAATATTAGATAAAGGCCTATCTGGGCACAACCATCTATTTCTAGAAATTAGGTTTAACAGTATGCCTCAAACCTATGTGTTTTAAGTAGAGAATTTATCAAGCTCCCTTTTTCTAAGGGTGACCTCCAGTGCTTGTGAGTCTGGAAATACTTGTGAACCACAGGTACCATTGACATTACAATTATGAAGTAATAAAACACTGTTCTACTTCAGGGCTTGAATAGCTGTCTGTGATAAAGTACGGCGAACTGTCTTGAAGAAAGAATTTTCTGTTAAAAAGGGGAATTAAGGGAATCTCAATAATGAATTGTAACTTTCCAGGCTGAACCTTTATATTTTAAAAATAAAACACTAAAAAGCCCTACAGTAAGAGAAGTATTACCGAGTCTTTTCATGAAACGTCACGTATTTTGGAGAAGGATAATGCTTTCCCAGGTGCAGAAATGACTTGCTAGTTTTATTCCATTGCTTCCAATTTCCTATTACATATAAAGAACTATTCAATCTTTTTTTTTTCCTGTTTTCATTTATTTATTTTATGTAAGTGAAGGTCTATGGACAAACACTAACCACAGCTGAAAGGAAATAAGCTTTCCCCTCACCCCCTAATCCAAATTGCAGGAGAAAAAAAATGTGTCACGGGCTGTAATTTTCTTTGAAAAGAAAGTAGGTTAAAAAGGTTACAATATGCTCTTTTATTGGCATTACTAAAAGCTAAACTGTTACTGTGAATTATATGGAAAGCTATGCTTTAGTTTAGCAAACAGCATATCAATTTGCCTAGGTATTGCAGGATTTTTTTTATCATAACTATGTCCTGGAGACCTTCCACGTAGACRCACGTAAATAAAAGTGAAGCTTGTATGTGCTCATGGATTTGATGATGATGATTTAAAAAAAAAAAAAAATCCTCTACAAAGCTGATAGTGAGAGTATCTTTAAGAGAGTCATAGAGGAAAACTGCTAGGTTTGTTTCCTTAAATGTATGTTCCTTATAATSATCTGGTTATCAGCCCCTTTGAGCAGAGGTATCAATGTTACTGGATGAGTGYAGTTTGAAAATGCAGAGGGCAATCTGATATTTAATGCTTCTTTTCATAATTAAAACTACTCGGCTTGAAAAGTGAGGGAAGAAATCCAAGTTGCAGCTCAGTGGTGCTCCCGAGCATGCACCTTAAACCAGAGAGGCGTTTGATTACGCCGACACGGACTTCCCGGGGGGTTCGGAAACCTCTCAGCCGTGCCGCGTTTCTCTCCGCAGAATCTAGGTAGGGCTCGATAGGAGAAAGGGCTCTGCTGGTCCGGACACTTGTACGTAGAGGAACTGGYCACTGCTAGCTAATCTGAAATCTTCTCTTTTGAAGTGGTGAGGGACTATTTTGCTTTCCATCAATTTCTTTTTGTCCTCCTTGAGGGCGAGGGGGAAGTGAACAYGTGCAAACGAAAGGTGTAAAATATCTTATCCCTCCTGTATAGCCAGGGCTAGAGTCTAAAAAGTTGTTGCTCCAAATGGATATGTTTATAAATTCCAGRGCAGACATCACATCTACTGTGCTTATGAGAAATCTTTGGCTTTTTGGAATTATGTGAATAAAAAATGAGTTTTAATCCCTTAGTAAGGAATAGAAAGGATGAAGATTAAAAAGTTGAAGGAGGAATTAGCATATGGCTTCAAACRTATTCTGGGGATTTTCTTGAGGACCTGTAGCTGAAAATCAAATGTAATAAATAGTAGCTTTTATAAAGCTGTATTCTCTTGAACCTACAAGTGTCRTAGTATGGGAGTATTTGCCATTTAGTTAAGCATCCTATTTACCTAAAGGCACTCCGAATGTAAGGAAGGGAGCAATGGCCAAYAATTGTAAAATATTATTTCAAAAGTTCTGCAACTGCTGATACCAATAACTTTCAAATTCTTAACATCAAGCCTACTCAATATTCCTATTTATATAGTTTGCATGCTATGTGGTGTGATAGGGTGAATGGGTCTGTCTCCTCATAGAAAGAAGCCATTAAAATTTTTTTTGAAGTTCTACATAACTCTGGTTAATATCTGAAAACTGGAATCAAAAACCAAGTTGAGATTTGCTTCATCTGACTATGAAGAGAAAATTGTGAAATTACGGGAACTAATGTATAAATAAAGAAGCTAGAGTTAGAAGATATAAACTTTAAATGACCAGTAAAAGATGCAAGCGTGTTAGCATTCTATATTGACTCTCTAAAATGATGCCAGTGAAAATAATTTGCAGATGTTTCTGAACTTGAATGAATAAATACTGAGCAGCAGAGGTAAAGAATCTTTTAGTTTGTTAGTCCACTTCATACRTGGTACTTCTTCATTCAACACAAATACAGCTGAAAACATTTGTGGTATTACAGCATCATCACAATCTACCTGTCTCTTTCCTCTTTAACATATGAAATGGATTTGTATTTTTAAAAGTATTATAACGGTGAGGCATTACAGTATACAATACCCGCATTAATGCAGTACTCACATTTTTAGTTTTGAAAATATTAAAATGCATTAATACCGCTTAGAGCCTTGCAGTAAAGCAGTAAAACTTGCTGTCATTTTGAAAGTGGCATTGTATTATTTAAGTGCAATGTTTTAATGATACCTTAGTTCTATGTGAGAGAACAGTAATAGATATCAGATTCTTCACACTCTTTTCTAAGTGGCATGTATGCCTCTCTTCAGGTCCCCGTTTTACTTGTAAGCATTCTGGACTGGTGTTCCTCAAAAACCACAAAATATAGCAGAATGCCCTTCAGTCAAACTTATTCAATTTCTTATACTGTTAAACTCTACACAGTGTATACTTCTGTAGAATTAATGGTTTAATCAGCTTGGAACTGGCCAAAGGTTTCTTTTTCCCAAGTACCCTCATGTTATGCTATTTCAGGAGTATCATACAGGTTTGTATTGTGGCTTTAGCGGCCTAAAGTTTTTAAAACTAACAAAGGGGGTATGTAGACTATTGCACTTTCCGCAACTACTCCTTGCTCACATGTGACTTCTTGAAATTTGCTTATGCTTTCAAGTCTTTGTTCAGGCATGCAACATCTTGCTATTCAGCATCTGCAGCAGTTTTAGGATATAGCTTCCTGTTGGAAAGCACCTTTGCAAAATAGCACCTTCTCACTTATCAAATCAGTCACTGTATGTCAACTCACTAGTTTTTGTTGTTGTTGTTGTTGTTGTTAGATCTAGACTGTAACTGTGAAAGCCACCAGAAAGCTTTGACTGCTCTAACGCGGGAAGTGCCATACTGGATCAGTTGGTTCCTGCGCGTGGTGCGCTGTATTCTCTTTGACAGCGAAGTCCTGGGAGCTTCAAAGGAAGCRCGAGAAAAGCCAGAATAAAGTTGTGAAAGAGCTTAGCTGTCATAAGTATTTGTTTCTAATCACCATTACCTTTTTTTTTTTTATCTAAATATCTAGTGATTCTTTTGGTCCTCTTCCACTCTAGATTTCAATAGCACTGAATTAAATCTTRCATAAGAAAAAGTTAATAACCTCTATTAACTGAGGTTAAAAAGGCAATAAATGTAAGCTATTCTGTTTCAATGTAAGATAGTGTATTAAAAATTAATGCTTTGAAGTGCAATAAGGAATATCCAGTTACCTGTACCTTTCTTGCTTTAACTCATGAAAGTAACAACAAAAGAGATCTTCTTCAGAAAGAAAGCAGAGGTGTTCCGAACTTTGTCAGGTCATTTGAGGTTTACAGTGGGGCTTCAAGATAAACTGGATGACATGCTGAAATTCATTACTGACTTTTATCTGAAATGCATGGAAAATATTAAAAAAAAAAGGCAGGAAAAGCAAGAAGCCTGCAACCCCACTAAACACAACACAAGAACTGTAGGGCYAAGGCATGTTTTGATGTTTGCCCTGTTTACACAGGCAATGAAGCAGAGGAAACGGGRTACCTGCCTTGTCTTTTTCTATCAYGGCAGTTCCTGAAGCCTCTTGTCCCTTCTTTAATTTGTCTCTCTGCTCTGTGGAGGTTTTCCAGAGGAAGTGGGACTGAGTTTAGGGTRAGGCTGGCTTTCTCTTCCTCCCTCACAGAATGAGTGCAGCTCCAAAATGATTACAAATGGGAATTTATCAGGTCTCTCTAATTTGAACGCAAAGCTAACYGCTGTGTAATACTGCACTGATACTAGCAATTAAGCTGTGAGCCTGAAGACTCTCTGTAAAGTTCTGAATATAAGCAGGAGGTACAAATGCGTTAGGGTGCTTTTTTGGGGGGGGGAGGGAGAGATAGAAGAGCATCAGTTCTGCTCCTAGCACTCCCAGGTTTTGTTTCTTTTTTTCTTTTAAGTTTGTATATGTGTATTTATGGTTTTGGGAAACCTGTTTACCTTGATTGTGAGTTCTACAAACTAATGATAAAGATTTCTACCCAAATATGAAAATCATGATACTTTAAAGATTCCTTTCTCCTGAGTGCTATACAAATGTAACTCAGCACCATTGAAATAAACTTGTGCTCGTGACTGGACATATGTAAGTTTTCTTCCCCCCCCCCCCCCCCCCCMAAAAAAAAAATCTAAAGGTTCAAGAGGTGCGATGTCCTTGTGAACAACGGTAGAAGCAGCTTGCCTTGCTGCCGCAGTGAGGAGATGCTTTATTCGTACCTGTTTCTTCATTGGTATCGGCCAGTGCCCTTCTCCGCCTTCYCCTGCTAGTTTATTTTGATCTGCTTTTAATTCTTATCAGCGTGGCACATGGCCAAAATGTATTTGTTCTCAGTTTAGTGGCTTCCCACAGCTTTTTAGTTTTAATAGTTGTAATCTGTAGCAAATTATCTAAAGTTTCAAAAGGTGGTTAAAACACAAATGGGAAGTACAGGTTTTAGTTTACATCTCTTCTGAATGCTCTGCATCATGAGGATATGGAAGTATTATGTTAATAAATCTTTACTGACAAATGCATGTAAACAACACAGTGACTCACTAAGCTTTTTTTGATAGTACAGATTGCCAGTGATTATTGAATTTTCTGGCTCCTGCTGCTTTAGATGATTCCTGCTTTCTCTGATTTTTTTCTTTAATTTCTGGAAGTAATAATAATAATAAAAAAACTTATTTGTCACCTTGTGCACACTAGTTTGAATTCCCATTGGAAAAAAGAACCRTAGTAACAGGCTTTCAACTTTGCAGTGTCTGTGAGGCAATCATTAATAGAGGTGTTTTGATATACTTCTTCCCATGACAGCCTTAAGCTGTAGCCACAAATAGCTTTTAAATTCCTCMTTTTCCCCTCTCTTCCCCTCTTTCYCCTGGTTGAACTCTTGTCTTAGTTATGTTTTTTGATGAATGGATGCTGCCTTTAGAGTTTCTAAATATATGCCGGATGCACTAAAACATGTTCAAGGCCTCTTCTTAAGTGGAAAGAAAGAGTAAAGCCCATAAATAAACCATCAAGAGCATTGCTTTTGGAGACATACGTCACACCTGTTGTAGAATTAGTGTTATGAAACTTCAGCATGTCAGAACAATTTTTTAGAAAGATTCTTCATTAGGAAGAAGAAAGAAAAAAAGACATCTTCAAAGAGTTCCTTGCCTGATTGAGTTGGGGTGAAAAATGATATAATGCTTTGATCTGTTGATCAAATGGAACAAAATGAAAAAAGGGGGGGGGGGGAATGTGTGGCTTCACAGAGTAATGTTAYGTAGTCTGATTACTACTGAAACTGTTCATTGGCTCAAGTAGACTGTATCCCAATATGCAAGAATTTTGGGGTACCCTAGGACTACCTGCTTTCTATATTAACATTCAGTCACTAAAAAGTTCATAAATCAGTAACAGCAGGTTATCTAGCTGACATTTTACTAGGTGGGTAAAGGATTCAAATTCAGCATTATTTTCTGTAATTGGCTTTTTTTTTTTCCCCTCCCCTTTGTGAGAAAGTGTTAGAAGCTTGAACTGTTAGGGTAACTAATAGGGGTGTGTGTGTATAGATATAATACTCAGCCCTCAGTTTCTCTTTCTAAACATAGTTRTGTTCAGGATTCTGCACTTGCTGCCTGGCCCAGGAAGGGTTATTTCTGTTCTCTGGTGTTATGTGATTGCGACTTGCTTCTGAAGCCAAGCTCTGCCTCTGACCTTTCAAATTTGAAGCGCTGTCTTCTGCACCAGAATTCAAAACTCTTTTTCCAATGACTAGAGAATTCAAGCTTTGCCTTTTCTGCTTTTTGAGACACCATTCATCTAGACTTCTTCAGGTTATCCCTAATGATAATAGAAAGGGAGCAGAAAAATGCTACAGCAGTAGCATATGCTTTTAAAGATCCAAATTAACAGTGATAGAAAATTGTTTTAAATAGTTATTCAACCCTAGGCAAAATTGCTTTCTTGTCTTCTTTATTCTAAGCCTGTAATAAATAATTTAGCTTGGTGCACTATTTCTGTACAGGTTGGTATAATATAAAAACAGCTGCTGTCTGGAATTTTGGTCTCATTTGACTTGTTTCCTTTAGTGAACTGAATTTCCCTTTACTGAAAATGGTGACCTAGAAACTGTCATTGCCAACCAGGGCAGTGCTTCGTCTGCTGCAGTTTTCCGCATCTGATAGCGACCGGTGGCAGCTGTTCTGGAAGACAGTGGGATAAAAACCTGCAGCAGAAATACATGGAATAACTTTCACATGCAAGAAGCAATTTCTAGCACATATGATGGTTTAGCAGGAAAAGAATGAGGAATCTGGGAGGTTCAGTGTTGAAAGTGTGTGTTCTTCTAGGGCGCTGTTTTCTTGCCTTCATGCTAAAAATAAAGCATTGATAAAAGTAGTAAAATGGTAAACTTGTAAAAGGGATGCTTCTCAGATTACTGTTTTTTTTTCCCAAAATGCCTTACTTTAATAACATTAAATATTTTGTTCTTGGTCTTGTACTTCAACTGTCGTTATGATCTTGCTGTTTATGGAAAGAGTTATCTCAGACACAGGCCCTGATAATGTTCAGATATGACTCACTGTAAATGAAACAACTATTTCTGCGCTTGTTTGAGAAGCATAGCTTGCACAACACCCCAAAAATGCTTGTGTAAATGAGATTTAATAGAAGTATCTTCCTGAGTTACATAGATACAGGATGCTCAGGACATACATGTCTTCGTTGGCTAGTACTGTTTGTGGTTAGCGCCTTTCAGCTATGTTCTGAGCATGCACTAATAAAAGTATTTTTTTATTGTTTTGCGGCTAGAAACTCACTTTACAACTTGTTTTTATGCAACACTCAAGTTGGATAAGAATTATAACTGAGTGAGAAATGCTAGCTGTTGCTTTCAACTGGAAAGCAATTTTAGTTAATTCTCACAGAGATAAGGCATCTGAACTACTAGATGCTCTTGAAAATTCTAGCAGATGTCTAACTCTGTTTTTAGGTGCTTTAACGATTTGAGAATCTGGTTTGGAACAGCTAAAAAAATCCCTGAAGATACCATATATATATATATATATATAATATTTTTTATATAATATATAATATTATATAAAATTTAATATATAATATTTTTTAAGGTGACTTAGTGCAGGTACAGCAGCCTGTCTGGTTTAGCTAACTTGGTTTTTGTAACCATTACGAATGTCTTGTAAGACTTGTTGCATCCCTTGAAAGGATAACATCCTATGTCACCTGAGATGTACTCCTCACCGAAATACTACAAACATGCTTTTTCATGGTGTCATTTGGATGCAAACACTARTAAAAATGCTGTCTATTTATACTTTTGACACTGCCATCAAAAGCTACTGCTCCTTCTGGATATTGCCTGTCTAGATGACTTGTACCCTCTTTGAGGAGTACTTGATCTTTGTTTTGGTCATGACTGGATCAGATGCCTTACAGCTTCAGAGTATTTTGATCAGCTGTCACCTCTTCCAGAAGCCTTCTTTCTGTGAAGCTATTTTCATTCTTTTTTTTTTCTTTTCCCTTGAAGGAAAAAGAAATAGACAATTTCCCTTATCTTCTAATTGCAAATAAAACAAATCTATATTTTTCCAAATTCATTAAGAATTTCAGACCTTCTGATCCTGCTTATCCAGTCCCAAAAGTGCATGCTTGAGAGAGTGAATGTGTCTACTGACTGCGTTTTGGTTTGCAGAGATCGGAAAACTTCTGGAATGAGAGTAAAAATGTCAAACATCCGCAATATAATCTAAATACAAGGTAATGAGTACTTCAAACTATTGAAGATACAAATCTATCCACTAAGTCTTTTTACTTAACTCATTGTCCTTTCTACTGCTGGAGGTCTCTCAAAATGATCTCTTTATTTGATGTTCCTGTAAATGACATTAACTATGTTTGGTGAGGAATAGAAGTTGATCGGGTGGTTGCTCACAGGTGCTCTTGGTTTGATCCTGTATTTTCCTTAATATAAGACAAGACAAGTGCATATGCAAAGCAGGATAAAGAAAGGCTAGAGCATTTGACTTTCAGCTGTGCTTGGGCTGAAAGAAAGCCAGAAACACAACACATCCYATCCGGTTATTTCTACACCTAGCTGACTTAGGAGACTGTTCAGCTAAATCTTGTGACTAATTTTCATCCAGGAAATGTTTTAATGGCAAATTATTAATATTGGTGAAAAAAGCCTAAATTCTTGTTTAGGGCTAAATCATAGGCAAAAAAGACAGGATTGCATGCATGTACATGCRTGTAAAAGCACAAGCTGGGAGAGGGCTTAGTTGCCTGTGTATTGMGGGCAGGGTGGTGAAAAAGCTCTGACTTTACAGGGATACTTATATCACTGTATGAAGACAGTGGCTTTGTAGATTCCCTGCCTAGCTAGTATTGGTTTAAACTCTTTAGGGTATGCAAGAAGGTCTGGGGGAAAATGAATAATTTCTGGGCGTTAGTGTGTGGTGATTCTGACCTATTCCAYGACACTGATAGTTCTGGTAACGCTRTCCAAAGCTCTTGCCAGGCAGCTTTGGCCATTGCTCTCAAAAAAAAAAAAAAAAAAAAAGAGTGCAGGACTGGGAGTGGAAGTGAAGCAGCCACTTTCCTAAAAGACAATCCCAAATTCTGTGCCCACTCGACCCATTTGAATTCAGAGCTTAGGGCCTCAGTGTAGCTGGTACTGAAATGGATGTTCTTATCTTACGCTTTGAGTGGAGAGCACCGAGGGAATAATGCTCTGCGCAACCAGATTGATAAACTGAGCGTCCTTTGGAGGGTGATGCCTTCAGGGGAGCTTCTGTTAACCACCTATTGCCATATTGTAGGCCCTATGCTATTACTATTAGTTATTAAAAATACTATCATGCAGTTTTTGTTAGCTTGTTTGACCCTTTTACTCTCACCCTGGCCAGCTTGCTTTTAGTCAAGTAAGTGGTACTCATGAGGAATGAAATCCATCTGATGTTGATTTTTTTGTTTGTTTTTTTTGTTATTTATTGGCTATGAATGGATGTGAGGTAATAGTAGCTTAACAGTGGCACAAAACTGGAAAAAGACAGATGTTTTAAGACCATTAGGAAAGCAGTAAAAATTAGCCAACCTTGGAGGCTTTAAAGGCTGCTATTATCTTATTCAAGGTCTATTTTTGCGAGGTGAACTATTATGGGAATTTTTTTCTTGTATCTTATTTTTTTATATGATAGCAGGCATCCAGAATGAATCGTGTGCATTGTTTTTGTTTAAATGTGGCATATGAGAATGGAATTCTCCCTTGATCTGTTTCTCAGAATGTAGTTATCACTTGCAGTGTTGCAATGTAGCGTTACTAGCACCACATGCCATGGCAATGAAACATTTACTCCCAGAAGGACCTGATTAGATTGAAGAAATGGTATTTAGGTTTTGCAGGATTTTACATGCTTTGAAACATAACTTATTGGGGCTTCAAAAAAAAGGAAATTGTTAATTAAAATAATGATAGTAGAAAAGCAGTATGTGATGGAGGTACACACTGAATTCTTTCACACATTGTCTTTTAGTAACTTAAAATTTTTATTTATGTTATCTGCTAGATTTCACCCTGCCCTCCCTTTTCAGTAAAAGCAGAGCCTTTCCCTTCTGTAGNTCTCCTTCTTTCTTCTGGTGGAGGAATGTATGAAGTAACCAGATGATAGTTTCATAGATTAGCCTATTTTTTGTGTCTGCTAAGCAAAATAAGCTCTTCTAATACGCTTTTTGTACACTATATGAAAAGCAGATTAACGGATGTTAATTTTGATTTCGCTGCATGGAAAAAATTGTGATATGTGACAGAGGTGCTGATTATCGGCATYTAAATACTTTTCCTCTGAACAATTTTTTGGGGGAATTTGATCAGTCTGGATTGGTAAACTGCAAGTAAAAATGAAACATGTCCTGATCAAATTTGAARCCAGTAATTGCTGTAGGATTTGAAATGACGGCATCATTCTTCAGTAACTACCTGTTTATAGCTATTGTTGGTGGCAGACTACAGCAAATGTGTGAAAGACCTTGAAGCCTAATTTCTGTTTTAGAAGATGACACCGAACTCCACTGCTGTGCCTGGAGGATACCAAAAAAGCTGTAGACCTGCTCTAGAACTGCAGCAGGAGGGGAGAGTCTCGGCTCTGCAGATCTGGCTCGGTGGTGCTTTTCCTCCCAAATTTAAGATCCTCATYTGTCTTCCCAATATTCAGTGTTCTGGATTTTTAGAATTCATTAGGAAGATATCTGTAAAAGATCCTTTATTAAAAGTTGCACTGATCCTTGCTGTGTTTTGTTTTGAATTCTGTCCAAGTTTGTGTGGTGCTCTTTGCTTTGCCCTGCTTGAGTAGTACRCAGCGGAGACTGTTTAATGATGGAATTGTTTTTCAGTTCTCTGAAAATGTAGGAGGCTAGGGAAGGGAAAAATTATTTATCTCTGGCATAAATGTTTGCAATGAAGTTGTACCTTCTTGTACAAAAACATCTCATCTAGTATGAATGTGGAACTTTCATCTTGCTTTATTAGTAATAAAGCAATGGGAGTATTGAAGCAGTCTTAATGGATTATGTGAGGCAATAGCAATAGGTCCTTTTGAGTATCCTTTCATCAGCACCTTCTAACAATGTAAAGGATTTAGTCTGTAGTTCTGATTTTGGGGGTTTGATGGAATTTCTGTCATTAAATAGACTAACAAAGTAAACTTAAATCTACAAAACTAAATTTTGAAATGGACACAAAATAGAGAAATGAATTGTGAAATAGCCCTAGTATAAGAACAAAACTGGATATATGTTCCCTTAAAACCTAAAAAGCTACTTTCTGAGTAGTCTTATACTGTTTTTTCCCCTCATTAGATTTGCTCCTTATGTAGGATGAATGTGATGAACAAACTACAGTTGTACCTAGTTGGCTTGTAAAGGTCTTATTTTGTTCAAGGAGAATGACTTATGCTTGTAAAAGTTTGCAAGAATGTCCAAACTTAAGGTGAATGAGATGGCCTTTATTGAACATTAACAGTGGATGGTAGATTTGCAAGTGTTTTCATGGGAAAACTCCTAAAATCTACCAGTATGACATATGAAGCTTTAACAGCTTTTTAGTTTGGAATTCTGCAGTGAACTCTTCTCCCTCCTCTCCCCCCTCCCCCTCCCGCCTTTTTTTTTTGGGTGGCATAAAATCAAAGCCAAAATCAATGGAAAGAACTGGATAACTTCTTATGTAATCTGCTTGGTTTTTTTGCTTGGATTGGTACCTTGTAATGACAGTTTTTTTTCAAAAGTAAATATTCTTGAGTTGATGGCTTTAAAAACTTAAAAGCTTTAATTAATATCTCCTTTTAATTGATACTGTGAGGTCCCACTTCAGGAGTAATGCATTCACACAAGCTATCTTTATGTTGATCTGGTACTGTTACTCCTTCGAGCATCCTGGTCTGGATATTTCATACTTAACTGAGAGGTTATTCTGTGGGTTTTCTATAGTAGTCTCATTAGTCTTGCTTGTAGAATAATTCCTTCCTGAAGGGACTTGGATGTCAGGACTAGAAGGTACTGTGTATTTGCCACTAATGACTAATAGGCTTTTCTCAATCTGATGGTTTACCAGCCTGTGCCTTAGACTGACAAGTTTGATTCACCTCCTGAAGGCATATAACCATTACTAGTATCGCTGTTTGCTGCTTTACAATTTAATTAACACAAAGTCACAAAGTTTTTTAAACTAGCCCAAGGCTTCAGCTGAGAAGAAACATGTTAAATATGCTCTGCTAATGCCACCTGCTGATGCTGAGAGTACATACCCGCCTGCAGTTTCATTTTATGCAAAGTTATTGTATGCAATCCTGTATCCGTTCAGTGGCAAATAACTTCTCACATTTTCTGTTCTAATGTTATTTTAGTTCTGTAGTAATGAATTAGTTCCAGCTCTTATTCCAGCATGCAATAATTTCATTTTAGCTGTAGTTCTAACTCATTTTTTAGTCTAATTCTAGTTGTAAAGAAAGAGCCTTAGTCCATGTCTTCACTGTTGTATACTAGTTCAATCTACATTAAACAGCAGATTTTTATTTTTCAGTAAAAATCTGGAACTACTTATACCTTACTGTCTCATAACAGTTTATTTCATTTAAGTATGAAAACTTGTGTGTAATTCTTAAACTTTGTATATGACTCAGTGCAGTTAATGTCATTTTTGTAACCAGACAAATCACTTTGTACTGCAGAGAACTTATGCCTATGACACATTCAATACGGTTCAATATGATGTAAATGCCAAAATAACCAAGTGCTAGAGTAGGGTCATAGCAGCCTGTAGGTGAAAGACTGACTGGATCTGAAAGAGGTTGTGATGAACCAGGAGAAACAGTTTGAAGAGTTTCAAGTTATTGAGAGTCTGCTCTTCACGTTAGTCTCCAGTAAAAGGAACAGATCTTGTCTTTCTGGGAGATGTGGCAGGCCTGAGCTGAAACTACTAAAAGAGAACTAGTAGCAGTTTAGCAGAAAAGCAAAGTCAAGGAGAGAGTGAGCCAAGCTGCTTGTCTCTTTTGCTTATCCTAAGGAAAAAAATATTTGTGTTTTGTTTTAAGCATGAATTCTGAAGCAACAGTATAGCAACAACTGGATCTTATTCTATGTAAATATACACTGGATCTAGCACAGTGGGACTGTTGCTCTTAGTATTAAATCTGTTCTCCATATAGCCAGATACTGGTTATTATTGCGTCTCTTATTAGGCTTTAGCCAGGAGAAAAGTTACAAGAAGCATGGATTATGTTATCCAGTAACTAGTCTAAGCAAATATTATAACTTGTTTGCAACAGGAGAAACAGAGGTATAAAATGAAGTGAGAGGTAACTGCTAGTGAAGTCCTATGATTCCTGTATTCACAGATTCCTTTTCCTTTAATAGTGGCAAAAGCATAAGTAGAGCAAAATCTACTGACATTTGTGCTCTGTGAATGTTCCCTTTCAGATGTGGGTACTGCAAGTGGTGTAGGTTAGTGGAAAACTTGATTTTGCGTGTAGATAGCGTAAGAAATCTGGTAGGCCTGCTTCTCTACTCTGCTTGCCCCAGCACAAAATAAGTGGAAATGCCCGTTGACGTGAGCGGGGATTTGGCAGGGTTTTGCGTTCGTTCTCGTAGGCCTGCGTAATGGAAGCGATGGGTTTTGAAAGAAGTAGCTGCTAATTTTCCCATTACTAGCACCAGTAACTGCTCTTCTAGTTTTTGCTCTATGCCAGCGTTTCATCAATTGACCATAAGAGAAGAAGGTCTGGACGCACAAGTTCTCCTGGTTTCTAACCAAGAAAGCTCATCTCGCGCTCGAAGCGCAGGACTGAGCCGTGGCCTCTGGCGACGGGCACAGCGCAAGTTCCTCTGCCAAGCGCCGCAGTTCCCGACGCACTGCTTCCCCTGTGTAGGGGATCAATGTACGTCAGGGATGTCGAACTTGTTTATGGTGTTCTCTGAGTGCTTACAGTGGAAGTGAAAAATACTGTTGACAAAAACGGAATATGAGCTAGATCTTTTCTTGTTACTTTTAAAACCACAGCTTTCATCTTTGAGAGGAAAATTAAATTTTTTGTAATTAAAGGCATTAAGATGATAAATCGAATGTATAGATAAGGAATTATTTGCCTAAATTGAATTTTAAAAGTAGTCTTTTCCTCTCTGAAAGAGTAGCTAAACTAAAGAACTGAATAGTTTAATTTCCTTTGTGCACCTTGAAGCTGTCTCCATTGTGTTTGCAGACCCTGAATTTCAGAATATTGTTCTGCTGCGGTTTAGTTTAATTATGCYGTAGGTAGAATTAGTCTTGGTCTGCCAATTCACAGCTGTCTCCCTCCCCTCCTTGTGGGCACCTCTCTGCTATCTGCACGTCTGCCGCTGGCCGGCAGCTGCAGAAGGCACAAAGTGGCGAAGGTGATGCACTGTCACGCCGAAAGTGCAGGGCTCYTGGGGCGAGGGGAAYGTGTCACYAGTTTCAAAGCTCTTGTGCTGTAGYTCAGGAGATYATGCATGCTCTGGTACTTTAAATTGATGTTTTTACTAATCCCAAGTGGGTATTTTGGAGGTAATTTAAAACAAGCTGGTAAAGTGTATTGAAATTCTCAGTTTAGGGGTAGCTGAAGATATAGAACAAATATAGAAAAGGGATGGGTAGAGTGCTACCGAAACAGCGGTTCYGGCCCTTAATAACCAGAAGGTTCCCGCACTTGCTGTTGCGGAAAGGTCCTTAATGGTGGGTGTCGTGCAATCAGGACACATCCGAAYCCGCTGAATCCTCCGCGAGCTGCGGAGAGGAAAGCTAAAGACAAGTGAACACAGAAGGTGGTTGGGGTATCTTTTTTATTATCAYTTATTTCTTTTCCTCCTCCCTCTTGGGCAAAGTATGCGTGTGTATATATAGAACTAACAACATGATGTTTCTGAGTTCAAAGATCCAGGGCTACAGCYGCTCGTCCTGCTTTGGTTTGGACTATAACGTGCGCTTGTACTGTTTCTCCCCTCCTCTGGCCAACAGCGCACACCTCTGGAAGTAGACTGTGCCTTAGCACTGTGAAATTTTGTAAAAGCAGTTGAGCATGGTTGTTAAAGCAGCTGTGAAGAGATAGTCTGTGTGTGTGGAGACACGCTGCATCCAAACAGATACAGGACRTAGATCATGTCATTTTTAAATTGTCACTGTAGCCAAAATTTAGAGCTGAATAACCTTCATGAACACTTAAGAATGGAATTAACAGATGCTAGGAAAGGTCCAAACCTAATCTCTAAACATGTCTGGCTCTTGCTTTTCAGTCTTATGTCTAATAGTGGCTTTTTTCTTTCAAATATATGTATATATTTGAGGAGGAGGAGGGGAAAGAAGGGAGACTTGAACAAGATAGAGACATAAAGGAAACTACACCTGATCTGCTCCTGCACATCCTTCTGGTGAACRATACCTGAATTCTGAATGCACTATTAGAAGTCCAAGAAAGAGGAAAAAGTGCGTATCTAATTCTAGCAAAATATTCCAGATATGCACAAAACTGAGTGAGCTCCTGTTAGTTCAGAAACCTCCAGCTTGTTGGAGTAGGTTTTGAATTTTGCATATATAGTAACAAAAGGCTTGCCCAGCCTTATTTAGCCTATGAACTATGAAYTGAAAAAGAGCAATGTTAGGTGTTTGCATCTTCCCCTCTCCATTATCAATCTCTTATTTAAATCTACAATGCATATACAGGTTTGTGGTGTCAGCAAAAAACCTTCTAGCAGGATTCAGATTTTGGGACTGTAGGATCTGAATTGGTGGATTACTACCACCTATCACCATGGTCCTATTTATATAGTATAATACCTATTAGCTAAGAACTCTGAAGGAGGAGTGTTTTATGCACATCCTGTAAATAATCCATGTAACAYATGATGATTGTTGTCACAGCATCTTTGATGGAAAGGATTTCCCTGCTCCCAGCAAATTACTTGCAAGCTCAGTGCATGCCTCTTCTAACCTCTTGCTGTGTCTTGGTAATCTGCTGCAACTGCACATTCTGCAGCTGCTTTTCTTTAATGAACTGGAAATGGCATTATGTGGGTGCAGGCTTAGTGTTAACCTGTGATTGATGTGTTATTTCACTGGGTAACATAGTATGTGCGTGTATTAGTGCAGAACAGACATGTTTCACTGCACACAATAGGTTCATTCTTCACTAGGTAAATATAATGTAAGTAATTGCAGTTCATTATGTAAATACCTCCATATGAGACTTTTATTGAGTATATTTGAGAATATTTTCTCCTACATAGGATATTGTTTTTAAAGCAATGTAATGGTGTCCATCAGGAGGAGGACTCCTAAGCCTGTAGCTTAGAACAACTTTTTTTTTAATAAATTGGCCTGATACCCTTTTGARCTAGGGAGAACAAAACTGTCTTCAAACATCTAACCAGCTATGTTTGTTCTTTTCTTTTTCTTTTTTTTTTCTTTGGGGGGGGGGCAGGGAACAGGGTAGATCCTTTCGTCAGACTTCCCAAATGTTTCCCAAGCAGCTCAGTGGGGCAGTAAAAAAAACTTAAAAAGCTGTTTTTTAAATTGGAAGCACTGGTTCAGCAGTGCTGACATCATTCTGGAGGACCATGTGGAGGGTGATGGTGTAACGGGGACTAGTACAGCAGGGGATGAGTTTAGAGGAGAGGAAATGTACATCCGTGAGTAAGGGGAAAGAGGAGGAGGCTTAAGCGGCTGGGATGGAGAGGAGAAGTCAAGGTCCTAAAGGCACAATTGTCTGTGGGAAACTGGGAAATGCCTAAAAYATAGGAAGCCTCCTGCCACATCCTAAAGTTGGGAGGTTTATACCAACTACTACTTTCCCCTCTATCTGTTTGTATATTAGTACCTATACAGAGATAAATACTTCAAGATAACAGTAGAAGTACTTTCCAGTTYGAAGATAAGAGCAGATTTTCTGTGGATTCATTAAGAATGAAATATGGAAGAACTAAACGGATATCCCTAACTTGAGGAAGGGGATCTCTTGGTATGACAGTTTGACTTAAGTTACAGTTACACAGAAGGTAAGAGTTAYTGCATCAGTCTTGCGCCCTGGCATGCGCCTCCTCCCTTCCCCCCCACCTCCACAGCCAAATGAGAAAATACCTGGCTGTACATCTACCTCGGGTTGCAGTGCTTCCATGAAGCTTTTCTRCTTGAATAAGCGTAGCATGATCCTTCTTTCTGAGCACTAAAAACTATTGCATGAAAACTGTTTCATTACTGTTGGCTTCCTCTGTTTTGCAAATAGAGGWCGGTGTCTTTGTTCCGTGTGTTGTCTGGCAATGCAAAGATGCACAAAAAATGCTTAAGTCATGTTAGCTCAGTGAAAAGGGAGGTTATGGAGGCTTGCAAAGTCAGACTTTTTTTTTTCTGTTGTCATGATGAATTTCAGTAAGTGCTACAATACACCTGGAGATCTGTAAGAGCTTCCTTTTTAATAATCTCTCTAAAATAGTGACATATACAGAAAAGCATATGGTGCTCTTTTTTTCTAAAACTAAGTTCCTCGTGCATTTAAAAAAAAAAAAAACTTGTAATGAGGAAAAATAGCTTTAACTTTAAAAAAAAAAAAACAGCTCAAGCCTATAAATGAATGAAAGGAAAAGTGAAATAGCACAGCTGCTTTGTGTAATGGCTAGCCTGTCTTCAAACAACTCGGCTGTGAAAAGACACAAGCCTGGCAATTATTACTTTTCCCCATTGGCAATTTGTATTCTTGAGGCATGAGTTCACTCCTGTATTTCAGTCTCAGGATGGGGGTGGTGATGTGCTGGGTGGTGCATATGGTGCCAGTTGTGGTAAATAAGGTCAATTAGGACACTATTTTTAAAAATAAATTCCTGACTACTTCATCTACAACTTCTTAAAATGTAAAACACCAGTTCTCTTGATAATACAGTTGAGGCAAGATGCCCAGAAAGATGACATGCTGTCTTCCAACTACTGCGGTTCCCTGATCTTATGTATTTCTTGAAGCAGTAACTGCTGCTCAAAGAACGGCTGCTTGAAGCGTCTGCTGCTGTGGAGTGCTGCTATTCCCTGGCGACAAAATTGCGTTACCAGATGTTACCCCAGGTAGCGTGGGAGAGATGTTCAGCTTTGCAAAAGGATTGTGGTGACTATATGCATCAGTAATTTAAAACCTGGACATTACTGAATTTTTTTCAGGGTAACTTTAAACTTCATCTCAGAGTAGACTGTTGGTAGGAGGTTTTTATTTGCTATGATTTTAGAGAGCTTATCTCTTCAGAGACTTGCAACTTTTCAGTGATATGTTATGGCCACTTTTTTTTGCCTAGAGTTAATTAGTTTGGTTAACCAGTGGAGGTTAGGGTAGATCTACTAGCTTTGTAACATATGCCATACTGTAAATCTTTGTTATACATGTATTGGTGTGGATAACTTGTGCTGGGCTAAAGCAAAGCTGCAGAAAAAGCATCTGGTCCTAACTTTATTCTCCTCCTCTTACACTCAGCATTGTGTTGTGTATTCTTGTCCTTTTCCAAAAACCTGTTTTTATCACCTTTGGGCAGAGCAAGGCCATGAGTGGGAGAGCTGGTAATTTTCACCGTTACTCGCTGTTGCATGGGGAGAGCAYGGTTTTGGCAGGGGAGTGCAGTGTTTGCACCGAGACTGAACAGTTAGGGAATTGGAGTTACCTGCTAATGAAGGAAAGACGCCAGTCTCTTGAGGCACGGTGCAGCGTCCTGCCTGAAAACCGCTGGCGAGGGCCCTGCCTTACACRCGGCTGCCGGCGATCAACCGTCATGTTAACCTGCGTCGGCCGCGGATACCTATGCTACTGCGATCATAGAARTATCAGTAATATAAGAGCACTTTGCTGGGTAACATTTGATGAAGACCTGTAGCTGTGGAACGTCTCCGAGACATGCGGCTATCTGCTGATGYCTACTACAAACTTGTTTGCAGGAAGTGCTATTGAAGGTTTGTAGTGATTATTATCACGGAAAAGGAATTAAAGTAATATTTAAATAAAAAAAGTAATACTGTGTGCTCGCAATTAAAAAGATCTAATTTTAGATCCAAAATGGTTTGAAAGAAAACAGGGAGCTTCCTAGCCCACCTAGGGAGGAGGACTTTAAGTAAGGCAGCTAGACTGACGCCCAGGGTGAAGACTCCCTGGTGAGAAAYGACCCCACGGGGAACCAGCGGTGCRCTGGAGAGGGTCGCYGGGTTTGATCAGTGCTGGATGGCAACAGGCGCTCTCACAAGCTTGCTTGGTGACCAGGTGAGTGCCATGGGAGCCTAGTGCCCTCTTGGAGGGCAGGAAGGTTCTTCAGGACTCGCTGACACTCCCTGCCCTAGGGGCGAGCAGCTTCTGCAGTCTGGCTGCTGGGAGGAGAGAGCTGTCCAGATTGCAGCTTCTGTTACCACCACGAACCTGGACTATCAGCAGCAGTGTCTGAGAACTGGAAAAGGCATTTAGGATAAAATAGCCTTCAGCACCTTTATAAAGAAGGATGGGAACACTGAATCTAGAGTTGAAAAGTCAGCAACCCGGGGAACTTTATGCGCTTCTGTGAGAAAATGGGCAGCAGTGTTCTGTTGCTTGGAAAAGTGAACTTGAAATAGAGAAAGGTGAGAACTGAAGGTACATATGAGGTCTAGGTATCAAAAAATCCCATAATGTCATGGAAAAACGTAATGTCATATTAACCAAATGTTTCTTTATTCATAGGTGTGTAAGGTGCACAATCTGTAAGGATAGGCAGAACTGGCTTTTAATTCAGAATAGTGATGGTGTGGTGTGGATGTAAGTGAGGCAAGTCTCACAGGACAGGTAGCACCTCTTATTAGATAAACTTATACAGACAGAGGATTAAGTCAGTGTGGTTGGCTATTTTTGATATTTGAGCAGGTTTGGCTCAGTGTTGCTTGCTTTCTGTTTCTTTTTTTTAATGGCTTGCTTAATTGGCTGCTTATAGATAGACTTAATGTAAAATGGCATTTTTGACTTTACAGTTACATGAAGGTGGCTACATTATTGTCTGAATCTGCTAGTCTTACAGCTTAAAATGCAGTAATACTTTTTAAAGTAACGGGCATAGTAGTTGTGGTTTTTTGCAGCGTTAGTGAAACTGATGGATTAACAACCTGTAAAATAGAAATGCATGCTCTAGCAAATAACTTACCAAACAGTTATTAGTATATCTACGGATATTAATTTTGCTTTTACTTTACATCTCTTAAACATAAACCTGCTTTATTGTATTTGGAAAAATAATTAAAAAAAGCTACTCTGCAGCAAGTGAAGCCTGAGCTTTCCACAATGTGCAAGCTATCAAGCTTGAATATTAAAATAGAAATAGAATCAGCATGCTGTAAACAAATCAGAATCTGAAACTCTAAAGTAAGACTACCTTGTAGTTTTCTGTGATACAGAATTATTGTGTGTGATGCCAGAGTTGTCCAGTCACACCCAAGTCCATCACTTCCACCAACTTAGGGGGAATGTTCTAACAGTAGACTATTCCCTTGCTTAGGGGCAACCAGGTTTCATCAGATGTTCACCAGAACAAGCAGTCAGATAAGACCGCCAAACACTTTCACCAATGTTAGTATTTCAGGCCTCAGCCAAAGTAATAGTAACTCTGACTTTTCAGGATCTGTCAATGTTTATGATAAAATAAACAAGGCCCATCACCAAAATGATAGAGCAGAAGTAGATGACAAAACAGCAACTTGCCATAAAATTACACACAATGAATTTTGTATAATATATTTTTGTAAGTAGCACTGCATTGACCAGAATATCAGTTTCTTGATCTGATATTCAAAGCTTCATGAAAGTCATATTTTTCTCCTTGAAATTCATACTTGTGTTGCAGGAATGACAGAATTATAGATCTCCAAAGTACCTAATAGCTTTACAAAATTATTTCACATAAAACTGTTTCTTTGATCAAAATGCCATATTATATTTCCTAACTTCATTGTAAGGGCAGTATTTTCAAAATAGCTAAATGTGTTAATGTGAAGTCTGCAGGATGCTTTCAGCTGAGAGCTTGAAATTTTAACCTCAGTGAAGTCAATGGGTCAGTAAGTGACGCTTTGGCTGCTGATGGGAAAGGGGCTCGTCTTGAAAGACTCTGCTCAGAACCCCTCCTCTTCCCTGGTTTTAATCACCTTTTTTAGCCAGCTGTGATCTTCCTTCTGAATGCATAATTTTTGGTACCCACTGTCTATGTATCGGTAATGCTGCCAAGATTAGAAGAAAATGTAATGCTTTAAATAACCTTTGAAGTTCGTATTTTRGACTTGCAGCCTATCTAAGGGACCTTAGCCAGAGGAATTTGCAAGATTCAAATGCATGTTTGGAGGTCATTAAGCTGTGGCTAGCGGATTCATACTAGTGTATAGACTAATAGACGAACACTTAAATATCTTGTCACCTTTAGTGTAGCATCGGAGAAAGCATAACGTTTGTTTCCTTCATATTCTGTCCATTATGTTACAGCCCTCAATTATAGTTTCTCATTTTAGGTCCTATCTTCAGTTTTTAAGCATTTTGAATGCATTGAAAATGTTAACACTTACCTTTTTACTCCCTAGGCTATTGCTAGGTTGTAATTTATTTGCTTAGAGAAGAGTTCATTTCCTAGCCTGACACTCAAAAAAACCAAATGCAGTCTTTGTCTTAATAGTTGAAAATTCAAAATAAATGAAGCTTATGTAAAATGGCACTAACAGACTAGAGCTACAGTGGACTGCTGAAATTGGATTTGGTTAGCTATAAACATCATTAGCTTAAAGCATTCTGGCTTACCAGGCAGTGTGAGCTCTCATAGGCTGGGATGCAATAACGCTCTCCTCTTTCGCATTTTAACTCCTTGTGGAGATGCGAAAGCCAGCTGAATATAGGCTTTGTAAAAGCTAAATTAACCATGAGTTCCTTGGGGGTTTATGGCAAACTGTGAGGTTTATTTGGTGTTGAACTGTGCTAAAGATAACATGGTAGTAATGGAAAACACTGTACTCTCAATGTATTAAATGTGCAWTAGTGTACATTAGAATTTTAGTTCTCTTATTAAGATTGTATTTATTCTCATATAACTGATTTTGAATATCTGTAACATAGCCAAGATCAAACACTGATATTTCAGTTAATGAGACTATTAAGGCTACATGCAAGCTATGTATTGTGTTTAGTTTGAATCACAGTATTAAAAACTTGCATTCAAAGTGCTGATATAGAATTTTTTCAGTATCTTATTTTCACAAGTCCCTTGCTCATGCATGTTACGTGAAGCTCTGTTAATTTAATCCAGTGAATAATGTTACCTGACCTCAATCTTGGTTCTAAGTAGGGTAGCATCAGTCAATAATTAGGTGTTTCTATACCAATAAAACACTTCAATTTATACACATGGGACCTTCATAAAATGGCAAGAGTACATGTGCATATGTTAAGTCTTTACAGAATAGGTCTAATGTGCCGTCTCCTGTTCTCAGATGTGCAGCTCCCTTGAAACAAGCAAACCTGTATTGTCACAGCAGGCAAACGCTGTCTTATGAATCCTTCTACCATTGGGTCGTTTCCAAATAATAAATCCTGAGCATTCAGATTTTTGCCTTTCATCTGACAATCTCAAGGTGCTTTGTGAAACTGAGATGACTGTTATATTGCTCTACTTCTCTGGTTTCTATTTTGTGTGTTAGTATATGTGAAAGGAAGGGGGGGAAAAGGGAGAAATAAGGAAAAAGTGGTATAAAGGTTAAGGACTGGAAGGCTTTTTTTCAGTGCAGGATATCATTTTAAGTTATCGTTGTTGCATGAGGTACCTGTATCTGTTAATCTTTCACTTCTCTCTCTCTCTCTTCCCCCCCTTTATTTCAAGGGTCCTTGAGATCTTTTTGAAACTCAGTTGTTTCAGAAAGGGGGGGGGGAATTTCATCTTTTGTTTAAAAAACAAAACCACTGTGGAGAATATACTTGAGGATCATAATCCAAGTGCTTACTAGTATTGAGAAATAGCYTACAAAGTGAGTATTAAAACCACAGTAGTACAGTTAAGAATTGTTTGTCYGCTTTGTAGTATGTCAATCTTCTATTAGATGTAGGATATAAATAAGCTTATGTACTTCTGTTCTTACTTTTGAAGTAATTTCACTAGAGGTAACTGGCATCTTTCAGCATATCTTTTAGCACTTTAGTTCTGCCTTTATTTTCCTAGGGAAAATAAAGGCAGAGCTCATTGTAGATAGATGCATTTGAAAAAGAAATACAATAAACATTTGTGTTAATTATATCACTTCCTCCTCCTACTCTCCCCTGCATCATATGTTCCTTTCTCTTTATGCTTTTTTTTTTTTTAATTAAGGCTTGATAATTGTCTCATCATAAGATCTCAAAAGTATGCTCTGGTGATGTAGATAGGACTCCATTCTTGTTCTCTTTTATAAGTGAAAATATATCTGAAGGTAGGAAGAGGAAAGAACAAGGGGATTGGTTTGTCAGGTGGAAGTACTCCATTTGTTTACGGGACCTGTCCTTAATCTGTGTGGTCTGCTTTAGCCTTGGCTTCAAATCTCATGCTACTCTGTGCAGTTGACCTGGCTTCCATTGCTCCAACCCCTGGGTAKTTTTCTGAGTGTGGCCCACTGGGAAAAGCTCTGAGCGTTCACCAACTTCCTCTGACCCTGCCTATGACTTTCTATTACAACGTTTATTCTGTGACTCACGTGTGTTTAAACTTTTTTTTCAACTTTCATAGGGAAAGTAGCTTCTTTTATTTTCCGTAGGATACTAAAACGTGCCGCTATACGTGATCATCAAAGGGCAGGAATCGCACGCACGCTCTCTCTGTCTCCCTCCGTCTGTTTCCGCTGGTCGTCGTGCCAGCCCACTTCAGGGCAAGGCTTCTGCATTTCCCCCTCAAGTCTTATCAACATGAGGAGAAACTGAAACCCGTAACATCATAATTTTGATCCTCAAGTCTTGACTGCGGTGATCTGCCTACCAGCAACAGTCAGTAGTAGCCAGGCCCAGACACTATATTAGCTCTCCTCTTTTAATGGCTTAYGCATACGTATGTGTTTAAACCACTGTTGTGGTGGATGTTTGCTTCCTATTCACTGAACTAGTAAGAGGAMCCAAATAACTGCATGAACATGCTGGTGTGCATTAATGAAAGATGCTGAAAGCACTTTACAGTACAATAAAGGCATACAAACAGCTGGTGATGCAAGAGGAGGAGGCTGTTCTTGTACTGCCTGGCAGGGATTTCTTTTTCAAGTGAATCTTTTCTGAGACTGGTAACAGTAGAAACGGAGTTTAAATATTCAAGTAAGTTAGATGTGCCAGGTGTAGAAGTTGTGAATCAGATATGGTACTGAATGTGCAATAAATGTAAAATAAAGTCAGGGTTGGACAACTGGCTTTATCATCTTTTTTTGCTAATAATTAGTGATGGTTTTAATGCATACTAAATTTTGCAGACTATTGGTGACCTGACCAATAGGCACATTATATGTGCTTTCAAAAAGTTTCTAGGACTCCCAATAATTCTTTAAAACAATCAGGCAAGCTGTTACCTGCCATCAKTGAACTGTGACTTGAAGCAGATCAAGATCTGTTTTCATGTGAAAATGAAGCTCGAGTCCTGCAAGTTAGCCTTACAAATGTCCTTCCTGGTATCTAGTTTAGAAATCATGTTAAATCTAAAAAGGAAAAGCAATGAGGCAGTCCACCATCCTTGTTTCGTTCCTAGTTTTGAAAAATTACTTTTCTCTTATAAAAGCTGTTCAAAGGGCTGCATAATTCATTCCACAGGGTTAGTCAGCCATGTGCATTTTTGCATTTTTTTTTTTTTTTTTTTTTTTTGCCTGCAGGTAGGCTGAACACCTGGTGATATGGCAGCGTATTTAAAATGCTGCTTAAAAATCCCCACTTACCAGCACAGACTTCCGCGCTTTCACAACGGTTCGTTAACGCAGAGAGCAGTGCAAGCCAGCGTCCCTTCTAACAAAACTTTTCGGTCCGCCCTGGAGCAGAGGCGGCGGCGGGGAGGGCGGCGCGCCGTCCGCGGGAGCGGGCCCGCGCGCAGCGGAGGCTGCGCCGTGCCAAGCCGCCCCGCGCCGTGCGGCCCCCTCGGGCAGCCGCTGTGCTTTGAAACTTCTCGTTTCCTCTGGGAAAGCAGAAAGCTCTCGGCAGCCAGGTGCTGAACAGGGGTCTGGATGCGTAACGCAGCCAGTTCAGGGCCGTTAGAAACGGTAACGCGAAACACAACCACGGGCACGGCCCCTCCGGCGCCGAGGGGGAAGATGCGCGCCGCGGGGGCAGCGCGGCCGTGGGGGGCGGTAAATCCCCGCGCGGAGCGCAGCGCGGCTGYATGTGCGTGTGTGTGCGTGTGGGGGGTTAATCCCCGCGCGGCGGGCGGCCCCGGGCGCTGCCCCACGCGCGGCCGTGACTCAGCCCGCGCGCGCGCTGCTTCCCCGCATCGAAGTCGGCGCGCCGCTCGCGCGCGGGGCTGAGCGGAGGGCAGGTGAGCAGCGAGCCGGGGGCAGAGAGGAGAGCAGCAGGCGGGAGGGGAGGCTTTRGAGCGCGGCAGCGGCAGAAGCACCTGGCGCAGTCCCTGCGGCTCCCCGCCAAGGAGCCCCGAGCCTCCGCTCCCGCGGGC
>NW_028186038.1:1903500-1971908 GCF_003343005.1 Rhea americana | reverse complement strand
CCCGCCCCTGCCCGCCGCGGCTCGGCTCGGCTCGGCTCCGCGTTCGGCTCCCGCCGACTCTGACACCCTCCCTCTGGCCCAGCTCCTCCCGTGCCTGCCTCTCGCTCCGTCGCCGCGCCATCCCGTTAAAAGGCTGCTGCTGCTGCTCCGCTGGACCAGTGCACTGGCTGACTTGATGCGGGCTGAAGGCTGGAGGCTACCGGCGAGGGAGGGGAGACCTCTAGGCAGCTTTCCATTTGCGAAGTGAGCAGTAATTGCGAGAAGACAGTCTCCCCGGCTGGAATCAATAGTCTGCTTTCTTGCTGCCGAGGGCACTTCGGAGCAGCAGTAGGTCACTGAAGTAACTCCCGCACGCTGCTGACTGCGGAGTTGTAAAGAACTACATGCAAGTGGCTGCAGTAGTGCTGGAAAACGCTTTGCTGTTACCAAGGACACAATAGTTTTCAAGTCATTAGAGCTTCTCTTCTGGTCCTCTCCTTCCATTACCCAGAGAGGGTCAGTCTTGGGAGGGACGAGGATGGAGCTGTGATTTCTTCCAGCGCTGCTTTGGTGGGGGGGAGGGGGGTAAGGGGGGAGAAGAGGCTTTAGCAAGCAAAACCCCACTGCTGCTGCTGAAATCAGCTTTACCTGAATTTCCCCAAGTCTTTTCAGGCACAGAGAGGCACCATGCCAGAGACTTTGAATCTTCTTCGGGCTTTTTGGGGGGTCTTCTTTATCTTCTGGACAGCCTTTAACACAGCCTTAGTGGATGTGGTTGGATCGGAGCAGCAGATTCCCTTGTCTGTGTAAGTGTTTTCATGTTTTTGCTCTCAGGATCATGCTGAAAGGGTTAGAACTTGACTGCTAAAGTTATGTTTTATTGCAGATATTTGACTATTCAAGGCACCTTTGCTTCTCTGTCAGCTGTGTCTAAAGTGGTATTCTCTAATGCACTCGGTGCTAYGTTGGTTTTATTGTAAGAGCATGTGTTGGTGGAGTGTCTGGCTGTAGATGCTTATGTTTACTGAAGTTGGTGCTGTTACCTTAACTCATTCTCATACGAGAATTTATTATCCAGAACTCTTCTGTCATTTTTTTGCTACTTTCCTCTCAGTGAATACATGTTTATGTTCTACCAAAGCATATTTCTTTACAAGTTGACTCTTTAAWTTAAAAAAGTGCAGGTTGAGTAGTTTCATCAGAGGCCTTTCCATTGGGGTAGCAGGTAGCTTGTGCTTGTACTGGAATAGCTACACGGACCTTTTGCTGTGCTTAGGTTCCTTAGTGAGCTCTTTAAAGCAGAATTGCTTGGATCCTTCTGAGTGCCACTGAAGCTGTTACAGTCTGTGTTGTGTTGCTTGCGATGACATGTGTATTACATTTCTTCCTCTCTCTCTCTTTTTTTTTTTTTTTTTTTTCCTCCCTCCTCTTTACAGCGTGAAGCTCTGGGCCTCAGCGTTTGGTGGGGAGATCAAATCTATTGCAGCCAAGTACTCAGGTTCGCAGCTTCTGCAGAAGGTAAGGATCTCTTCAGTTGCAATAAGCAAGCTTTTAGCAGAGAAAATGGAGGCAGATTTAATTTTTTAAATAGGAAAGCAGAGCAGTGCATCCTTTGGTCCAAGGTCTATTTCTGTTTTGCATACCAGTCCCTGATGACTCTTTGCATTGCCCTGCACTATCTGGAGACTTGTGATTAAACTGGTTTATTTTTTGGCTGATGTTTATTATCAGTAGAAAGTAAACTCCAACATCTATTTCTTGAAGTCGAGGTTGTAGAACTGAGGACTGCGGCTATTTTGTCTGGTTGCTGCATTGTGATAGTGATGCCTGTGTGAAACAGCTGCTGCTTATGAAAAATGTTAACTTCATTTAAGGAGCGGAATTTTAGTGCGTATTCTGTTATTCTTTTTACCCTGTGCTGTGCGCATGCAATTCACTGTATCAGGAGAAGAAGGCAGCACTGTTGTTTGTCATCTCTGCTGTTTTTACAATCCCATTATTCCCCAATCATCTCGACCCAGTGCTGGGATGTATTACATCATTACAGATAAGAGGAATGAACGTGGTTATCTTCCTGCTCAGCTGCACAGCTGGGTAATAAGCTAGTGAAGTACTGCAAAAACTTGAGAAATTGGTCTAAGTCTACATAATTGGGATGTGGGTAATAAGAAAGCAGACTTGAGTATTAGACACGTATCAGGGACTGCATCTATTCTAATTTAAATATGCAACCTATATTAAAGTTCCATGTTCTAGACATATTAATTTTGTAGCAGTAAATGAAAAAAATATAATGAGGAATAATGTTAAAAAGATTCTAAGACTACAGTTTTGCTACACTTAATATATGATCCTCAAAAGGCGATATGGAAATGGCAAAAGCACTGAGATTTCCAGACTACAAAGACCACTTATTTAACCCACAGGTTAACTTTCTGCAGCTGTTAAAATGGGATTTTAATCCAGAGTAACACTTTATATTTGGTCAATTTATGAAAGAAACTATTCCTTCAGATTGTAGCACTTAYTTTGAAAGGCTCATTCCATTTTAAAATGATGTAATGGACAGCATGTATAACAGTTCAAACAAAAAGATGAAGCAACTATTTAAAATGAAGTAAATAAGAAATTCATGTGCAATTATTAGTTTAGCAGTATCCATCTTTTCAATGTTGTATGTTCAGGATTGAAAAATATGAACTTTGCTAAATTGAAGTACAGACCAATTAAGACAAAAAGCATTTGAGATCTTTTACTGCCTTCCAAGGCCGCTATCTGACTGTGAATATATTTGAAAGATTTTTATTTTAATCTGAAACTGTGGACTCTCAGTGTGTGTTCTAGTTCGTATACCCATGTGTATATTCTCTGTAGCCGCATATCATCGCATTTCTTTTGTGAGCTCTTTATTCGTAAAGCAAAAGAACCTTTCAGTTCTGCATGGCTTTGATTAGTATCTAGTCAAATATTGTTAAAAATGTTTTGGTTTTTAATTGGACCCTAACAAACATGTTGCTTAATCTAACTTTGGAACAATTCCACACACAATTTTTGTACTAAAAATTTTTGGAAGTTGTGTCTACCAAACATAATAGTCCAACACTTACTAGAAAAATATGGAACATGCTGTGTTTTGTAGTGGTGCTAAAATACACAAAGAATCTATATAAAATCTTTAATCATTCTTCTYTTCTCCGTAGTACATACTGCCTCACCGTAGATACTGCTCTTGTCCCTTCAATACGTTTGCCCTCTGAAGTAGTAAGATTTCTTCCTGTTGGTGGTTTTTATTGTGGGTAATTGGAAGCTATTCATTTTACCTCTTCATCAGCATCCTTTCTGCTTTGCTGACAAATCTGTACTCCTGTCTGTGAAGGTGGATAGTATATATTCATTCCAAGCTATTTCATTTTTGTTTCATGCTTTTGTTGTGATATTTCATTGAAGAGTGAAAGGGGAAAGAAAAAATGCAAGTATGACAGGTACTTAGAGCAATCTTATTCATTCTTCACATCCCCTAGCTTTTTGTTTTTGTCTGGCTAGTGGTTTGGAGAAACCTTTAGTGCTTTTTAGTTATATTTAAAGTTCCAAGTGTATCTGTTCTTTCAAGTTTGGCATTTCCTCCCGTTGACTGCGGCAAATGAGCCTGGATGATAGCTGATTTTAACATATATCTTTTTGTATGGTTTAAGTATTTTTTTTTTTTTGGAAGCTTGCATGAATAAACACATACTAAGCTTCAAGATTTGCAAGTATTTCTAACACACACAGTCGGTGTCATAAAACRTCATAACACTTGACAGTGATAGTGCAATAGTGCTCTAAATGTGATCTCCCCCCATCCCATGCTAGCCTGAAATCAAGAGTCTGTTTGATAATATCTGTTTGATATTTATTATGAGCCTCTGGGTGATCAGAGTCAACACATCTTTTTAAAGTCCAGATTCTTATTTTAGAAGCAGCGCTACTTTTAAAATTATTGGCTGAATTCATACTCTCTAATCGTGAATTAAGTATCATTAACAGATGGAGTTTTAAAACATACATATAATGATGTACCTGGGCARTATAGATTTCTCAATTACAGACTGCTTTGAAGCACCATTTAGTTTAATAAGGACTTGCTAAATGAAAAACTAATGTAAAGGTTACTTGTTTTGTCAGCACGTGTGGTAAGTGTACTATTTTGAAAGCAATGCATTTAAAATGAAGGCGTTATTGCCACGCTCTGCTACCCACTCTTTTTGCACATTAAAGGTCATTTGGCCCATCCTAAATTTAATTGAGCAAATGAAATTACGGGAGATACTCAGCAAAGCCGAACTTTGCCRGGTTATTGATGTGAATATTGATTTTAGTTATTACCATTATTCTTAAATATCCCTGTACTGTGAACATCAAAATGAGTCAACAGCATTGCTGTCCTCTTGAGTTTTGAGAAGATGGTTAGGAATATTTTTATTGCTGCTTGAAGCTATATATTAATCCCCCCCCCAACTATGTTTACCTTGTCTCAATGTTTTATCTTATTCTGTTATGATCACCTTAACTAAATATATTGTTAGGATGCTTAACAACATAAGGGGTATATGATTCCCCTCACCCTGCATAGACCTGGCTTTAGATGAAGCACAGATGCTGTACGAATTTCTAACGTTGAGAAATGAAGATGATCTGCTTTAAGCAAAATCAGCACTTAACAATGCAGATTTTTCAGTACGCTATTATGTCCAAAGAGAAGGAAGGCTATTCCATATTCAAAACACAAAAGCAAAAGAAAATGGACAATATTGGCTGAAAGTCACCTGATTTAGGAAGGTTTTACAGTTGTTATGTGGATTTGACAGCACTCAAGAAGCTGCTTGGTGCTGTAGAGATACGCATACTGTTCAGCTGGTTAGCAAATACTGCTGGGGCCTGTGAATCAGCTGAAATTTTAATAATCTCTTATGTGACATATACTACAACGTAACTGAAAAAGTATTATTTCCCCCTATGCTTTCAAACGACACTTGCTGTATTTGAATCTTGATATTTCTTTAAACCTTTTCTTTCTTTCTTTTCTTTTTTTTTCAGTGTGATTATGTTTAGTTAGAACTGTGGTAAATGCAAGAGCATAACCTGCTGGCCAAGCCAGGCTTTTTATGCATTGGATGAAAAGTAAGGGTTAGGTGCCAGGAAGGTGTTCACTTCAGCTGCCACGAGTAGAAATTTGGAGGGACTGACTTTGGGGAATGCTGTTTTTCACTTGCAGCATTTGCAATAACAGTTCTCTCTCTGTGTGTGTGTGTGTGTGTGTGTGTATGTTCAGTTCTACCCTGTAGCAAAACAATGGTAGTAATAAAATACATGCAAGAAGATGCAGGTAATGCACCTTCTGTTAATGTTAAATATAACTAGTGTTTATGCAGTAAAGCCTCTCCAACCTCAACAGAGTTCCTGATTCTCTGAATACGCAGGGTGGCTTATGCGGTCTCGGATTTCTTTGGGAGAGACCTTTTCTTCGCACTGAGCTCTGATTTGGTCCAGAATAGTCAATGTTGTTTTATTAATAATATAGGAGCAGTTTTGAATTGGAAAACGAGCATTTATCTCTCAGTTCAGCCTCTTAAGGTTTCTCGCTGAAAACAAGCTTGTTGAAAGCTATCACAGATTTTTCTTATGTAAGACATTTAACTGAGTCTTCACTGTTATGTAAGCACCTACTGCCTTAATTTCAAGCAGTCTATGGTATGCACATGCCTACTCCTTCCAGCAAATGCGTCTTTGTATTAGAACTTCTCAAATCATTGTGTGTTCTCAAAGCGGCTCTTTCAATCAGTATAACGGCCCTATCTTTAAAGAATTGCGTTTTGTCTTATCAGCTAGACTTGGTACTCTATCTTCTCAGTTTCATACAATTTGGAAATGTCAGTGCAAAATTAATATAAGAGGGTGATTTAGATCAATTAGCATTCAGCTGGTGTATCTGAATCATGCAGTACATCTATCTTTAGTTTTAAAATATATAATAGTGACTTAAATTCTTAGAGAAATTTAGTCCAATCATTTTGACATTAATTGCTTTTCTTTTATTTAGCCTTATGCTGTTTTTTTATGTTCTGGGTTTTTTTTAGTCTTTTTTTCGTCTTTGCTCAAGATACTGCAAATACTGCTATCTGCTTTGCAGAGGAAGGGTCAGTAGCATTGTACAATTTAAAGTACAGATAGGATTGCGTTATCAGATATCAATTTAAACTTTTACCAGCTGCAGCTAATAATCCTAATCCTGCAATAATGATTTTTTTCCATCAAAAGAAAAAGAAATAGCATTAAAATACCACTAGAAGTATGACTATGATTTTAAAAAATATGCTAGCCAGGTAAATGACACGAAGTTTATCAAAAGCTTTATTCTGTGTTGACTCATTCAAACCCCTGAAGTTTGGGTTCTGTAAATATGCATCTCTCTTCACTCTATTAAGATCAAGCACTAGACAATACCAGAAATACGTATCAGAGAATCTTAAAACATTATCATTCTGGTGTTTTACATAAATGATGCTTTGAAACTCGAAGTTTCAACCCTYGTTCTATTTAATGTCTACAAGTTTTGGGCTATGTATCTCAAAGTTATTTTTCATGCCAGTTGAGTTACTGGGTGTTACAGGGTGTTTTGCTAGGCATTTAATGTTATGTGGAGACATAAAGGTAAATTATTTCAGATGAGCATTTAAATTCTTTGCTTGAAAGAAAGAAATCATTCATATGCCACTGATGTGCAAGGTAGAGAAAGCTGTTAGGTGCAATACTGATTTTTCAGGTAGTGTATTTGATCTGTATGGGAAAATATCACAGAGCTATCCAGCTTTCAGTTGTGAGGTCTCCTTTTTTCAATAACAGATTTTTTTTTCTTCTTTCTTGTGAAGAACTCCTGTTGTCTTTGGAGGAATTGGTAAAAATTTTCTTTACCTTTGCTGAAGTCAGAACTGCATCCTGAATGATCTGTGCTCTCATCTCCTGTTCCAGTGTTATGGCAGGAGTAATAGTTTCTTGGTGTTTGTAGTGTTTCAAAATGTAGTCAAAATTTGCCTGAGTATCAGTTGTCATGTTTGATGTTTTCAACTCACTGAGATTGATATGTGCATTATTCTTTCAATTATGTCTTTTAATTTGGAAATTGAGTGGGCAATCCAACTGGAAAACATTAGATCTTGAAAGGAAATGCATGCTAATTCCCTTGCTGAATGCATTTATGGCTGTTTGTTTTCATATCCTGTATTGGAAAATGCTAACGTTTCAAGGTTAAAAGAGCCAGTCTCCATGCAAATTATCTTGACGGTGAAGGTACATAGAGCCATGARTAGATGCCTCATTGTAGTGGTGATTTGCTTTTAAGCAACTGCTAATCAATACTCTACAGTTGTCATTACTGTTTTGTAGGGTACAATTTTTTGATGCTGGTAATAAATTGATTCATATTGTACACAACAAATTATGTGTTGATAGGATAGACTGTGTTTTAGGTTGCAGTAGC
The DNA here is from genome assembly GCF_003343005.1 of Rhea americana. NCBI lineage: Eukaryota > Metazoa > Chordata > Aves > Rheiformes > Rheidae > Rhea > Rhea americana. The sequence continues at coordinate 1,964,413 of NW_028186038.1, read as the reverse complement.
AGTTTCACCAAAAAGTACTCATGAAATGCTTTAATATACTGCTTTTTTGAAGTCTCTGTTGTTCTCATGTATAATACTTTTGYAAAATTGCATGGATGTTCTTATCACCCCATTTAGTATCTGTCCAGTTAATTTGTAAAGGTTAAATACTCTCCAAGTCAGACTGTCCAAGTTATAATATTTACAACTAATAAGAAAGTCTGTGGAAAAAATATATTTAGTATCACACTTTGAGAGAAGTTGGGAAGGGTCTTGGACACCTTTCTAGAGGTGAGGAATTTCAGTGAAGGTGCCTGCTGAAAATGTCATGTCTTTAGATCTTACAGGACTTCACAGATGGTTATCAATGTTGCGGTTCATAACTAGTACATCATTTCTGAGTGGTAGTATTGTATGGTATTGAAATGAGTATGAGAAAGATGTGCTTGGTCAGGAGAGACAAAGACTTGCCTGGGTATGGGTGCATGGAGGTTACAACCAGTATGTCAATCTGGGAGTAAAATAGCAGATAGAATAGAGTACTGAGCACAGGTGTTATGTCCTAATTGCCTTCTGCAGGAGAGAGTTGTTTGCATGCACACTTTTGCTGGGATCTTAGTGATTGCTGTGCATAGTACCTCAGATTGCTGTAACAGGCTAGACTTGAGCTGACAGGAGAATTATTGGAGACCATGTTTAAGACAAGATGAAGTATTGGAGACCATGTTTAAGACAAGATCAATTGCTTAGACAGACAAAGGTTTAATATCCCCCCCCATTTTAGTAGTGGTGCTCTTCAAAAATGGAAGGAGAAATGGGTGTAACTTCATAGTGAAGTTGATGTTATGTGCATACCTGTATGTATAAAGTGGTCTGTGTTCAAATTGTGCATATGCTTCTTGATGGTAACTATTTGAGTGTGTATATTTGTTTTTCTTTTTTTCTTCTTTCTACAAAATAACATTGCAAAACCAGAACACCTGAGAAACCCCTAGTGCCAGGGAGTCTTCAGGAAGAAGACGGTGCTTGAGAAGTCAAAGATGGCTGACCTCTGTAGGAAAAGACCAATTTTTGAATATTTCCTGGTTGTTCTTGTCATTGGTGGTGGTTCATTTCCCCCATCCCTTACTGGCAGCTCCACCCATCGTAATCTGTCACAGATGTGTCAAGACATGGAGTTACAGAAGGGTCTATGGAGGTTGTCACTGGCTCCAGGTGTTGCTGCTTCTAGTACCTCTGCCTGTTATGAATATACTGAGTGGATGAGGAATGCTTTGTCCTCGAAGACGCGTCTGATTTGACACATCCTACCTAGCCTCCGTTTCTGCCATGTTTTATGGGAAAGTGGCTGAGGTTGCTATGTGTAACTTCTGTAGAGAGCTGGGAACTGACTGGGAACTGCATGTTCCAGCACATGTCAAATGAATGCACGTTGTTTGAGATAAGAAACATACTCGGTCTTAGAAACCTTAAAGGTATGATTCCTGTGTCATACAGATAGAGAGGGGCAGCTGATCTGCATTTCAGAAACCTCTAGTGCGTAATGAAGACGGGTACACTGAGTGGCAGACACAACCTTTAAAATAAGCTAGAAAACCTTAAAAATAAGCTAAAAAGAAAAACATTTTCCTTTTTCACTGAGGAAGGAAGTGTGGAGAAATGTATATGGGGAAGGGGAGAAGAAAGAAGGACTAGACGTATTTCCTAGAAAGTGATTTAGTGTCTTGGGTCAAGCTGTACTTCAACAAAACTAGTGAAAACTTGAAATACGACAATAGTCCTCTAATATAGAAAAATAGAGGAAGAATAGATTTGTTTTCTATAGCCACAGTGGATGAAACACAAGAAAGTCCTAAATCACAAGAAGTGAAATAGTGTTTTTTTTTATGTCAAAAACTTAATTCTCCTCACTGAGAGGAATCACTGGACTAGTGTGGAAAACTTCATGGAGGCTTTGCAGATCAGGTAACAGACTAATAGCACAGATCTAGTTGAATTGCCTTGTAGTGAGAAGGTGAGCTAGGCAAGCCGTTCTTTTTATGACGTGCTTTTCTTTTGGACTATAAATGATGAAAGTAATTATTATTATTATTATTATTATTGATCTCTATATCTATGCACTGTTAGGCTATGCATTGTCTTTATCTCCTTGGGATACAGTCGGGGAGTCCTTTAAAGCAGAATCTGGTTATAAAACACTGTCGTCATTACTTCGCAAGCTGACTGGATGCTTACTGCGTTTTTTTAATAAGCATATATTCAAGTGGCCTTGTTAAAATGCATACATAGATTACTACAGCAGGATAAATAGATAAAAAGAAAAAATAAAGACTGTAAGCAGCTTTCATCTATTTGACTTGAAGTCTAACCACTACATGGTGAGATTTCAAAGGGCTAGCTTTTCCAGTTGTCTCAACATGTTTGTGTTTAAGTGCRGCTACCAATACGCAGCCAATGCAAGCCCAAGTGGAGCTGTAAGACAGTAATATAGGGCCACCGTGCAATGAGAGAAAAGGCAGTGTAAGCRCTAATAGCTGATCAGATATAAACTCCTGGTTTGTTCCTTGTGCAGCTACTGCATGTTCTAGTGTTTTGTTGTGGGTGATGGTCTGTATTTAGTTTAGTGCTTTTTCATACTTTCTCAGCCCTCTTACTCTTCTGAAGAGATTTTCCTAAACTCACTCTCTGCTAGTTTTTGCTTTTTTAGGTAGAGCCTAAAGCGTACAGTTCTGACCACATCTCTCAACGAGCAAAGTGTTTGACAGTGGTTGTTTTGAGCCACTTGTTCTGTTGCCATATTCCTGAGACCCGTAAAGAGTTAAACTCTTATATTTCATTAAGATGACAAAAACAGCATTTCTAAAGCACTAGAACTTTCTTTGTCAGAGTACTTGCTCCTACTCCTGTGTTGTACTCTTACCCTCCTTAATTTGAAATGCTGATTTTTCCTGCTCTCTCCCTGTCCTCTTTCTGAACCACCTTACCACCTTATCTCTTATATTTGAATCCGTTTTAAAATGGGCAGATGCTCTGGAGAGAGATGTTTTCTTCTGGGACTGATGCTTAATGTTTTGCATAAATCCATTTGCAGTGTAGGAGGCATTTTAAAAGATAGTTTTTACCATTTCTCCTTCAAAGTAGACTTTAAGATCTTAGATTACCTGAGTTAAGAAAGTAAAAGATGCAAGAACAGACTGTTCTTGCGTTCATTAACAAAACACATCGAACAATGACTTAATCTAGTTCTCTGGGCATATCATATGAGAAGTATGTGTGYATAATTTATTCAACATATGGGTTAATATCACATTGATATATGCAGGCTCTGCTTGTTTCTTAATTTTACTTCTCTTAGCTTGCTTATGTGAATGATTGTAAGAGTCTTTGAACAAATTCATGGTGGTTTCCTCATAGCAATGTTGTTGTGTTATTTCTAATAGAAAAGGATGAAAAAGACTTTTGGGCTTCTATTAACCCAATAAAATATTTTTCTTTAGAGTACTCTAAAGGTGCAGTTAACAGACATTCCTGAATTTTGTGTAAGTGGGAGATAACATTATATTAACTGTTCTATAATATGAGTTGAGTAGATTCTCGTCTCGTTAATGCTCTTCAGAATACACTGATACTGATTTTTGAAAACTCTTATTAGACTCTAACTTAAAGCTGACTTCTGTCAGCATTTGCCACTGAAGACTCAAACTGATTCTGGGAAAAAAAAAAAAATCCACTTTCTTCCTTTGTGCTACTATCTTAATCTCTTCTATGGAACTCTRAGCATCTTTGAAAATTTCTAGAATCACAGAATAATTCAGATTGGGAAGAACTTTAGAAAGTCATTTAATTCAGCTTCTTTCTTAAAGTGGTGCCAACACATAGCCCTGAGCAATCTGATCGTAGTTTTGTCCGCTTGGGTCTTGAGACCCTCCAAGGATGGAGGTTCCACAACCACTTCTGTTCCACCTCTTCACCTAATTTGGTGTTGTCAACCACCTTGATGAGGGTCTTCTGTCTTCTCCTCCACATTAAGATGCTGAAAGCAGTAGGCTGCAATATGTGCACCTGAGGAACTCTGCTTGTAATCAGACTCCAGGTCCAGCATGAATGATTAACCATTACCCTGTGAGCCTGGCTGTCTTGCTAATTTTTCACTCATCTAGTAGCTCGCTTGGCCAGACCATAATTGTCCCAACTTTGTTGTAAGGATGCTGTGGGAGACAGTGTCAAAACATAAATGATGCTCATAGCTCTCCACTCTTTCACAGGTTTAGTCATTTCCTTGTAGAAGGCAATCAGGTTGGTTATCTCTCATTTTATACTCTTTGTTTGTCATCTTCTAGGCCTCTCTTAGGTGTCAGTTACAGACTGTATTCTGCCRTCTTTTAGTTGTTACATCAGATCCTACCTATTAACATTACAAGGTCTTAATCTAAGCTGAACTCTTTTGTTCGACATTGAGGTGGACTTTCTTTCACAGATATGGTTCTCTCAAAAGGAGAATGTAACTGTTCTCATAATTATGAATTCTCAAGAGTAATTTACACTAAGTTAATTGCATGAATTGCAAAACTTTTTTCAATTTTCCATGGTAACACAAGAATTCCTCTTATAATTTAGGGATAAACCAAACTTTTTTGATCTCTTAGTTGCTTCACTCCATCTTTATCAACCACAGTATCTTAAGTGAATTCAGTATTGTAGAGAAATGATTTGTCAGCTGGTAGGTTTTCTGTCTCCTTGTCTCTTTTCACTTTAAATTATTCTACAGTAGCTGACAATGAGCATCTTTCTGGACTTACRCACAAACAAGGATTTGACTTGCTTCCTTAAAAAGCAAGAATCTAATTCTCCAGTAAATTTTTCTCTTGTGTATTAAATAAAAGCCCTTTGAAAATGCTATTTGGAAGGCATTGTGAAAACTTTGGCCAAGACCTCAGCATTCCTAGTATTCCTCTAGGTCATATTTTAATGTTTGGCTATCCAATATACTTGTGAGATTTTGCRTCAAGCTATTTAAGCCACTAATTTTCAAGACACAAGGAAAAGATCTACATAGTACGGGTATTAAAAATTGATCTATTGGGAACACTTCATTGGTCACAAAATTAGATAACATCTTCTAAAGTGACTAAGCTGCAAAGATGAAAAGCAGGAATATTCTAACTTCAACTTTACCTTGAAGCTAAATGACTATCATTTTATGTCAGCTGTGCAAAATCTGACTGCTGAGCTGTTTGTACATGATGCTATCATACTACATTAATAGAAATTTTCACTGATAATGAAAACGGGTAGGAGGCTAAGAGTAAAGCTTTATGTTATGACTTGCAGCCACTGACTATCTGCATCCAGCAGATTTATTACCCCCCGACACACATTGTGCCTCTTACAATATTTTCTGCTATTACTTCAACAAAGTGCAATATAAAAGATGGTATGTTATAGATGGCATTTTAACAAAAAGTCTGAGTACTCACTTCATGTTTTGGTCTTTCACCTATCAGTACAAACTACAACACAATTTCACAGTAAAAATAGAGATGAGTTCTGACATCCTGTGGAATTCTCTATGAAAAATACTGAGTGGAAAAAGACAAGACTGGAGTATTTCTGTTGGCCAGCTCAATTAAAAAATTTTTTTTCTGAAAAAAATTTTCCTGTTGAAATCAAGGGAGTGGATTGAGTTTCAGCAAAGCTCTTAAACGGGCCTAAGTTAATAATATGCTTATGTCATGCATTTCAATTTCTGAATTTTACAGAGAATAAGTCAGTGGTAGTTTGAGGCTTTGGGCATTCTGGATGAAATCCTGCAACTGAAAGTTAGGCACAAGCAGGATTTTTCCCGTATGGAGGTATCTTTGCCTAACATCTGTAAAATGGGCCTAGAAATGCTGCCTGTTTCTTGCCCAGTATTTGTTTCTGACTTTCTAAAATTTTAAAATATTCTAGATCAGGAATAATATGCTAATTTTTTAAAAAATAATCTAATGGGGAGAATCAGGTTGTAAAGAATAGCACCAGCATGGATATGAGTGTAAAGCAAAGTACGTGGAATCAATCAGTTCTAAGAACTAAAAAACATTCRTTTAAAACGCGTTAAAGAAAACACTTTCTACTACTAAAACAAGTTATTTTTTTTAGTAACAAATAGCCATGAATAGCTACAAAATGAACACAAGTTTCTGTATTTCTGCTGTTGTTGTTTAGAGCATATTGTTCCTGCAAGTGAAATCGAACCCTTCCTTGACAGAATTCACTCTTCGTATGCTTTGAGTACAAAGTGATGTGCTGTACAAGTTAGAAACTGATTTTCAAACTTGCAAATGTATTATCTCCTTTCCCTTGTACTTTTTCTTCCCTGTGGTATTGTTCACTTGCCTTGCGCTTGTTTACCCRACTAGAATTAGCTTTCCTGTGTAAGTACAGTTCTGCACTATTTTTTTCACTCTATTTTTCTGGTTGCCCTTTACCAATTTTCCTCCAAGACTCCAACTGATCCTACYTGTTGCTGAGTCAATTTCAGAAGCATCAAATTTTGGCTAAATTGAGAACAAGGCAATGTGCCTTATCCAGTTAGAGGTAGCTGACTATTTTGTCTGGAAGTTTTCATCAGTAGTGCTGTTYTCAGTTAAACAGTCAGATGCACCATGCACATTACCATAAGGAGCTGACCAACTGAAAAAAAATGCAGAAGTTATGCAGAAATAGAATGAATAATGGCTTAAGATTTTAATACATAGGGGCAGGCAAAGGTTATGCAAATACAAGTGTTGCCTTTAAAATAAAATTTCATTAAATTATAATGTGTGAGCTTTAAAGGAAGAATGAATATAGGATCTGTCAGTACATGCTACACACTGTGAACGTTACTGGAAAGGGATTATTGTTTCCTAAGTGACAGCCCCTGTTCGTAGTCCAAGGCCTYGCTGTACCTTGGTTGGCGTGTTCCAAAGCCATATCATGATTCTCTCTAAAATTAAATGAAACTCTTCTGTCGTGGCTGGGGAGATGGATTCTCAGTGTCGTCTTGACAGAACAAGACAAATTGCAGGGAGCCGGTATCAAGAAGCGAATGCAGCCYGTTTAAACGGGCTCAAACAAAGGAGAGACCGGGACACGGACAGGTGGTAAGATGAACGGGAATAGCGCGCGTCGAGGAAGCAAGCAGTGGCAGAACGTTTTGCTTTACTACAATCGGTGTATACATCTTTGGAAGTCAATCAGTCTCCACTTGTGGTGATTACTTTGGGCAAATTTTATGTAAGTGTGTGTGTGTGTATGTATACATGCACACACAAAAAAATGTTACATGCATATATATGTATATATATTTATATATACATACATATATTTTTTCAAATTTAAAAACTTACAAGCCAAACTCAAAGTCAGGTTTGCTGCTTTGAAAAGGATGAATGCCACATAGTTTCAGAATTTCTGCTAAGAGCTGAAGTGGAAAGAAATTATATGTCAAGAAATGTAAATCTCAGTTTAATTTCAGAAGCCTTTAAGTTGACTATTATTAGTAATGTTCACTCTCAGCCCCTCAGATACTTAAATCTGAATGCTAATTTTGCTCTGCTGAAGACCTTTATTCTGTGCAGCCCTGGTGGWACAGGAATTGAGTTCAGCTGCATTCATAACTTGGGCACTAATGCTATCCAGTCCATTTTAAGCATGTTATTAAAGTAAAAATATGTTTGTTCAAGAGAACTTCCTCAGTGTTACAAGATGTCTAGGGAATGCGACTTGAGCAGGGACAGTAGATAATARCTTTATAGGTCCCAATTCTTCAGATACTTTTGTGTTGGAATAATTCAAATGGTGGTATGTAGAATTRTTTATGTATGGCTATACTTAGTTGATTGGACCATATTTCTTTATCTTGTTTTATAAATGCACCAGAGTCATGTAACTAGAAACTCTAAAGATTCTGAACATATTTTCTCAGATAAAACTAGCTGCTAACTCTGCTGTTCTCGAAATTTATCTTTAGTAAGATGCACAACCTAAAAGGTAGTGTCTTGAAATACAAAATTCCCATTCTTCACACAAATTCAGAGCCTATCAGATATTTTCCTCTCAAGAGTCTAGTTTAAAAAAAAAAATGCTTTCTGGTGTGACTAGATGGGTAACAAATTGAGGCAGACTGTACATTTGCATTGCATGAACTTCTCACTTAATAGCAAAGTTTTCAATACTGCAAGACAGCTCTGTAATTTGGGTGGAGATGATACTTTCACCTTCTAGTTACTGGTTTGGGTTTCATGCGTCATGTTTGTGTGTGAATGTCAATGTGTTTGGTGGCTAGGTGGTGTTGTGATTGTGAATGAAGTAATGCCCTGTATAGTATTAAAAAGCTGAAAAGAAGCCACCTGTGCCCCTGGCTTGTTGATTGACCCTGTGTAAATCGGTTCTGATACATATTTGGTTCCACATACTTAAAAATGTGAATTCTGCCTGGATGTGTTTTTGCTTGTTTTTTTAATATGAAACGAGTATGCTTACATTGAGTGTAAAATACCAGTATGAGTGTCAGACTGCCTGGTGTGGGTGACCGAACAGGCGAACACTGTGAATTGGTCGCCTCCCGCTTGGTGACGGTCCTGGCGAAAGTGGAACGGGCCTGGAGTCTGAATGGTACGTCTGCGGTTTCCAAAGCGTGTAGGAACTTGGATGAAAGCAAGATGAAAGCAGGGCAATGCAAGCTTAGCACTACTACTTCAGTCTTAGATAAGGATAAATTAATTAGCACAACAGTTGAAGTTGTGTCTGTTCAGAAGCAACTGAGACAAATGCAGGTGGGAGTTACTTTGATGTAAGTGAGCAGCAGCTCCAGGTTGCACCTAAAATAAGGTCATTTTTGGTAACAGTATGCATATTTTTAATGAAACATGTTGTGTGCAAGTTTTATGTTGAGTAGCTAAAATATTGTAAAAGAACAGCTAATTCTACTAAAAAAAATCGTGACTGTTGATGTGAAACAAAGTGAGGAGRAGAACAGGGGAAAAGAGTTGCAGTGGCACTGGCAGCTGTTTATGGTACATTCAAGTAATATTTCAATATATATCTAGGATGTATGATTAGATCTGCATCTATTGTGATTATGTACCTTTTTGCAGGTTCTTAAACCAGTATTTAGTGTTGACTATTGTAGAAATTACAAAAAGATGAGATCTGCAGTGTAAAAGCTTTTTTTTTTTTTTTTTTTTTTTTTTTTTTTAATTCAGAATAGTTGTATGCAGTACTGAGACCTATCTGCAATGAGACATTATTCTGTTGGGGGTGGGAAAGGGGGTAGGACATTTAAGGATGCACTGGAAAAGTTATAGTTTAAATAAAGAGTAATTATAAATCTCCTAGATGACTACCTGTTAATTCAAACTGTAATTTATTTCAACTGGAAAACTGTGTGTACTTTCTCTGACTTTCCCTTCCTGGTGGGTAGGAGGTTAGAATTGAAAGATTTCTTTTCAGGCAATTAAAGAAGGAAACAAAAGCCAAGTAACTGGAACAGAATTGTGTTCCTTATAGGTGAACAGTAAGATAAGACTCTCTCGTGTCTCTTACCTAGTGATTGCAACATAGGGGCTGCCTAATTCTTCTAGTTGATCCCCTCCAAAGGAGCTGGCAGTTCTTCTGAGGCGCTAGCTCTTTTCTCTGTTGTTCCTTCATATGTAAGGAATTGCTTTTTTGCTTTTTTAATGAGTGCCTTGATACACAATATACCCTCTGCCTTAAGCATTTATTCTTTTTTTCCTTCTCCTCCATTTCCTTTCCCGTATTTTCTTTTCTCACTTCAGACTTTTCTGATATGTGATAATTGGCCCTTTTGGAATACAGTTTTCCTTATTGCTATTTATTTTCAGGTTTACTCCTATAYGTTATCTTTAACCGTTTGCACACTTGCTCTTATTTATTCAAGCCATATTTTCAAGTCCTCTTCTAATACTACCTTCTCAGTGTTTTAAAATCTCTCAATGCCTACCTCTTTAGAGATATATCTAACCTTGATGTAGATGAATCACTGTATCTCCAGCAGTATTATTCTACTTCTCACGTGCCTAATGTTTTTCTTGCATGTACTCTAGTAATTTTTCTCAAGTGTAGGAATGTGCAAATGATTCTCCATTTGCTGTGTTATTCTAACTTTGTTCTGTAAYCTCTAATCCCTTACTGAGATTTCCAGACAGAGGAATTAAGGAAAAAGTAGCAAAATGAGAAGTTTTCATTTACCATTCTATAAGCTTCCCAAAGCTGGAAGATTTGCGAGTTTAGGATGTGAAAGAAAAACAAAACAAAAAGAGAAACAGCAATTAAAAGTAAAATCCTGTAAACTTTTTTTTTCCTTTTAATGCAATTTGAAAAAGATAAAGCTTCAGACCTTCATCTTCTAAATCCTTTCTTCAACCATGTGCTCATTTTGGTGCTTRCTTCTGTCACCGTCATCAGCCGTGCTGTGCTAGCTCTCCGTACKAAATGTACGCAGGCTCACCTGTTGCCTCCAAGCGGGGAAAACCCGCTCCAAATCTGCCCGCGGGGCTGAGCKCCATCCTTTTCTCGGTACGCCCTCGTCCGCGGGCCCTCGCTGGTTTGACGGGAAGGAAGCGGCAGCGAGGACGCCTGCGCTGGGGTAGCAGAGGCGTCACCGGGAGCGCTAGGTGACCGTGAGCAGGAACTTGGTTGGTTTCCTTGTCCTCCATATATCTTCTGTGGTAATAATGCCTTTTTGCGGGGGCCTAGCTCTGTTTTATGTACGAAGTCTGATACTTTGCATTTACTGAACCACTGCAAAGGTGTCACCCGACCTGGGGTGGCTCTCGACTCGCTGTGTTGCTCCGGCACCGGGAGGCTTGCAGTCCCCTCCTCCCGGCCGCCTTGCCGCCTGCGGCCGCTCGCTCACGCTGCGCTGCTTTCAGGGTCTTCCAGGTAGTTCAGGACCAGTTCAAAATCTTCTCTGCTCTTTGCTTTTCTCAAGGATTCTCCATGGAAGTTGCTTCTTATTCTTACACCCCTCTGTGCGTATAGGTCATGTTGTGTGAACACCCACTTGCTAAAGCATAGAAATATTTGAATTCRTAGTAGTGAGATTAATTTTGAGGTGAGATTTAAATGAGGCAATTGATTGTATGTAGGAAGGCTGGGAGTCTTATTTAAAAAATCTGCCCCAAGAATCCCCCAAGAATCTGCCCTTCTGGATCTTGTCTAAAATAATTATCCTCAGCTGTGGGTAGAACTCAAGTCAGGAAGCATAAGCATCACTCTTCMTTCAGAGTGAGTATTAAAAGCAATTAAAATTCCCTTACACAACAAACAGGATCACTGCATGCAATATGCTTTTTCAGGATCAATTAGGAACTTAAGCTGTGCTGGCAGAAGAGTTCTGAGTTTTGAATTCATGTCAGTGAAATGGCATGTATGTGTTTGAGGAAGAATGAGAGACAACTGAAGTCCACAGCAAAGGAGTAGAGGAGCTGTGAAGCAGCCTGCACTAGTGGCAGAGCACTGTTTTTTTTTTAAAACAAACAAACAAACAAAAAAAAACTGTAAATGGACAGGGTTGCCCTTAAATACCTAATTTCTCTGTGTAAGTGTAGCAAATCATATGACCTTGAACCGACTACTGTACTCAAAAGCAGTAAAAATAGCCTTTGTATAGCTTCATGCCTCTGTTTAAAAGTGCATTTCTTTAAAGCTATTGAACTGACCCATGTGCATCTTAAATCTTTTTCTCATTGCTCCTGACATTTTGACTGAAAAATTTTAAATGTATGTCACATAGCAACCTTATACTGTRCTTAAACAAAAGTCTCAGAAAATCTTATATTTGTCTATGTTGCAATTCTATAAAATCTTATATAATTAGAGAAAAGAAATTATAAGAGGTAAAATACTGTTTTAATGTACTCTACTGCCCAAGATTGTGACACTCACTAATGTTGCCTATTGCGTTGGCTATCCTGTGTTTCATCCACTGGAACAGTCCTTTATTTAAAAACAAAAAAACAAAAAAAACCAAAAACAAAAACAAAAAACAAAAAAACCCCAACCCTGATGAAATTTCAGCTTTGGATAATGATTGCAAAACACTAAATTCTTCTTGCCTGAGAAAAACAGAACTAACCCCCCTGCCCCTGTACAACATGTCTCATTTATTTATTTTTTTGCCCTTCTTATTTCCATCTCTTATGCAAGGAGAGCTCTACCTGTGCAGAGATAAAAATACCCAAGTACTGCAGCAAGATGTTGTATTGCAGGTATTGTTCATTTAGGCATGAAAATGTCCCTTACTGCTACCTTTCTAGAATGTGGAAGAAGTGAGAGCTGCTGTGTTGTGCTCTCTGCGTATTTATGTCAGTCCATTACGAAACCTATAAGTAAAGGAAATGCAGTAGGTGAAATTGGATATCACGGTTCACCGTACTAGATGTGCCAAGTCTCTTGTAGTCTGACCTTCTGAGAGCAGGATTGATTTTTATTTTTTTACGTGATCGCTTCTGGGTCCTTTCTTGATCTTTCAAAGGAAAAATCCTTTGCATATGAAAATACTCTGTGTAACTCTCTAAAAAGGGATTTATATGGATAAGAAAAATAATTTAGGATGAAATTAGACCATTCATGAGTTAAACTGTTTGAAAAATGATGTGGTTGTTTTTGTGCATCTTAAACTTCTGTTTCTTCACATTGAAATTTTGTAAGGTTTGGGGGCAAAAGTAGCTATTATCCAAAAATGTCATAAACCAAGAAATATTCTGGATATTGAAATAGACTGAAAAAATGTTAGTGTAATTTTTTTAATGAACTGTAGAAGTATTTGGCTTTCTCTTAGGAAAAAAATCCTGAATCCATTGTTTAGAACTTGGTCCTCCTTTGGGGATTTTTTTCCCCTTCACTTAAGCTAATAACAATTACTATTTAGCATTATTTTCTTGAGTGGCCATATTAGCATGAAAAATGTTGAGTCAGGCTTCAGTTTGTCTGTCAGGTTACTTAATTTAATGTGGTTTCAAAATAGAAATTAATYTGTGGAACTGAATGGAAGGATGAAATCAAGGAAGTGTTTGAGTTTTCTAAGCAAATTTGCACAGAGGTGTTCTGAGATTTGATATTATTGAATAGTATGTCAAGGTAGTTTTAGCAATAGGATTGTAAGGGTCAACTAGATCTTCTGAATTTTTTTTTTCTTTGACAAGAAAAGGATGTTAGAACATCTTAACTATATCTGCTTTACTAAAGCAAGTTTATGCTTAGCCATCTACATACTTTCTATGAAATGATGAAGCTGGAAGGTCTCAAGCCCACATAACTCATCATACGAGTGCTATGTATGTAGTTAACAACAGGAGCAGTGTGACTGGTAGCATTTTGRCTGCCACTGCCTTGCTAGCCAGAAAGATGACTTGACCCCTTTGGAGATGAGCCTGGAGCATGGCTTAACTTCACGGACGCCTTGSTATTGCTCCAGTTACCTCTAGAGAGCCCTTCCAATCTGTTGGGTCTTGTCTTCTCTGCTCTCTTGCTGGTGCTTGTATATAAAACAGCATTTATGCAGTACAGCTGCAGCTTGTCTAAATGAAGCGTACTAAACCATAAAAGTTAAAACAAACCAGCCCCCTTTCCCCCCAAAAAACACAAAACACTAGGGGGATTATTTCCTCAGAGCATGCTCTGAAAAGGATTTTAGCTTTAAAGTTTGTTAAACTATTGAACATAGTAGCAATTAGGTACTTAAAACATAAACCGTGCACATCAAGTGGTATTTTGGTAGTGCTTAGCTATTGTCTAGGGAACTGTGTAGCCTGGGGCTGCTACTATATCACATGTTCAGAAGTAAATAGGACTAGAAATAGTAATGTAAGGGAGGGGGAACAGCCCTTCTGGAGTCCTACCCCTCGCCATTTCTTTTCTGTGCGGTCTGTGTGAAGTTCTCGTCTTCCTTGATACAAAGTCTTAAAGAGTCATGCTACAATAGAAGATGAAAAGGAAACATGGCTTGTGGAATTTTCTACCTACTAGGGCTTGGAGTGTAGCTGACCTCAAGGAGGTCAGCTTGGACGTCTTTGGGGAAAGCAAGTAGTCATGAAGTGTAAAATAGCGTTTTCAGTTGTAGGGACTACATTGTAGCCAGGTACAGAGATAGATGTATTGCAGACTGCAGGGTCTCTTTGCATCCTTGGATTGCTTCTGAGGATCTTTTTTGCTCCAAATGCTATTGGGTCAGAGTGTGTGCAAGTGCTCAAAGGGAAATGATTTTTTTTCATTAAAAATTTAATCAAATTAAGATTAAAATTTTAATCAAAGGCTGATTATTAATAGACTTATCACATACTTYTTGATGTATGCTCCCCACTGCGTGTCAGACATCTAGACAAACGTGTTTTAAAGATCTGAATATTGTTAGAGTATTCATTTCTCAATCTCTTGACGTTCTTGCATGCCAGGTCTGAGACTAGGACTGGCATGCTGTGGCTTAGGCYGCTGTTATTCACATTTCCGTTCAAGTTTTGGAGTCTAACCTTGTGGGAAAAGCCTGTCTCATGGAATTGCCTGACTAGCTGTAAAGCAGTAAGGTGTTGATTCACTTCTGATAAGGTAAAACCTTTTGGGATCTTCTGCTCTTAAAGCTGACCTGCCACTTGCTGTTATTCCGTGACACTTATGCAGTTCATCTTGTTTCTACTCTGAAAACCTGCGGCCCATGTAGAGTCATGTCTGTTTTTAACCTCAGCTGCACATCAGTTTGCATCTCCATAATAGGAACGCTATATGTGTTAATCATCAATTAGTAGTTGGACTGTTTGTGACTATCTCAACAGCCTACTAAGGTTGTTTTCAGTACTAAAGTATTATAAGGAAAAATGACCATAAAAAGAATGGGAAAAATATTCAGAATACTTTTAGCCTTCATGTGTTTTTGGATAGGTGGAAAAAAAGGAAAGTGTAAATTTCAGAAGTTAATTAAATGTAAAATACTTTGCTCAGATACGGCATGATTTTAGGGATTTTCTGTGCCTAAGGGGGGGGGGGGGAAGTTCTGAGCCTTCACACACTTCTGTGAATATCCTGTCTACTCACTAATATATGTCAAAGTCTACCTATATATAGATACATAAATGAAAAAAATACTGCGTTTTACATCTTTTTGTCTGTCACTTTTTCTCTCTCATTGCTCTGTTTTTGTTAGGAATTTGAAGCTTTAATTTTAGGTCATGTCTATTCCTTTTTCTCTTTTTCTTTTTTTCTCCATCTTCCTCTTGTAAACAGTTGGCTTTTTGTTAATCAGCTAATACTAGAAGGTAGACAGTAGAAGAGCTAGAGGGATTAAGTCGTACTGGGAATCTTTGCTGTCGACTGCAGCAAGACTAATGGCCTCAGCAGTGGCTCATCAGTGTGTGACTCTTACTCTAGCTCACACGTGGTCTAAGAGCAGATTCTCAACATGATTATACATAAGGTTACAGACCTGGAATCAAAATGATGGCCAAAAAGAAGGAAAAAAAAAAAAAACACAATCAGCCTTGCTCCTCTCCTGGGTTAGCTATTCTGAAAGTTCCTGCTTTGAGATTCTGCTGTTTGCATCTCTTTCTAGACTGAGCCTCTCCTGCCCAGGTGGAGGTAGTAAGCAGGAATAGTTGGCAAAATATAAATTTCTAGCAYGCAAAAGATGTTTTTATACACACTAATATTCATTTTCTAACTTTGGATTAATTTATTTTGATTACTCAGGAGATCTGCTTATTTTTTCCCCCTCCTATCAAATGGATGCAGATTTTCAAGGAAATACTTCCATCTTCCACATGCAGGCCAGATTTCTAGCTAATGCATCCTGTTCCAGCTTTGAAAAATGAGCCCTTCAGTATTTCTGCAGTTGCCTGAGCCTTCTGTCATTTCTCTGCCCAAGTTAGTGGCTCTTGGGGTTTGATAGTTTTTCTCTGCAGTCTAAGCAGAGCTCTTAGCTGAGCTCTGTAGACCTATAGACTGTTTCTGAGGGTGAATCTAGCTTTCAGTCCGCTTTGATTCCACTATGCTAGCTGCCAGTTTTTTGTTTCAGAGACTCAGTGTGTCCGTGTAGCCTTATGCCAGGGAGCCGTGAGAGCAGCATGCTCTGCGATCTGTTCGTTGGCCGTTCATGCGACTGCTCTGGAAAGCAGCCTGCCTGCAGCTGCCAGCCTGGAAGTCCCAGGCRATGCGCTAAGGGACCAAACCCTGCTGTATGCAAAGCTGCCAGGCACGTGCAGGCAGGTGACATCGGCYGTCATCCCAAGGGCACCCTCCAGCTGCATATTCAGGTTTACTGTCCACAGATGTGATCCGAGAGCTTGTCACCTCTCRGAGAAGATGCTCAGTAAGTTTCTGGCATTGTGACCGTGGTGGTGCGAGGTGGGTGCCGGTCATTAAGTTTGTCATGCAAATTCCCTGCAAAACTATTGCTTGTATTCTTTCTCTAAGCCCTGATCCCATTTCAACCTTGAAGGTACTTTTTCTGACTTAGGAGGATGTGGACAGATGCTGATATGCTGTTTAAGTCAATAATACGTTTGTCCCTCTCATGCTGTCTTGTTCTTGCTGTTCATGTGCTGATACTTGAGGGTAACTTGCACTACTGTCACTTCAGGTTTTACGCAGTAAACCTGGTACTCAACACGGGGGAAAATGCATGAAACTCATCTTTCTAGGATTTATGACAAATTAATTAATTAAAAAAAAAAAAGTTTAGGAGTAGTCTGTTAATGTTTTGACTTGAAAATAAGTACTTGCAATACTACTTTTTCAGGAACCCTCCGGCTCCTGTGTAGATTTTTCTTTGAGGCAAGTTCCTGCTTATCTTTTTCACATGCAATGGATACCCTGTTTCACTAAGCGTTTTAATCTTTTAACACTCTGTTGGAAGGAGAGGTCTATCAAAAAAGTTACATGTTATATTGTTATAGCAGAAAAAAATMATGCTGCATCCATAGTAGGCTTTTATTAGCTTGACCATGAGTACTATTTCTCCTTTTTGCAGCAATAGCTGTAACAGGGGTTAGGAGAAGTGCCCGTTTATTACTGTGAAAATGATAAAGTAATTACAAGGCCCTTTAAGGCATTGTATTTCGAAATTTTATGCTTAATACATGACCTTCCTATAAGCTCGAAGAAGGAATTTCTCTAGTATTTTGTTAATAATGGTCTGTGTTTTTCAGTGGGATTTGGTTCTTGCATTTACTGATTTTTGTCACAGGATGGCAGCATGAGTTAGACCCTAAGAAGGTATAGCTGTGAGTGTTGAAATGTTTTAAAGATTTGTACAGAGGTGGCTTGTTGCTCTTCAAGGCGAGGGGTCAGATACAAGTTTGCAACCTACAGACTGAGCATCTAAGTTTCCAGTGCTTGTATGTAATCTGAGTAGTAAATTATGAAGGGAAGAAATGGAAAAACTTTTCCCTTGAAAGATAAAGTTTGTGATTCAGATCAGACTTTTAAAACAGTATGAACTCAGACTTTCATACATGAGCCTTTTCGGTGCCGGATTGGAACCYGTGGCTCGTTGGAGCACGCTTGTAYATGATTTGGAAACTTTTGTTTGTTGCCAGGTTCCAAAGTTCCAGCTTGTCTGCCTATTTCATGAAATATGTAGCTGCATCTGAGCCAAAGCCTGGATCCCCAAGCAGTGGGCAAGCTTAGCTCTTCATAGACCTTTGCAGGCCAAATCCATTTTTAAGAGAATTATTTAATCATTGGCTTAGCCAGGTCCTGGAGAAGAGTTTTCCCCAAATCTTTGGGGATTGTGTAGGATAGCTACTAGCATGTCCGTGTCGGGTGCAGTGATTGTATCTCAAACGTRCACACTTGTAAAAAGATACAGGACTTCCTAAAACTGCTTAGCTGAAAAAGTATCTGCTTTTGAGATCAAGATTATGTGTACTGATTAGTACAAAATGATGCACTGATTGTTTTTTTCTTACCTTTTTTGCCTTAATCCTTGAAATAGTTAACTTAAAAGTTAACAGTTAAATTAAAAAGGTGAGGTATGAACTGAAGGAAGCCTTCTTCAGTTCATGATCTAGCACTCCTCATTTTTTTACTTTTATTACTTAAATCTAAACTCTCCAAGCTTAACAGCCTCAATTTCTTCTAAATTATATTCTCTGCAGTTTAGAATCCTGCTTAGCTGTTATAAGATTCCTAACTATATATTCAAACTTCTAACTCTGTTCCAAAATTGAGGCATATGAAAAAAATATTTTCTTCCTCTCTCCTGAAAAATGCCTGCACTTCAGGCTGAAGTCTTTTCTCCATTATGTGGATAAATTCAATACAAAGATGCTTCTTTATGGCCCAGAGCTGTGTCACGTAGGGAGCCCTGGCATGACCTKGCATGGGCAGAAAGAGCAGCTGAGGTACATCTGTGCCTGCAGGAGAAGCAATTTCCKCCTGAAAAAACAAATATTTGCCATTATAGTTGTACAGCGTTTGGAGGAGCTGTAGCAGTTGGCTTTTGGGTTGCCTGCTACRCAAGTGACCACTGGCAATGTGAATACCCCCCAATATGGAAAGGATATGTCTTCTGTGCAATCTCTTTTCCCTTTCTGTGATTTTTTTTTTCTTTTAAGCCATTTAAAAGAAAAATGTTACTCCAYCCTACCTTATGTTAGGGGCAAAAACTGATGTTACAATTTTGGAATGAAGTTTTTGTAAGCAAAGTRAGAAATCAGTTATGTAGACTTCTGGTAAATTATATGCAGAATCACCCTGTTTGTGTAGTTTCTAATTTGTATTTACTTGTACATGCAGAATAGCTAGTTTCTGGGAGAGCTATCAGCAGGAAAAGCAGAATGGTGCTGTGCAAGAGATGGAGATCTGTACTACTTTGCTTTTCCTAGGAWCAAGAATTGCTTGAATATGGTCCTGTCAGTGGAAGGGGGGAATAAGTGAGATGATAGACTTCCCATGAGTTCTGCGTGATGCATGTGCTCATGTATCATTTAAACATGATTTTGACTCT
Organism: Rhea americana; assembly: GCF_003343005.1. Taxonomy (NCBI): domain Eukaryota; kingdom Metazoa; phylum Chordata; class Aves; order Rheiformes; family Rheidae; genus Rhea; species Rhea americana. The sequence goes on along the minus strand of NW_028186038.1, from coordinate 1,945,449 downwards.
ATAACCTTTTTTTCCTTCCAGACATCTTTCAGAGCAGGTCTTCATCTGCCTCTGTAGATAGCTCTGCTATGAAACACTTAAAAAGAAGAGTTGTCATATGCTCTCACATAAAGTGAAATCAGCCACGAAGCTAACGATGCCTTTGATTCTGTGGTGCTTATTAGTTGCTTTCCTTCTGGGAATTGCTGGGCTCTCTTGGAGGCATCAAAGAATTGCACTATAATCTGTAGTCCTGCATCAAACRTAGTCCTCTTCAGCACTGGGAATGTCTATGTATTCTTCCTCCAGATGCCATCAAGTGGCAATGCTGGTCAGTCTACAGGAGTGTTCAGCAATACAGTGCTTCTTACTACTACTAGGGATCTTGGCAAACTTGCTCTGTAGTGCTCCCAGCTGTCAGTAATTTTTGAGGCTTTAACTATACTGTTCACTATGCAGATTTACATTTACAAACTCTATTACTTTGTCCATTTTATTCTGCGAGTGGTTCATGTCCTTTCCATTCATTTTCTGTGTATTGAGTGCTATTTCAGCTCTAATTTGTTTGACGCTCTTGCTAGTAATATATTTGTATTCACAGAAAAAACGTGTGAACAATTTCATCTATTGATGCTTTACAATGCGCCCATTAGATATACAAGCAGCATTTGAATATATCCCCAGACCATTGTTAGGCCTCTTCAAATGATAATGTGGCCACGTTCCTCTGAGAGGCTTATGCGGGATAGAAATGTGCCTTGAATCTTCAAGAACTTGTATGTTGTGCTAGCAGTGACCAGAAAKTGAAAGCAATTACTTCCATTACTCAGGTAATGAATAACGGAGAATACGTGTAGTTTCATTACGTTTGTTTGTTTTACTTGTAGATCATAGCAATTAGCAGATCATGCCATTGCAGCTCAACAGGTTTTGTTGGGGAACTCTTTCCTTTTGCTTTGATGGTACCATGAGCAGAAGCAGAGCAAAAATATTTTCTCAAGGCATTTCTACATAAAGTAGTAAGTGTGGAATAAAGCAGAGGGTGAATCTTTGAATTTCTAGTGATTTTGGACCAACTGCTTCACTAAAAATGGCTCTTGTGTAGTGCAACTTATTATAGAGTAGTAAAAATACATACACAAATCTTCTCACTGGCCTCCTTTAAATGGAGCTGTTTTTGCGTATTTGAAAAGAGGTACAACAGAGTGAAATTTGCTTTGAATGTCCCTGGAAAGAAAAGTTATGCTTATTTTGTCCTTTTTGGTTAAAAGATCTAACAGTAATAACCGTATGTAAAAGTGATTGCGATGTAGCATAGCTACAAAGCTTCAAAATCTTGGTTCCTAACTTTGAAGGAACCAAGAGTGATTAAAAACACTGTTAACGCTTCCTGATCTGAATTTTAGGCAAGTCTGCCTCTACTACAGAAGCAAAACGCAAGGTTCTGTATAGAGCACTTAGCGTACGGGAGTTCTGGGCATGATTGCAGCATGCTGCCTGTAATCTATTTTATTTTATTTTTTATTTTTGTTTTTTTAAAGGAAAACAAGTATCTACATATGTGAGTGGGTGGGTTATGTAGTGTAAATAGTTCAAATGTATAACAGTTGCAAAATGGGAAGCAGGTTAACTGAAATGCAATGTTAATACAGCACCTACCTGGGCTGACTTGTTTAGCCTCTCACCTTTCAAGGAGAAGTGGGAAATTCATGGTGGAGAGTCCTTAAGTGTTTGCCTTGAAATGGTTCTGGCTCTATGAAGTCAAATTTGGTTATTGCAGAACCCCTTGAAGGCACTCACTCTTAAATTAAGCTTATGAGGGGAAAAAGGACTAATATGTATTAAAGATAAAAAGATAAACCTAGGGATAGCTTAGTATTGAACCTTGTCACACTGGTTTTGCTACAAATGAAAATTCAAATTGGCCTTGCAATAATATCTAAATATTGTATTTTTCACGTGAGCTGACAAACATGTAAAACGATTCTTGAGCCGGTTAGTCCTTTCCGTTAAAGCAGATTGTTGAGCTATTGCATGAATGGTGAGGAGGTGCCGATAAAACTGGCAGCATTCAACTTTATGAGAAACAACAACCAACCCTTGTCTTGGTCTTAACCAACTGCTAAAAGTGACTTCCACCCATAAGTACCTTGGGAAAAATGTAACTTCAAGTATTCTATATGATGCCAAAGAAAATTATCAACTTTTAACTTGGAGGACAGCATTTTCCTATCAGTTAATRTGGATGAATTCTCTACTGTCTGGTTTTCTCTGTAATACGTGGCTATTGCCTGTTGGCATGTATGAGAACAGGGCTTAAATTACAGGGTAGCAATCAATATTCTGATTTTTGACATAAGTCAGATTTATCTGTGCTTTGACCTACAGCTTGTTGCTGCTTTAATTCTCTCTGGTACGCTGGTGTGTTGAAGTTTTGTTTTCCTGATGTCCCTGCATAATGGGGATGGAGAAGGAAGAGAGGATGGGCTTTTGAAAATGCTAGGGCCACTGGGGGAAGGAAACCACAGCAGCATCTCATCGGCTTTGAGGTTTAGGATAGAGAGGCAAAGCTATTTACAAACTCCCAAATACATTTAGGTCCATTATTCTTCCGTTCCTTTTGGGGCCAGTTRTTAAAGGATAAAGGGAAATTTAGTATTTCAGCAGAAAGTTAGGGGGCAGCTATGTTTATCATCAGTCAGGTTAACTTATGAAAAAGTGAGGAGTAGTTCCCTCTTCTCATCTGAAGAGAAGCAGAGGACTCCTGCTTGTCTCCTTGCCACTGAAGGTGAATTAGCAGTTGCTGAATTAAGAGGCATCATCTCRTAATCAGTCTGAAAAGGAAGCAAATGCAGGATCTGAAGTGCCACGGTGCCGCAGACTTCAGTAGGGAGACACAGAAACTGCATGGAGAAGAAGTCTGAGAGCGCAGGGAAGAAATGAGAAAATACAGTGCAGAGAGAAAGCGCGCGCGAAGAGCAAAGCACGGCAGCGCGCACGGTTCTGGGCCCTGCGTTCCTTGGGTGGCAGCGGTGGGATCTTGTCCAGGACGCTGGTTCTTTGGTCCCCTGACGTTTAAGCCCTGSACACCTCCACTCTTCTTCTTCCTCTGCAGGCCACAGRTTYGGTATGAACGAACGAGCGTATGTTTCTGCCCGCAGATGTGGTGCAGTGCYGCTCGCTGCGGGATCAGTGCCGAAKCTGAGCCGGGAGGAGCAGAGTGCGTCGCACGGGGCGGCTGTGGCCAGCTTGGCGCCTGCCTTTTCACCAAATACCTCGAGAAGCCCTAAAGATGATGTGAGCACGAGGCTTTGGTAAAAGGTGCTTGCTACCTCTGCTCCATTATTCTCAGTTTTGAGAAGGGAGGGGAAATAAAAACCCTGAAAAATAATTCTCCAAAGGATGGAGAAAAATGAAGCTTAACTTCTAGTGGAATTTATGTTCTTGAAGAGTAAACCAGATGCCTTAGAAATGCTGTCACACATCCCTTTAAGGGGCAGCTGGCCACTAGAAAATAAGAAATTCTTTTTGTGTAAGCATTTGTTTTCCAGGGTTATGTTAAATGCTGCACTGTAGTTAAAAAAAAAAAAAAAAAAAAAAAAAAAAAAAAAATCCTAAACACTCTCCCTGAAATGTATGTTTTCTTTCCCCTGTCAAATTGTATTCACATACTGTTACAAATTTGAAAGTGTGATCACTTGTTCAAAAATGGTTTCTTTCTGATCAGAGAGAATTAGTGAAAACCATGTGAAAAATGTAGGCTAAACATTGATTTAACTTGTCATTATGCCAGAAGTTGTTGAAATTGAAAAAAATTTAGAGATGAAAAATGATACAGTAAAACCTCCAAAATTTTCTTTGCAAATTTCTATGAAGTATTGAAACATATAATAGAAACTGATTTTTTTTTTATTACAAAGTTCTAGCGATCTGTAAATTATAAGAATCAGCATTTGTAATTATAGTCCTAAATGGAATTTTGTTTTTAGTAATATATATAATRATATTTATTAGTAACTGGGTTTTTGGTTGCCTAAGACTATTTTGCCAGATTTCTCTTCCTAAAATCTCATGGAAGAGTTAGACAGCTTTCATAAACTCAGAAATAYAGAATTCAACTATTCTTGATTCATCTGAAAGAACATTTTTAAAGGATAAAATTTTAGTTCTACATGTATTGGAATAGCTGAATCAAGTCAAATCAGTAAGTTTAAGCACTTGGAGTTCGTTGCTTGACAAGATCAAAAGAAACATCCACATTCTGCACATTTTCATACAAGCACATTATTTCTTTATTCTTTTGTCTAATTTGTGTACAGCTAATCTTTTCTCCTTCTCCAGTCAAACACAGTGCCCCTTGACTTTTGCTGTGTGTGTGACAATAATGATGTATGCAAATGTTTATGGAGGAAAATATTCATATTTTATTTTCCATATGAAGACAGCTGTACAGTGGGACCTTACAGYGTGGCAGGATGGATTACCTGGCAGGAGTTACTTTGAACAAGTTCTTGTGCTTGCTGTTTTCTTCTATTCAAAGATCCAGATACAGCAATGCCTTCTGTGAATGAGTTTTTTGAGGGAGTGAAGTTCTTAYAGATTGATTCTGAAAGAAATTGGAGAAAGTGTTTTAAAGTGTKTGTTGACCTTGTCCAAAGGTATCGAAGTCAGTAAAAATCATGTTGAGTTGACTGAGCTTTGCATTAGAGTCGCKCTCGCTCGCTCTCGCTCTTTTATGTCAGGTTTTCACAGGTTTGTTTGATCATGATCTCATTGATTTGAATTACTGAAATAGCATATTCAGCTCATCTTAAAACAGTTCAAGAATAATACCTTTCTACACTGTTTCGAACACTGGCGCTGAATCGCCCTCTCTGGCTTGATGCGTTCCTCAGCTGCTAAGTGCAGGTAGATGACCTAAAGTGCAGAAGTGAATGCAAATGCTATGCAAAAATATATTCTCTGCCAACCATCTTTTGTTCCAAAGGGCAAGTCCAAGGCCAAAAAAGTCACTTCCCTGCTCTGTGTACCTGCGTGCCCCAAAGACTATTGGCAGGTTTCTTTCATCATGTTCATTCATCCATGTGTGCTATGAAGGATTACAACACTAAGGTATAATACTTGATGCTGACTGCCATTAATCTTAAGCAAGTAACTTAAATTATTGTAGGTTATTAGCTGCTCACCTTGAAAAGCTGTGAATAGAATTGAAAATTATCCTGATGTGTAGCATTAAGTGACAATGCCATTTAAAATACTGTTTTGAATTAGATGTTACTTAATAATTGAATTAAATCATATACTTGAGTAGTTTGAAGAAATATCTACTCTTCCTCGGTTGTTCCCTCCACTCTCTCTCCATCCCCTGACATGCACCAAGGCATTTTAGGGTTTGCTGGGGGGGTGGGGGGAGGAATCTCTATAGTTTATCATGATACTATATGTGGGTTTGTGCAAACTAAAATGTTAACTGAATTTGTCAGACCCTCAAGAAAAAAGTATAGATGCTTCTGTGCATCATTTTGATGTGGTTACAGGAAGAGTTTGGCATCTTCTTTATCAACTTTCAAGTCTTCTTCGTAAAGAGCACGCTAGGATGAGGTACACTRCATATGCTTATTGATTCAAAGCGTCATTCAAGGCATTCTAATAAACCTATACATTTGTTAATGTGGCTGACTTAAAGGGAACTCTTTTTAAGAAGATGGGCTTTTATAAATGGTGTACAACGTAATTTTAATTATTAAGTTAAAACACAGTTAAAACTTTWCAAATTGAATTTTGTTTGAGGTTTTTACTTAGATCTAGAGCTTGCATTTTTAAACAGAATTTAAATTTAGCAGAATGATTCTTCTTTTCCTGAGAACCTTGAGTTAACTGATCATCTTATTGCTTTCTGTTTTTGTGGTTTAATTTCTGTTTAATAGTGTGATGTCCCTTACATATTTTAAATTTATAAGTTTGGATGCTGAATGCCCAAGATGATGAAAGTAGATGGGATCATACGTGCCTTTCAGCTGTAGGATCTGCTTTTTTTGTTCTGGAATAACTGCATATTAGGAGAGTAATTTACAGTAATCATTATGAATTTGCATTCTTATTTTTTTCAGTGGTGGGGAAAATAACAGTTACACTTTGAAGTTTTTTTGGAGGATAAGAAATCTGCACCAAAGAGCCCTGGTGCTCTCTCCGTTTCTCTTACCGTGTGGGCATGAGCTTTCTTGGCCTCTTGACTCTTGGGTGGTCACTCTTGAACCTGAAGAACAGAAAAAACCCTTGAATCTCTTGGCAGTTAGTGAATGCCAATGTCAACTCAAAGGCTAACATCTTGTGGTAGTGACTTATTTCAGGCTATTAATGTTTTTCCTGATCTGTATTGGGAATATGGACACCTTAATTAACTTCTGGAGAGCTGGAAGTACAAAGTATCCTTTGAAGGACAGCCATTGACAGCACGGTCGTTCTGACGTTTTTTGCCTTAGTCTCAGAAAAGGATTTTGCTTAAAAGCAGTCTGTTAGGATCAGTTCTGAGCAAACAGGAGAAAGGTTCAGCTGGTTTAACATGGTTCAAAATTTGGAATAGGCTTTTTAGATCTGTTGTATTTTTAAAGCTAGATGTTGCTGTCTTTGCTTGCTGCCTTTTGTACTAGAGCGTAAAGCTTTCTTTCACCATGTGCAGCTGAATTGCTGTTTTGTATTTTGGAGTGTGCAGAAAATTCTGTTATCAGTTATAATTGATTTAGCAATATCACTAAAACAGGAGATTCCCTTCTGAGACCTTGATTTTAAAACCTGATCCAAAGCTGATCAGAAAATTGGAAGGGTAGAATACTTCCAATACTTTTGCTTTTATTAAAAAYAAACTCCCCAAACCATGCACAAGACCTTTTTTAACCCCACTAATCCCCACAACTGAGGGTTTTCAGGCCTTTTTCTGACACTGTACTTGCCTCTGCGTACTAACTCAGAAGGGCCCATTTAGACTTTCCTGAGAGTTGTGGCTAGGGAATTCTCTTGGAAAACATGAACTGTTCCCTGCGTGCCATTGCTAAGATTTGGAGTTAGTTTGGCCTAGTTTGCTGGAAGGCAGGACAGAGCAGCACAGTTGAAAAGAATAAATGCTAGGCAGAGCGCTCTTGAGAAGAAGAAGAAAAAATTCAGGAGTTACCTCAGTGTCATTAATGAAACTTRTTTGATATGCTCAGAGTAGTATGACTTGTAAGTTGCCAAGTATATTCAGATTTTTTTGGAGATTTTCTCAGAGTATTATTCTCCAGAAACCTTGTCTCTAAGGGATGCCATTCCAGTTCTGTAAAATGATTTATTTTTCTTTCTTTTTTTAATTCACTATTTCTGAATCCATTTCCTGTGGATTCCCRGGGCGGGGGTTCGGGGAAAGGACTCCAAATTTGGGTGGGAGTTATTGAGGCTTTTCCCTCTTTGGAAAGAAGTTTGTGGTTATTAAAGACAGGCAGTGACCTTGGTGTTCTTGAAGCCTTAGGAACGTCTTGGGAAAAGTCTGGGTTCCTGCAATTTCCATGGTGTTTGTACAAGGAATCTGCCTATGTGTCTGACTACAACTTTTTCTATTGGTGACCCTGAGCGTTTGCTCAAGCCGTGCTGCTCTCCCGCCTGGATACTGCGAAGAGCAGAAACAGTTTGTCATGAAATTTTCGATCCCGCTGGCAGTCTTCCAAGAAAGACGCGTACAGCGCCGGGTTTTCCTTTGAYGGCTCCGCCTGGGGCCACCAGCTGCGATTCCAGAGCGCGTCCTCGAAGCGGAGCGCGTAGGGCCGCGCCGGCGGCACGAGGTGCAGAGCCGCGCTCGGGCTTCCCGGCCCCGAGACCCTCCCGCCGGTGCAGCGCCGCCCCCCGCGCTCGCTGGCCGCGGGCGGGTTCTCCCCGTGCGCGCCGGCCCTTGCGTGGGATTCCCGTTCCTTTGCTTTGCTCGTGGTGGGCAGAGACGGAGGAGAGCCGCGTGGCTCTTAAACGGAGAGGTGAAAGCTGTCACCTAACTTCATATTGTGCAAAAGTTACGTTCTTTTCTGGATCTTAAAAGATTGAGATTAAAGCAGTGGAGATTTATAAGTAAAAGGTTTTGACATGCAGATGAAATTTCAAAATGCAATACTTCTCCTGTACTAGAGAACGAAATGATTTTGACAGTCCGTATAAAATCTTGCAGTGTGAAGCAGGCAGACTCAAAGATAAGAGGGTGCATGACACTGCTGAAATACACATCTGAGCACAGGGGCGACTCACTGACTGATCCAAGAAGTGTTTTTTTCCTCCATTTTTAAAATTACTTCTCTTTTTAGAGAAATGTTGTACTTATTTTCCCAAATGTTTTTAAAGTAAGTTTTTGCTAGGGTTCCTCTTCAGRGTTGGAAATTGCTTCTTTTGGGGTGTTTTACCTGTGCAATCTAGCATTCCTGTACTGAATTGTCTGGCGTTTAGATTAGGAAGATGCTTTTTGTAGAGACATGGGAAAGCTCAGCTACATCAGYGTCTCTCATGAGTATTTTCTATTATTTGAAAAGTCATCTGCTTTGCTATTATGAGATTATGCTCAGTTTTAAGTAGCTGCTATTTTCCCTCCAAGCTAACACCTCTCTAACAGATTATGTTGAACTTTTTTTTTTTTTAACAAAATTATCTCAGTGTCTTTCCACTTCATAAGAAGCTGAAAGCAAGCTGGGCAAGGGGGAGAATCTCAACACATGCTTCTAAGGGAGTGTGTGAAATTTAATGTTAAATTCAGCATCTTTAGTATTTGAAAATATATATATATATATATATATATATATATATATAAAATTCATATATATCTATATAAATAAAATTAATATCTTCCTATTTTAAATTGCATTCTTAATTTTCCTAAATCTTGAGCTTAGAGGACTTTGATTATTTTTAGTAAGTTCTCAATTCTAAGTAGTATTGATTTCTTGAAAATGAAAAGCATTTTAATAACTTTTATTTTAGTTCCCTTTTATGTGGATGTGTAACCTCTTTACCAGATTTTAGTGTCCTAAAGAAACTAAGAGGAGCATCACTGTGCGTCCAAGTGAGCAAGCCTACATAATCAAAGATACTAAGCTACCAGATCAAGCTTTATATTGCTTTGAATATATAAATACAGGACGATAATATTCAACTGAAGCAGGAGACTGCAGCTCTTGTAACGTGCGTGTCTATAGCCAGGCGTAAACTGTGCATGGGTTTAAGGAGGCATCAAATACCTTGTAGCTCGGAGATAGTGAAGTACTTTGTCATTTGTCAAGCAGACGAGGATAGTCGTTCCGCTGGGCTCGAAAGCGCCGGTCTGCCCTGCTGGCGCAGGAGCTCGGCCGCCCGGGAGGCTTCCTGCCGCAGCCGGGCCGCGGCTCCGGCCCGCCGGGAGCTGCTGACCCTCGCCCTGGAGGCTGCCTCCACCCCGCCTCTCCCGCCAAACGCACTCGCGTTGGGCTTCCTTTAGCCCTCTGTTCACTAGGCAGCTTCCTTCTCCTTGTGGCCTTTATTGCAAGGAGGAGAGGGATGTCATGCAGTTTGGTGCTTTTTTAATCCACCTTACTGCCTGTGGTTAGAGCATGATTTTTCACTTAGTGCTTTGATCTAATTGACGATAAGTGAACGTGTGAGTTGCTGCTTGGTATTTGACTGGAGAAATCGAACAGTCCAGCCACCATCTAGCCCTGATCTAGGCACCCCCAGGCCTGGTGGATCCCTGGTGGGGCAGGGAAAGCAGGCCCTCATCTTGGGGAAAAAAAGAAAAAAAAAAAAAAACCCTGCTCTTGCTTGAATCAGCCAAACCTTTTATATGCAACTCGGTGAGGGTAAAGATATAGAAGAATTATAAAGTCATATCAGAAGGATGTAGGTTTCTACACTGTCAGTTCTTTATCTGTGTTAAAAAATAAAGACTAGAAAGCTGTTTTAACTTATAGGACTCATACTTTTTCTTTTTTAAAAGAATTTACGTATGTTTTTGTCCCTCAGTGAACTGATTGTGGGTTTGAAAGGGTCTGTGAAGTCTAGGAATACCAAAGTCCAACACCCAAATGTGACTCTGTACAACGTCTCCAGGACAGGCATCTAGAATTGCAGAATGGATGACTAGCTGGCGCCCAAAAGTATGCAAGCATTCGTCTGTTCAACCCCTTCATCAGGTTGGGGAGTCGAACAGCAAAGCTTGGTGTTTTGGTTTGTTTTTTGTTTTTTTTTTTTCCTCTATCTTTCTTGCCTTGTTTTAGCTAAAACAAATAAGTACCTTAAAGTACTTAATAGAATTAGAGTATGGTCAGCAATTTTGGGGGGTGTGTGTGTGCTTTTAACACTTCACACACTATTGTGTGCATTTTAGATTGTGGTACTTCCCCCCCCCCCCTCCCCCCCCAAGAAATACACCAAGACTACGCCTAGAAAATGCTTCATGCTTAAGGTAAGGGGTTGAAAATGGATTTTGTAGCACACGGTTGGGATTTCCAGAGCAGATGTACTCATTAAGGTGAATGTTGTTGGTCTGCTGCAGAGGGGCTACTAATGCTCAGAAAAAAATTATTCCTTCAGAATTTGCTCCTGCTATGTGAAATTAGAGCCTTTACAGGACAGATGCTACAGGATGAAAAACGCAGTTCTCACTTAAGAGGCAATGCAGAACCCAAGGAGTTGTTGCTGGTTTGCTATTGGCATTGAAGATGAATAGTTTTAGAATATAGGAGATGTAACTTGAAATTGTGGGGCAGAATGCAGACTATTCAAATGAATCATTTCATTTGTCAGTGTTCGTGATTTGCCAATAAAAATGGTATTCTTTCTGAAAATGCATATTCATATATTTCTGTGAAAGGACTGTGATAAAGTGGATGAAGTAAGTTGTTATAGCAACTAAAATAGGCTCAAACATCTGACGATAGCATTGTAGTAATTAGAGATCATTGTTGAGCAAACTTCAATGCAAACAATCTTTTATAAGGTACAGCTAACTCTGGCAGAAATATCATTTCTCAAAGTTCTATTTCTATGGCTGTAGGATGAAAAGAGCTTCTAAGGTCCTTCTCAGATAGGATTTCCTGAAACTGAACTTGCATCAACCAGTATTCTCCCCTAAATATAACTCTGCTACCAAATATACTTATTATATCTGTTCTSCATATTGTGTATCAAACTGATGAAGCTTGCAGTGTTCAATTCAAACTGATGTGTACCAGAGCAAGAACTTTTGAAGTATTTAATAGGACATATGCAGAGACTGCGGGAGCTGAACAATTTGAGGACCGTTAGAGAAGTCTTAACTTAATGACCTACTAAAAGTCTAGYGTAATTTTAATAGTTCCTAGGACAGTCACAGGTTCCTTGTTCTTGTCTCTCTTAAAAAGCAARCTAACCTCTTAATTATAGCAAGCAAACAGGATTTTTTTAGATTTTACTATTGCTGCTTGTTAAGATTTAAGACGTAATCTCTGAAGACAGCAGTGGAGTGTACGTGCCACCTGAATACGAGTGCAGTTTAAAGCAGCACTTACCAAGAAGCATGGTCTGCTTTTGGTCGGTCTTGCGTACCTCCTGCCGCATCAGCCTTGGAATCTGAGTTGTGCTAGCATGAAGATATAGTGCTGTTTATACRCATTAGCCACTTTGTATTCCATCGTTATCTTGGTGCTTTTTCTTGTTTTACTCTTGGATTGTTATTTTCTGTTATCTTTTTCTTTCCTATTTTCTACTCTAGAAATGAGATCCATTCAGATATTGACAGTGAGAAGGGAAAGAATTATGAATATTTTCTGTATTATTTTTAAATCTGTTTCTAGATGTAAGATGYTTTTCTATAAAAATGGAAATAAGACTTAACTCAGTTGTGTTGTGGGCTGTTTGAGTTGCAACAGCTGCATGAGTTAGTGAATGAAAACATGAAAATATATTAAATGGGCTTAAAGTATCTCTCCATATTRCTTTAGCCATTCTAATTTTTGAAGTCCATCAAATTTTATGCTTAAAAATTAAATTTAAAAGTACTTTTCCTTAGGACGGCAAATATTACTATATTATTAAGCTTCAAAATATCTGCTTTTTATGTATTTTTTTTTTTATATCATGAGTTGAAGATTATTCTTAAAAGTAATAACCCTTTCAGGGAATATAGTTATACAGGATAATATTCATRTGTCCAAGAGCAATTTTAAGTGTGCTATTGGTTATACCACTTAGGATGGAAAAGGGGCCTAGTATATAGACTGTGCACTCAACCAGTATATTCTAATATATTCAGTATGACCTGGTGCTACAATACAGTTATATTCTGCTAAGTTGCAGTGTTGATATTGTATCATTGAGCTGATATTTGCAGGCTTTGCTACACAAGCACCTGCCAACAAATGATATGGTCAACCTGTATCACTATCCTCTTGTAGAAGAGTGATGATACCAAACTGAGAGGAGTGTCTGATGCACCRGAAGGCTGTGTTTTCAGAGAGACTTGGACAGGCTGGAGAGCTGGGCAGGGAGGAACCTCAGGAAGTTGAACAAAGGCAAGTGCAGAGTCCTGCACCTAGGGAGGAATAACCCTAGGCACCAGGACAGGCTGGGGGCTGACCTGCTGGAGAGCAGCTCTGYGGASAAGGACCTGGGAGACATGGTAGACAACAAGTTAACCATGTGCCCCTGTGGCCAAGAAGGCCAATGGTATCCTGGGGTGCCTTAGGAAGTGTGTTGCCAGCAGGTGGAGGGAGGTGAGCCTGCCCCTCTCCTCAGCCCTGGGGAGGCCTCATCTCAAGCTACTGGAGAGAGTCCAGCATAGGGCTATGAAAATGATTAGGAGAATGGAGCGTCTCTCTTATGAGGAGCAACTGTGAGAGCTGGGCCTCTTTAGCCTGGAGAAGAGAGGCCTGAGAGGGGAGCTTATCAATGTCTACAAATATCTGAAAGGAGAGTGTCAAGCAGATGGGGCTGGACTGTTTTCAGTGGTACCCAGCAACAGGCACAAACTGAAGCACAGGAAGTTCCGCCTGAATGTGAGGGGGAATTTCTTCCCTGTGAGGGTGACGGAGCACTGGCACAGGTTGCCCAGAGAGAGGTGGTGGAGTCTCCTTCTCTGGAGATATTCAAGGCCCGCCCAGATGTGGTTGTGTCTACCATGCTCTGGGTGACCCTGCTTGACTGGATGATCTCCAGAGGTCCCTTCCAACCTCAACCATTCTGTGATTCTGTAGCTTTCCAGTGAGAAACATCTCCTGTTTTTAGGGGAATACTGAGATATTATATCTCCTGGGAAGGGAAGTTGCACTATTAATGTCAGACAGGGAGGACATGCTATCTTTTGTCTGTTTGGTTCCCTTGCTACCTATGAACTTATGTCAGAAGAATTAGGGAAGGTGTCCAAGTAAGACCTACAGAATGATGCTTTATGCAGAGTGGAAGTCAAGAATGGCAAAGAGGACAGTAGGAATTACGGGCAACAGAACAAGGAACAAGTGGAAATCATTATGATGCTATAGTTAGTATTAATCTGTGTTGGACTCGGATCTTGAATGAAATATGCAGTGTTGATTTCTCCTTCTGAATATATATATATATATATATACACACATATATATACACACACATATATATATAGTAGAATAAGAAAAAGTAGGAAGGTAAATGCTAAATATAAGTGGAATGGGACATCAACTTTGGAGGTTGACATTAAACACTACCATACAAAAGAAATCAAAAGGAGGAAAAAAAGCTAGTTTGAGAGCTGCATAAAATCACTAATCACATGAAAAATGATCAAGAAACATTCACTGTTTCTCTTAACAGTTGTAGAGCATCAAATGAAATTATCAGTTAGAAGTTTTAACATGAAAGGAGGTGCTTTTTCAGTGAGACAATTAAGCTGTAATTCATTGTCATGGGATATTACAATGCTGAAGTATAGATGTGTTCAAAAAGCAGTTAGACAAATGCACCAACGAGAAGTTTATCAAAAAGTATTAAATATTAAGCAGATAGATGTTTATTCTGTCTCAGGGAGTTCCTAAGTCTCAAATTACCAAAGCCAAGGAGAATATTATCAGAATATTAGCATTTCTGCTAATATTTATAGCATGCTTGTTTTTAGGCATTTACTACTGGACACTGTATAGGTGAATACTGTGTTGATCCAGTATGCTATGTAAAGAATACCTTGTTCGTTAGCCCTAATTATAGGTGATTATGTAAATTGTGTTGGTTTGAGGGTAGTGAACAAATGTAGGGGTCTAGGCATGATATCCTACACTGAACAAAAATAAATCTGCAGTGAGTGCATCACTATATCTCTTATTATGATTACTTGCTTTTCATTATAAGACTTTTTTTCTTTTTTTTCTTTAAGCAAGAGGTATTTTATTGAGTAAAGAATGTATGAATGTATGGCCCGAGCATTGTATCATAAGCTTTAGTAGCAGTCTGTTGTAAGTAGAATGAGACCAATACGCACTTGCTTAGAGGACTTTGATTTGTATTGCTTATCTCTTGAAATGTATGTGACATTAATGCGTAGAAAAGGACGAATATAAAACACGCATTGTCTTTTTGMTGTAAATCACACTGAACTATTTGGTACTGCTACTTCAAGTAATTTGCTACGTTGTTGCAGATTGTTGAATTAGATTTGAATCCCTTGATAAAACAATCTGTTAGAGTCTGGCTATTTGAAAAGATCAATTAAAATTAYTTAGCCATAGGGAAGTTGATTCATATATGAAAAAGGCAAACCAGTGCTGGTCGGGTGTTATGTACACCGAAGCACTGCRAATACACCATGAATCCAGAGCTCCATGTCTAAATGGTTCTTGCGTTGCTTTGCATCAGGTCTTTACTACTTATTGCTTGGAATGACTTTTTTTTGTATGTAAAGGTGAGCTTTTTTTTTCTTTTTTTTTTTTCCCCAGGGTGGAGGGGGGAGGATGGGGTAAATCTTTGACTTGTTCTCAATGTCATTTACAGTCTATCGCTCTGGATAGACTATTTCAAATTATATTATGTTCTTGATCAGATTCCAGTAGCTTCTCTGGGTTTTGTTTCTACCTTGTAGCTAAAATAGCAGAACCAGGGTATAGCTGAAACTAATTTCAGAAGAACACTGCACAATAGATGCACTTTTTCACCTCTGTCTGTGCCCCCCCCCCTTATTAATAGCAAACAGCAGTAAATCGACTTGAAACTGGGCTGAACAACTGACAYGTGCAATCCTTGCACCGTGCTTGTTGTGTGAGAGGCTAACTATAACGTCGTTAATCAGGCTGTCGGCACGACGTGGAAGTCTCATATTTATGACATAAAGAAGGACTCCATGAAGCAGTGGCACCTCTGTGATGAATAGACACTGGACACCAATTACTGTGGTGCCATTAATCATTATACCCATACTTAACATGGRCTGAGGACTGAACTTAAACTTCTGTGGGAAAGAAGTGTGTGTGTTTCACATTCGTATATATACAATTTTGTGACATTCATTTGATGAGCTATCTTAGCAGCATCCACTTTTAATTGTCAGCTTAGGCRTGCTTACAATGGAAAGCGTGATAGATGAAAAATGAGTCATGCATGCCCTGTGAACACTTGTTGCACTGATATTTACTGTTTCCTCTTGCTAATTCTGGTATTAATTTTAAAGATATGCCTAGTGTTTTTCTTAAAGATGAGTCTCTGTCATTTCTGAGACTGGAAAATTTCTCATTTTATACTTCCAGTATGGGAAGAGTATACTTCCAAATGACAAGACTAGAACGTAATGTGTTCTTTAATATTTGAATATATTTCCTAGTGATAAGGTGAGAATTCTTCACAGATTTTCTTAGTTCACCTCTTCAATGTAAATTTCGTAATAAATTACTTTCTTGTATTATGGTAGTCATCTTCATGGCTTGCCATTTTAATGCAAATTTCTTGAAATTTTCTGTGGCAAATATGTTTTCGTGACTTGTTCATGTTTTCTATAATTCATAGTTTTCTGTAAGAAATCAGTGGCGCAATGAATTTGACATGAGTAAAAAAGAACCATGAAGCTGTGGATCTCAGTATTTTATTGCTGTGAAGCACCACTGCAAGCAGACACTTTTGTCCAAATGATGCAGGTAGCTAATGTGAAAAGGGTACTTCACAGCTGAGGTGAGGGAACAAAATAATGGCCAAAGGTTCATATGGTTCAGGCAAGTAAACTGAGAATTTTCAAATTCAGAAATCATTTTTCAGAAAATGCTGTGAAATCATTAATATTAATGGAAAAGGAGCACTTCCCTCTCAAGGGAAYGTGGCACATGTGCTTTTTGCTCCAATGTTGCCCAGCTGCTTAGAGCTTTTCTCCTRTGTTAATTTCTCTTTATTATTTAATTCTTATTCGTTTAAGATACTTTGAATATTCTGCAAACACAGCTATCTGGATATACTTGGATAGGACCAAAACCCTAAACTAAATAGCTAGTTTTAAACTCCCTCCAGTKTGGCTGCTTCAACCTTCTCCAATATTTTCATAGACAATTCTGAGCTGTGGCAGAAATCTACAGTTCAGTTCAGTTTCAGCCTAATGTATACAGAACTGCCCTCAAGCCTCATACATATATATGCATGTATACGTGCGTATATTTTTTATATATAGTGTGTGTGTGTACATATATATATATATATATATAAAAACATGATTTTTGTACAAACCTGTTTATTGCTTTGCTTGTGCTTCTCAAATTATCATTTGAATCCTAGAGTTTCCAGGATTTCTTGTCTTTTTTTGTGCTGAAAACAAGTGTTGCCATCTGAACGTTGCAGTGCATAGAGGAAACGAGTCCCAAGGTCGCTTTCTGAACAGTCAACCACAGAGCGTTCAGCCAGAGCTGAGCAAAATCCCAGTCAGAATTAATTGCTAAAATTATATAATTACAGCTGCACTGAGAGAGCCTAGACCACGGCATCTGYTCCAGCATCAACTGCATTTATTCTTGCTTGTGGGGGGAAATTGCAAACTGGAATGTATTCTTAATTGTAAATTATCAAATGAAATAGTGGCTGGYTTAATGGTATTCTCAAATGGGAAAGATTTAAAAACAGCATTGGGTGATAAAGGTGCCAAAGAAACAGTTATCACTTGAAACCTGAAAAGTTTTTAGGGTGACTTTTCTTGTGTTGCAATAAGCAATTTGAAGTTTGGGGAAGGCTGAAGATTACCTTTAAGTAATCATTATAAAACAAAGCAGTCGATTAGAAGTGAATGCTTCCTGCATCTTGAGTCCAAACAAAGCAATATCATGTTTATATATGAAAAACAGTAAGCTTGACCCTAAATAGCAAGTAAGTATTCTACTCCACTTTATTTTGAATATAATGAGAAGATGAAGGAAACAACTGATAGCACCAATCGCAAAACTAGTTTTCTTCAGTTTGCTCAGTTGCTTAGTTTTCCTAATCTGATCTTGTGTTACTGTCATGGAGTAAGTGTGCGGAAAGGCAGTTTATAACATAAACACTGGTATATGCGCTGGCTGAGAGGGAAGGCTTTTTTTGCTATTCTGCCTTCTAGGACACGAATGCAAAACTCGGATATCCACGTGCTGCGCTGCTCAGTCATCTRCTTGCGTTGTTTGTCTGCAACCCAGCTGCAGCAGACTTGTCTCTGAAAATTGCTGTGGATGAGATACTGGGAAGAGAAGCACTTGATGTTTTTGGAAATGCAGGATGAGGAATTGAAACTTCAAAATATACTGTGAAGAAGGCAAAATTAACACCTAATTGATGCCCTTGCTGGTGTGACTGGTCTTGCTTATCTGTTGGATCTCTCAAGCAAGCAATAACGAAAAAATATCCTTATTRCCTAACAATTACTAGTCATAAGCAATCAAAAACTGAGAGACAGTTGCCTTGAAAGCAAGAGATGGACCTGACTTCTGGAGATAAAAACCGTACACTTCACCTTCTTGATTGGTTTTTAATCTTGTGGGTTAACCATTTTCAAGGTTTACTCCAAAATCATAAAATTAGGGTATATATTTTTCAATGAGAATTTAATTTATGTGTGATAGCTTTTTTCCAGAAAAGAGTGTTTAAAAAGGCATCAACCAGCTTGAGATTTTCARTGATGAATAAGAGTTTGGCAAACACTGCCTAGTTGTGGCAACTCTAGGAGTTCAGTGTAGTAACAGTAATACTCAGCTTAATAAATTAGCTAGTAATAATTAGCTTAATAAAGCTAATTTACTGCCAGACACTTTAGAGAACTTAGCTACACCACACTTGCAATGGACGTGAGTTATGTTCCAACCCAAAAAGTATCTGGTCTATTATTTTACAAGCATTTAATTCATAAATTGCATTCCCTGAAATGCCATCTTTTTTAGGATATCTAGCAGCATATCACTACTGAATCCTTGTAGCTCTGCTCATTACTCTAAGGTCACTAGTTTTGAGCAAGTGTTTCTTTATCGCACCGATTGTGTGTGTTAGTGCAATGGAAACCTACAGAAAATTCTAAAATCTGATTTAACTGCTGCCTCTCCTAGAACAGCTAGGCAGAATGTGTGAGACTCTAATCAAATGAAAAATATCAGCCAAGAAATGCAACATCTGTTCTTTAATTTCATTTACTGCTATGCCTTACTAAGAAGGCAGTATTTTTTATAAATATTGTCAACATTTATGTGTGAAATATCAGAAACTTCTTATTAAATGGGACAAAAATAAAATTGGATTTCATAATAAAAAGAACAATCAATCTCATTTAGAATTTACAGTCCTTACATGCAGTGCCAATCTGCGGAGCTCTTTAAATGTATTTTTGCAACTCCCATAAACGTGCAAGATCACAATTATTATCCACAACATGCCCCTATGCATCTGCAAAGGAGGCTGAAAATTAAGCACATGAGCAATTCAGTTGCTGAAATACCTTGCTCACATAACCAGAACTCATCACCATTCAAACAAATATCCTTGTTTCAAAACTCATTCTGTGTTCTTCAAATATTTAACTTCTTTCTCCATGCTACAGTTATGTAAGATCATACTTATTTCATACCTGTTGTAGTTTCCTAATGGTTATCACTTTAAAACCAAAGTTWGAAAGCAATAATTAAAAGGATAGATAAAGAGTAGCAATAGCTTTAAGATAGTAATACTATTTCTGTAGCTTTTTTCTTCATCTCGAATCCTAGTAAATATACCTGAGTACATGCATGTGTTTAGTATGTGCATGTGTGGCATGTAAGGATATTAATAGGGTAAGCTGAGAGGATGTCAGGCACACTCAAGTGTTCAGTGCACTCCACACACTTCAGTGCAGTGTGCAGGTGTTCAGGAGAGGAGSGTAACAGGCTGCCCTGGAAACTTGCTCTAACCCCTCTGTAGATACTGGCTGAAGTTTCAGGAGGTTACTGCCATTGATCAGATGATTTTGTATCATCAACAGATGATACAAAAATAATTGGCAATCTGTAGTTGTGAGAAAGGCTCCAAACATTATGGCTACTATTGGTTTCACTTTGTGAATATAGCATCATTTAAAACTCAGTTTTGACAGATAAATGAGTTAATCTTCTGACAGAGAGTTTTGAAGGTGAGGTTTTAGATCTACATTTTGTTAGATGCTGAATGCTAACACATTAGTTAGAAGTATTTATGTAATTACTCTTACCATAGTTTACTTTAAATTTAAAAAAAACATTGTATTCATTGCTGAGCAAAAGACCATATGGTCTTTCTATTTTCTGCTGCTTCTCCTATCTGACTCCTGTTGTTTGTATTGCAAAGTCATATTCCAAGATAGAACTTAATGGGTAGCTCGCAGAGACTTGGAAAGAAGGTGAAGACAAATACATGATAAGCTTGAGATTGAAACCTTCAGGGCACTTGCATCTTCTTCAGAGTGGTTGTGTGCATCTCTGTGTGTAATTTGTCATGTGTGAGTGCTCAACAAAAGAGAGCTTCAGTGTGTGCTTCAAGCTGGTTCTTGTATAATGTTTTATATTTCTGGACTAATAAGCTGAAATRTATTCACTGCTTTCCAGCTGTAACTATTTACAATGGAATACTCAAATTACTTTGATACTTTGCCAGATAGAGARCGTTTTTGTCTCCGTTCTAGTTATAACAAATATACTAATATTTATTCTAAAGCAGCTGAGGACGGATTGGCGAATGTGGCTGGGTGTCCAAGGTGCACAGGGAGCAATGCAGGAGTTGGCTGTAGAGCTGCAGGAGAATTTGGTTTAGAAAAAGGAAACTCGGATCTGTTATAAGTGTTGGTTGATCTTTGACCGTCAGTGCAGTTTTCAAGATACAGGCTCCTTGTTGAAGGAGGCTAAACAGCTGCAAGCTACGTTTTGGCAAAGTGCGGCACGTGTATGACAGTGAAAAGCAGCGTTGTAATCAGTCTTGGAAAGCAACGAGGATGGACCAAAAGCTGAAGTTCGTGTGGGTTGTTTTTCCTCAGGCTTCAGGGCACACCGTCAGTCTTAAAAACCATAGATTTTTAGGATTTATTTTCCTTGTAAATGTCTTCTGTTGCTATGGCCTAATGTCTGTAACCGTTCTCAGCTTCACCTCTCTCTTTGACGTACTTGTTTTGTATTAATGAATATTGTTAGGCTTTTATACTTTTGAATCCATTGTTTTTGTTGCGTTGTAAATAAATATTTAAATGCAAAGCTTACAGAATAGCAAAACACACACTTTTAATTACATAGCACAGTATGAGTTCAGTTGAGAATCTACACTTAATTTTGGAAAAAATTGCAATTCTGATGTTTCGTGAAGAGTTGTTAGCAAAATAAATGTTTTCAGGAAGAAGAAACGCTGTAGAAATGCAATGAGCAATTTTGTAAAGTTCTTTCCACTGAATCAGGAGGAGGTAAATCACAGAATCAGTAAGGTTGGAAGGGACCTCTGGAGATCATTTAGTCCAACCTCCCAAAAATTTCCTGGTGCTGGTTCCACTGGGGCTTGAACCCAGGACCTTCAGCATCTAAAGCGGATGTGATAACCACTACGTTTTGAGTTGAGTCTTGTATGATAAAGATGTGTTTGTATTTTATAATAGCTGTACATTTCAATCATCATATAGATCATAACATTATAGGTGTGTTTTGGGAGCTTATGGTTTTCTTTGCTTTGTCTTGTCTTTTAACATACAAAATTTTCATTGTACACTAATTTCCACACGAGTATTGGTGTCCACATCAGCAGAGATGGTTTGAGGACTGTGTTTCAGTCTCTGAAAAGATGCAAGTGGATTTGACAGGTAGGAAGAGCAAGTACCTGGAAGATRGGGGAAGCAGCTGCTGTGTGCAATTAGCTGTTAGGTAATTTGGTGGTTTATATACTGTGGGGAAGAAGTCCCAGCTCTTTGAAGACTGCAGTTTTAAATCTTTTACTGATCTGCCTGCCCTCACAAGGATTTGAAGGAGAATCAGCTGCTCTGAAGCTCTGCATGCATACATATAGAGGGCTGCCTTGTGTGTTTTCTGGGAGGGTACTACAGCTATATTGGAGATCTCAAAGTGGCTGGAATATGTTATTTATGTGACCAGGGATAAAGATTAGTTGAATAGGATGGTAAGAATATAAAAATAACCCATAAATGTAGAATTACAAAATGAGCTGTCTACGATGTATCTGCTGTATAAAATTAAGGACAGCTATAAAGATGTCAACTAACTAGTCTTTATTTTGTATAGTTAAAAATAAAAGTACAAATACTTTAAAGATGTTTTTGGCCTTCATAGATCACTTTAAAAGAATATTCTTTCTTTTTATGAAAAATATCTCCTCCTACCAGATCTCCAACTGCCTTTTTGTTCTGGCTGAAAAAACAAATTATAATTGTTCAGTTATTGTGTGGTCCAATATTAATCTGATACTTAAAACCAAGTTCTTGCTGTAGACCAAAAAAGAAATGGTTCTGTAAGACTGAATCTAGTTGCCACTGGCTGCTTCTTTGCTCTTGAAATTCAAGTCCATTTCTAACTGCCCAGTGGATGATCTCTTATTTCACAATGTCCAGTTCCCTCCAGAGTAACAGTATAATATCCTCAATGATGTGCRTTTTCTGGCTCCTTTTTATCACTTYATGGAAAGATATTCAAATTGGCTTCACTYTAATCTATCAGTTTCTGTGCGATAGTGAGCTACTCACTTTGAGGTTTGCTGGGTGTCTGCTTGCTGGGCTTTGGCGATCGTTATCGGTGCCATACGTGGCGGCGCGGCGCTCCGCAGCCTGCGTAGGAGCTTTGTGACAGCTCAGACCACGAGAGCTGCTTCCACAGGGCTGGAATTGCCATGGATTTCTTGCCTGAATTYATTTTCGTGTTTTTCCTTGCGATCTGACAGAAGTGTTTTACCGAAGGCTGACTTTTCCCTGCAGCCGGRTTGCTGGAGCAGCCTCGTATCCGTGCTCGTGGCCCGTCCCACCGCTGCTGTTTCTGGCTGTCGGAGGTTTCAGCACCTGTTTGTACGAAACGTCTCTTCTGCTCTGTAACCAAAGGAACAATTTTTGTCTTCCTCATTTAACATTTACAGTTAAAATAGGACAGTTGTGCTTAAAAATACGTGGATGTGGGGTGTGTGTGTGTATACTTGTGGGCTGGAAGGCTTCAGATTAGCTCAGGTTTTAGAGTCACCAGGACCATGATGCCACGCAGTTGCCTGAGCTGATGGGCGCTGTTCACTGGCTGGGTCTCAGTGACAGCTTTCCACGGTGGTCGGGAAGCATGTTGGTGCAAGGCCCCGCTCACCACCGTTCCCTCCRTGGAAAGGCTGTTCAGGCATCACGAGAGTCGGTCGTTTGTCTTTCTGTTCGAGAACGTGGCAGTAGCTCGCGCATTAGCAGTCAACAGCATGAAGTTTTCAAGGACACGCTTACTTAATGCCTGACATTTCTCCTGATAATACAGTTTTTTGTTCTTAGGATGCTGCTATGTTTTCCCTTCATGGCTTATGAAATTAGGTTTTATTTGGACGTGACAAATTGACAGTAGGCATTTCCGCTGTGAAAGTGATTTATTTTTTGAACAGGAGACTGAAGTTGGGGGTAGAGATTTCATTTTGGCCTTACAAAATGTCTTGATGAGCAAAAGTAATCTGTATGCTATTTCACATGTAATAGTTTATGATATGATTGCATTTTTATTTAAGGTTCATCGATAATAGCTCCAGGTGAAATAGATACATTACAGTAAATATTTTCAGCACTATTAATATTTAGTGGTTGAGCTCCACATGGTAGCATCTCAGGCAACATTGATAATTAAGGGGAAATATAATGAGCAAGGATTAAGAAACTGTGCAACTAACTGGTGTTTTTGTGCTGGCTGAGATTCATGACCAGAAGATCTTCTGCTGGAAGCCTTGTTACAGCAACAGCACAGTGTGATTAGAATTATACAGTGTCATCTGAACTGTATTGCC
The DNA here is from genome assembly GCF_003343005.1 of Rhea americana. Lineage (NCBI taxonomy): Eukaryota > Metazoa > Chordata > Aves > Rheiformes > Rheidae > Rhea > Rhea americana. The sequence continues at coordinate 1,922,055 of NW_028186038.1, read as the reverse complement.
TTCATTACATCTCCGTGAATTACCTGTGTGCTTTTTGCTCTTTGACTGAGCCTTTGGAGCATGTGAATTTATATATTTTCTTGTTCTCAAGGGCTCCTCTTTCATGATGAGGATGCATCTCTCCCCACATGTTRTTTAACGCAGATGTGATTCCAGACAAAGTGCAGAACACTTATTTACTCTGCTTATTCTGCTGCTGAAGATAGTTATTTTGATTTTTAAAATACTCTTGGATTTCTTTATGGAGATCTAAAAATTTCAGTACGCAAATACTGTTAGGATTTCTTTCCAGTTAAAACAGTGATTTCCCTGTCAATGGTTTTCTCCTCGTGGGAGACTTTCAAAATGTGACTTTTGAATTTAATAACATTCTGACATTTTTATTTACCTAGTCTGAATTTAAAATATCCTTGGTCTGATGTTTAAGCCTGGTAGAGACACTGGCTTTGGTCCTACAAAAGCTTTACTACTTTGGCAAAAAGACAGCATGTAATACTAATGTTAAGCATGCACGTAAAATATTTGGAGGGATATCTAGCAGGCTGCTTTCTCTCCTACATCCTTTTTGTGATGCAAAGAGGCTGAATGAGTGAAGGCCTCCTGCAGCCTGCTGGGCTGTCACGGAGGCTTTACCTTCACTCGTCTGCGGCATTAAGCAGTGAACCAAACGGTGCCCTGGCAACGCTGTTCCTTGTGGGCTGAGACGTGTTAAAACGACCTGTTCCTACCTAAGCTTTGAAGAAGCTGAGAGGTAGTTGGACGTCACGTATATTCTGCTTTTTCCTGATCTCTCAGATATCAAGAATATACATTCTTTTATAGTATAAGTCTACTGATTTTCATAGTTTTTTTTTTAAACTAGTTTCAGTGATATACTCATGTAAAACATGATAGAAACAATAGTTTCTGAGATATCTATATGTTATAGCTTCTGGAATGCCTTATATGTAAGTCATGATCACTAGCTGGTTAGAAATCATTCTATAGAACTCGTGAAGAATGAAATAAAGGGTGCTATTCAGGGGACAGGGCTCACCAGAAGGTAGCAGTCAATAATACATATCATAATTAAAAAAACAAAGATTTCTATTGACTTTTTAAAATTGAAATCTTTTATTTTCTCACCAAACAAACAAACAAAAAATAGGAGGGAACTGTAAAGAAGAAAGGGAATCTAGACTGAGTAATAGAAGTGTGTTTTTAAAAGCACAGAAAGTAAATTCTGCTGAATCTGCTCTATGGCATGCTTGATGTATGCTCCTTGGAGTTCCCAAGGACAGTACATGTTAAGTTGTGTGAATTTTCATTAGACCTCTTAAATCAAGGACATAAAGAAGATAAATTATGCAGGAAACCATGCTTTTGATTTCACTTGAATTATTAACATAATATTAAAASTATAGAATTAATRTAAAATATAAAATTAAAAAATAAAACACATTTTTTCTCCCAGAAGCTGAGAATTGTATTTCCAAGTCCCTAGGTATGTGCAATGCTAAAACCAATGTAAAATGATGGTATATCAATTTTGGAAGATTTTGCTTACATTACTTTGAATATCTGACAAATATGCATTGAACTTGAAGTTCAAAAAGTTAATAAAGCAGGGAAATGAGCTTTTAACAGAAGGCTAATCCTTATTTTATGTGCAGATTGCATACTCTGTTCTGTATTCTTACTGATGGGTAATCCACAAACTAAAGATGTGCTTTACCAATTCAAATGTCATTGCATTAGAGCATCCTTCAGTTCTACRGAGAACTATTTGTGATAAATTCAAATTCTCTATTATTTGTGAACACGCAAAGTGGACAAAACTGAAAGAATCTGACATTTAAAACAAAAAAGCAAACCTAACCAAGACCCTCCCCCCCTCACCCCCCCAAAAAAAAAAAATGCTGTGTGCCTGCTGCCTTTCGTTAGTAATTGGGACCTGCCAAGGTAGATGAAACTGGCTGGGACAGTGGCGGTAAAATCCGCCGAGTCTGGATTACACTCGAACTCCTGCTTCTGCTATTCCCAGGTAGCTGCAGTGSTTTCTGTGTAATGGTGGGTGACTTCTTGAAAATGCTAGCAAAGAGGAGGCTTTTGAGATGTTAATTTGCTCTTATGCAAATTAACCTGTCAGTGGCGCAGTGAATGTGGAAGACCAGCTCTTTTCCTAGAGCGGTTCCTATGGTTTCTGAGGTATGCTTTGTCAGTTTGGAAGCTATGAATATTTATGGCATACAAAAAAACTCATCTGTGTTGCAGTTTCTATAATTTTTATTTAATTTTACATTAAAAGATGTCATTTCTATCCATTGCGTAGGTAAATGGCTTCATCAGCAATCATTTTATGCATGCAAGAGCTGGCCTGATTTACAGAATGCTAAACACAGATGGGTTTGTTCCTAATGCTCTTTAGTAGTTACTGTAGGAAATAGTGCACAGTATATGCCTAATACATTATTTACTGAAGATAAATGCCAGACATGATTATGGTAAATTAGGTTTTTTGAATTATTTATGAGAGTCAGTGCCAAATGTTTTTTCTTTTCCTTATGTTACTATAAAAGCTGTTGTATAATTGTTGGTAAACACTTTTTTGTTAATTATTCAAGACACAGGAAATAAAATGTTTAGTTAAGTGAATCTATTATTCACTTAAAGCCATTTGTTTTTTTTATTTTTAAACATATTTTAACATTTACCTTTCAGTTCTCTGAGAAAAAAAAAAAAAAAAAAAAAAAGATCAGTGCATTATCTGCTAATATTCCTTATAGTCTTAGCATCACCAGGACAGGGAAGTAAAATTGAAAAGTAGGGTGCTAAATGGGGAAGTCTTGTTTTTAATCGTTACACTTGCTTTCTAATACTTTCTATAATTACGACTGTGTAAATATTTTCCATATATGTGTGGTGTTCTTTCGTGGGTGGAGGTTGTGGCTAAAGTTTGAGACTTTAGCTTGTGCCCTAACTTGCATGGTAAAGAGCATCTTCTCTGACTGGCCTTCATCTCTGCTGAAGTACTTGGGTTTTGGAGGAAAAATGTCTCTGTGCAGTATACTGGCGTGATATTGTATATGGTTGAGTCTCTAGCTGCTTCAATAGTTTACACTGCTTCACTGGTAAAATACCAAATAAAAATTCTCATCTTGATTTTAAGTGGTGTATACATGGTATTCCTTCTCTAGCCATTTCAATTTTTGGATTTTTTGTTTATTCTTCCAATTATATTTTGAAATTGAAGTTAAGATGCTACTGTTCCCGAAGGCCAAATGAACATAATCTCTTTGATGGCAGGCTGGGATTTGGCAGCAAGGACCATGCTGATGTCGTGGACTTAGACATCTTTTGTCAATTTTTTAGTATGCAAAATATGTTTCCGGTATTATGAGTGCTTGTGCACTAGTTTCAWAGCATGGCTAGCAATAATGTGTTTAAGTCTCGTTCTGTGTTTTTTTAGAGTTTGTGCACTTAAACTGAAGGAATTTTAAGGCTCTATATTTGTATTTATTTTTAATAAATACAGTTTATTAATTTTAACTAGTATAATTCACTTGTTTGTAGTTGCTTGGCCATTGCTTTTAGACTGTGCTTTGAACATTGCAGTTTCCGGAGATGTGCATATGATATATAAAGCTCTGGGACAATTAATTCTAGGAAACTTTTCTCTATACTTAGTTTAATGACRTATTTTGTAAAGTACCCCAAAAGAGGTGCAAACACAGAAATACTGCAAGCGTATTTAAGATTGTTTTGCAGCACTTGCCCAGTTCACATTCGCTATATATATTTCTGAGTGAACTCTGAAAAGTGGTAACTGGTGGAAGGTGGAAAAAGTTTGATTAGAAAAATTTAGACATATTTCTGCTGCAGATCCTTATCTATCCTTCTTGCTAAACTAAGGCAACTTCCCAACTTGGCTACTCTGGAAGGCTGTTACTGTTTGGTGTTTTGTTCAGTAGACTTAACTTTCTTTTTTCCCCCTTCTTGATTTGAGTGAGAAAAAGTAAATGCTCAAAACCATTTTTTCTTACAAGTATTTTCAGAAGCATTTCATTTTTATATATATATATATGTGCTGTGATAAGTGATTTTTTACTGGAAAATATTTTCCTTTGCTCTGTAAAGGGCATTTGAAAAAATAAAGTCCAGATCCAAGCTAGGTATTTATTTCAGGAAAACTTTTGTAGGTGATGTTAATATGTGCATTTCGTGCTATTCAAGTGGTGGAAGATTAAATGCTTAACGTTGAAATCTGTGAGGAAAAAATGGCAAAGAGAAGCAATTTAATTTTGAACTGAACTTCTGTATCTGTCTAAAAATCTGCCCTTTTACCCCTTCAAGCGTGACGCTAACGGGAGCAGCCGTAAGGCGGTCAGGTGCTCCAGACCCTGGGCGYTCGTCGCCTCGGTCCTGTGCGCGCGCCCCTTCGGGCCGCTTTCTCCTGTTGCTCCAAATACGAAACGAGGAGTTTGCCGGGTACGTGGTGAGCAATGATTTGCTTCCTCTATCCACTTACCAGGAAAATAAGAGTACAGGTAAYGATTTGTCCTTGCGYGTGCACATCGCTTGGCCTATTCAGAGTTTTTCTCTCCTAGTGATCTTTTGATAAACCCAGGAACTTGGCTTGCTTGGATTTCAAACATGATAACGAGCAGTTATGAAACCTGAAGCAACATATAAAAGAGACCAAAATACCTGCTGGGCTGTAGAAAGCGTTTCACATCTATTCTAAAAAGCAATTTAACCAGCCAGGGTAAAATGCAGTGTTAGTGAGGTGGGAATTAGCACATATGAATACACTGGAATGGGGGTGGCATCCTGGATTTTCTGGATTTCACTTTCAAAGGGCRCAAAAACAAGTTTACTACCAGTTATACTTTGATATCACTAACAACTAGTGTAAAAAATTTGCACAAGTGATTAKCTTCTGCTACACTATATTTGAACGCATTTTTGGAGCTTGATTACAGAGCAGGGAAAGTTGAGCAGTGTTTTAGAAGACACCAGTTGTCTTTTCCTAACCAGCCAGTCATGAACTGGCTCTTGCAAAGCACGTGTGATTCCTAGGAAAGAAGACAGCAAAGCAGACGTTAGCTTTATGAATTTGCAATGATGATCTTCGAAGCAAGTGTGTTGGAATGCTGCAGTAGTCTAAAAAAGCACTGTAAAATAGCACTGACACAGATTTCTCCTAAATYCACGGCAGGCGTGCCTAACTTACTGTAAAAAATACAAAAACAAACAAMCAACCCTCTCSCTCCCCCCCTCTTCTCACTTGGTGGCCTTTCTTTCTCCTTTAGAAATTATAGCCATCARGTGTGGCTCTCCAGGTAGTGCATCCTGGCCAGGAAAAGTTACTCGAGATCATTAATAGTTTTATAAAAAGTATAAATTGGAGTGATTTYTAGATTTCCCCTCTGAGGTTAGCTGAAGGAAGAACCTGAAACGTCTTCTGCTGTAAGTTATGTTTTCTGAGAGGATATTTGAATGTATGGGGCACACAGGTTTACTCCTGAAGAAGCTGTCCTTCAGATCAAGTCAGTTTGTGGCCATACCATATTTTAAGGGCATTAGTTGCATTTCACRTTTTTCTTGATAGAATTTGTATGTTGTCAAGAAAATAAATTTTAACAGTGGCCCTCAGAGTCTTAACTTTATTAAAAGCTATGTGTAACTTTGTAACTTCTAGTCAGTCTCCTGTTCTCTCCTGCTCTTTTTCTCCCCCTTTTTTGCATGCTTGAGTACTGTCAAAGAGAATTAAGTGTGGTCCCTGTTTTTCTCCTAATTCTGTGACAGCCTGCAGCTTTCTGATAAACAATTAACGTAATGATTTATCTAGCAGGAAAACTCCACAATGTTCAGAAAGTGCCTTAGCTGGAAAATCATTTTAAAATTAAATAGTGAAGTAATGGACCCAAGGAACATAGTGATTTAAAACAGCACCAAGTAATAACTACAGTAAGGTTTGTAAACTAAGCAACCATCAATATTTACAGTTTCAGACAAATGGTAATTTATCTTGCCTGTTTAATTTGTGCTTTACCAGAAGCACAGYTACAAAGACAAAAAGCAACTGCATGTGCTGTTGTTTGGAATACTCAGGACAAATGAGTTTCTTCTGGGTGAAAATAGTGGAAGTGTCTGCAAGAGGTGTGATTTTATGTATTTATTGTATTTGTACTGGTTTATAGGGAGGAAAAATCCCACAAGTTTTTATTCTCGGTCTCTCTTGGTTTTCCATTAATGAAGAAAAATTGTATACGGTGAGATGCTGAGGATCCCTTCTTATGAGATGCTGACTACTTTCAACTTTCATTTACTTACTGGGTGCCTTCAACACCTTTTTATGATATGAGTTTGGATATATCACGTTAATGGCTAGAGATGAAAATACTTACAAKTTTTCATTTAAAATATAMTAATATCTTAGTGGTATCCCGTTTGCTTGGTATTAATGCTCATGCTTACCAGAAAGGGTTAACTGCTTGCCCGCCTCCAAGAGTACATCAATAATGCATTTAAAATTCCTTACTGGTAATTTTATCATTGGTAGTGGTTTACTGTGTGTTAATGGATGTGTTGATAAGAGTCTGTCTGGAGACGATAACAGCCTTTTTCCTGTTCTGTTCCCATGGCCATAATCACAGATGTGTTTATTTACTCGCATTGCTCAAGGAATCTTAGCCGAATTAAGGCGATCACTGTGTCCTGCCTCCAAAGCTAAGCAGCGTGTTTTGCCTAGGTTTTGCATTTAGCAGCTATTTAACTAGCCGTCATATTCCATATGACTGGGTGATTGCAGAAAATAATACTATGCTGTCAGAGTTCCCCAAGTAACAGGAAAAATTGGGTTTGTAATCATCCTACTGTAACAATATTAGAACAGAWATTATTATGAGACTGAGGCTGGGTATTTAGCTTTCAAAAAATCTCTTCCACATTTACATTTCCTATAGATCAGTATAAAGCTAATGATGCGAAGGAAGCTACATTATTCTGCATTCCTCTGCTTGATTCTTTTAGTTCCTTCCTAACGTTGTGACTAGATTTTCTTCCCTGATAGGGGAACAGCTCGGATATCCTACGATATCACCAAAATGCCAAACATCTTTCTGCAGCCCCTGGGCTTCGGTTGCCACCGGTGCTCCAGAAATGAGTGATGGCGAAAGCCGCCGCRCAAGCGGCAGGCAGCAGAGGCGCTTTGTCCCCAGAAGGTCCATCCATCACTGCGGAAGAAAGGAATGAGCTTCCTACTTAACTTGAGGCTCAAGTAACTAAAGCCTTTGTTTGGTGGATTAATTTTCTGAATAATTGCTACAGAATCGTTTCTTCCTTTGGAAACAAATGACCTGCTTCTGCCTGTGCATTAAGCAGAAAAGATGCTTAAACAGGAGGTGAATTAGCGACTCACGCGGTGCCGCTTCTGGATACTTGCTGGGTAGCTGTTGTCGGAAAAGAGCTGCTCGCAACTTTGGTGTGTGTTAGAGTTTTCAGATTAGTGCACCAACTTCTTAAACAAGTGCTGCTGATTAGCTGACACTGTTGGGCTAACTCTTGAGAAACGCTGAATGGTCCATATCTATCTTTTATCAGTGTAGTCTTATCCAAGCAAAAGACTGTAACTGGCATCAAATAACATAACCTAACTCTTTGTACATAAATCGTCTTTGCTGTATTTCATGTAGGTGGCCAAAACTCAGATACTGAATAGGTTTATAAAAGCAAGTATCTATTCCGTATGTGGGTTGAATGCTGACACTCCATGTAAAGTTCCTCCTACAGTATTTAGTATTAAAACTCTTTGATTTCAATAGTTTCATTATTAAGAGAAACAGATATCTGTACTCTTGCGTGTTATATAAAGCAAGGAAACTAGTAGTCAATTCAGAAAGCAGTAACTCCAATACTGTTAGAAACCTGGGAAATAAAAAAAACCTTTACCTAATTTTCCATTTTTTAACTTGCATCTGTTAAATTGGTGAGTGGGTGTTAATTTAAAAAATTATTATAGGGGAGAATGACTGACAATATTTAGTAATTTCTTCTAGTAATTATGTTTTAGAATAATGCCAATATTTTATGTTTTTAAAACRTGATGGGTTTTTAAGTATTTGAGGTAATATATATACACGTATGTGTGTATATATAYGTGTATATACACGTATATGTGTATATATATTTCAGTTAAACACTGATCAGATTATAGTGAAATGTCTGGAGTAATGTGGACAATTAAACCCCTTCTGATGAGTAAATTAAAGAGAAAACAGAATTTTGCTTTCTGTCATAGAGTGAAGTTCATAAAATGCTGTTTCAGAGATRCTTGTAACTCTTCATATCTGTGTAGATGCATAGAAAATATAGAAATTCTGAAAGAGAAATAATTATGTATGTGGATACTGAAATCTTATCAGTAAATTGAAAGGTGAAGGACTATTTCTAATTAGTCTTAGTGCTGATTTGCGWACAGAGCTAGATTAAACTATGATGTTTATTATCCCCATGCCCTTAGAAATTTCTTAGAAATTACACTCCTGCAAGATGGTAGAGTGCAGTAAATCTCCTGTGTAACCTGGTGATTTATAATACGTATTGAAATCCTGTGCTGTAAACTGTGGGGGTGAGGAGCGTTTACATGTCTCATCCAGCATCCTTGGAGTGGAACGGGCTGGCTGGAAGCAATAATCACCTCGACCATCCCTCTTCCTTGRGCTCTTGCTGTTGGCTTTGCCCTGCTAATCCTAACAAACAGCCCGCGTGGGTGACGGCGTGGAGGCGCCGGCTGTATAAGGGGGTTCTCCTACAGAAACCTGAGAACCGGGCTCAGCTGAAAAGTAGCCTGGCTTTTAGGGTCATAAGTACGTGTTTTGGGATTTGTCATCTTTTACCTGCTTTCCATATGCTTCATAGGGTGACCGAGAGCTGCRCTCTTAGACTATTTTAAGGGCTGATGTTGTTTTTGACTATGTAGGGATATCAATGAAATAATTACATATATCTTGATTAACTACATTTAGTGCATCTAAAGTGCTAGAGTATGCCAATCTTTAAATGAATACTGATCATTACTGGTTTAAATGATAATTGGAACTGTTATATATTAAATTCTGTTCTGCTGTCATGAAAATACAGTTTTCTGAATGTAAATAGTTCTGTTGGCTCCATTAGAAAGGCTTAAAGGGTTAGTGATTAAACTGATTAGGAGCTGATTGATTAAGAGCTGATTGATGCACCGGTAAGGCTGCAGTCACTATAAACATCTGTAAAGCTCTGGTTTTGCTCCTGGAAAAGTTAATCTCATATAAAAATATCTATTGTGTAAATACTAACAAATTACAATATAAAAACAGTCTTCCAAAACGAAAAACGAATCTAAAACACCTAGGAAAAAGCCCTACTACAAACACAAGGTTCACCCTGAAAAATGTCAAAAACTCTAAAGTCCAATATGGCTGAAAACGTAGGTACTACCAGGAGGAGTAGCAAYGTAAAATAGCAAGAGACCTTATCATTCCTACTATGGCTTGATTTTAMTTTAACAATTTTTTTTTAAACGAACCTATTATAGAATTGCTTTTAGTCTTTCATGCCGGTATTATTTGTTTCTTTCTTTTAACATGGAAATGCAAAAARTAGAAAACCAGTATATTAACTGGGTCTTGAGAGAAGGATCCATCTCAAAGGCTCTTACTAGTTTTCATCGGATGATTTTACTTTGAGTAGCTGATCTGTGACCCCTGTGTGATGTATGCGATTATAGTACAATGCCAGGTAGGCAATTGTGCTAGACAGGCAAAAATGCAATGTCATGTATTTTTAATATTAGACAACTTTTATGTACAGTTATGGGAGAGTTTTCAACCAGAAAATGCTGAATGCTGAAGTGAAAACATTAACTGTATGGAGGCATGTAAGACATCTTAGGATGGACAAGATATGTTATAAAGTCCATGTAAAACATATATTCAAAATGAAATCCAACTTGCGTTGTTGCTTCCCCMCACCTTCCCTCCTTTCTCCTCTTATGTGTTATCAGTGTAATGTTAACATTTGAAGAATTTTCAGATTGTGCTTAGTATTTTTAGCAGAGTGCAGGGTTTCACTTAATCCATTTTAATAGGACTTACAATCCTTGTTTTTGATCAGCAGCTTCAAGGCTTTCTGAATCTTCACTGAAATTGCAGTTGTAGTAAAGCTACAAAGGATTGTATGAATTTGGCTCTCAGTTCCTTGATTAAAATTTATAAACATTGCTACAAATAGAAATATCTCAACACAATATTTCTAATAAGGATTACACTTTTTTGTAAATAACTATATTTTAAAATGGATTATCATTAATTAAGTGTATATATTTCTCATTTCATTAGAGGGTCTTCTGTTTAAGATCACTTTTTGAGATACATCAGTGTATTAAAGAGTATTTCCAGGGCTAAAATAATGAAATTCAGTCCCAGTAAAAGCGTTTAACACTGAGCCTCACACATAATGAAATCAAGCCCTAGAATAGGATATGTTTCATATGCAAAATGTTTTCTTTAACAACTAACTTTGTTTTAATTTCTACAAACAGGTTCATTTGCTCCAAGCACCCCAGTTCTGTGACCACCTGTTTGCAGGTGAACTGTTCGATCTGTGCAAAGTTGCAGGCTCTTCATGTGGCTTTACACATGTACTTTGCCCGTGTGCAGTCAATTGCAGATTCAGGACCTAAAGGTCTATGACATCTTAATTATGTTATTCCAGAGAGCTGCAACTAATCTATTTTTTTTAACTGATTTTATTTTAGTAACTGATAAAGTGCAACATGTCACCATTTTTTTCATGCTGAACTTAATCAGCAGTACACACTCAACTTTACTTTGAGACTGTTGTAGTTGCTAGATATGAAACATCTGTGCAAATATTTTTGAAAAAATATACAAAAAAGGGGAAATCTATTGAGGGAGGTCCCTGAGTTCATTGAGGTTCTAGTTGTTAGAATAAAATGCTGTACTGTCTATGTAAATAATGCAGTAAACCCCTAAATCAAATAATAAAAAAAAAATCCTCAAGCTTATTTTGTCATGAAACAAAGATATTTGTCAACAATGGAAAACTGGAGTGATAGGAAAATTGACCAGAGCCAGGTTCAAAAGCTTCCTGTAAAAATTGCGAAGAAAAATTAGATAATTAATGTATAGAAAGTCTAAAAGCCATAAAAATCAGTATTGTGTGAAAGTTCACACCTGTTACCACATAAATTCTGTCTTTATTTCAAGCAAACTTTTAAAACAAGTTTTAAAACTATGAAATCACTTCTAGATTCCTTCTAAATAATAACCATGGGACATCCTTCAAAGCGTGAAAGTAATACCAATGGATACTGAGCGCAGTGGCAGGAAAAAATGGCCTGTCAAACACTCTGCTCACCCAAATAGGGAGGAGAAAAAACCTTCCTAAAACCAGACTTCTGCAAATATCTGACAAGAAAGCGTGACTTGTAGACTTCTATGAAACTCAACAGAGAGTCGACAGAGCATATGTATCAGAGTCAGCTGAGCGGTACAAACACCCTGAAAATGTTTGGTTGGCAGACTGAAGTGTTTATATGCTGTCAAATGGTGTAAACAGCGTCTGCCTGAATCGAGCTGCTGTAATTGCGCTGCGTGGTTCAGTTTGTATTTCTGTTGACTGGGAGAGGTTTCACTGAAGTGCCAGTCTAGCAGTTTGATTTTTTTGTTTAGGCTAACGGTAAGTAGTCGGAGGCTGAACTCTGAAGCACGTGATCTCTGGTTCTGGAGTCAGAAAATCGTAGGTGGAGAACTGCACTGACTGGTGATTTTAGGAACTTGTGTGTGGTGTTGGCATGTGATGGCAGCAGTGGACCATCCTCTAAAGAAAAGCATGTTCTGAAGGAAAGCTTAGAAGGTGGATTCAGTCTGGTGTCAACAAAAGGGATGAAGGAGTGGTGAGCAGGTATAGTGTCCTCTGAGTCTCYCTGTCCCCAAAGGAAGGATTTTGCTCCCTCTTTGCTCACAAAGAGGATTACATTGAAGATACTTGACTGCACCAGGTTTTCTTACCTGGAAATGTCTGCAAGACATCTCCTGTTTTTTTTTGTAAGTATTCTTCTCCTGAAATGCTGAGAATGGTCCCTGGCCCTTCATCAGAGCAGGATAGCCCTCGGCCCAATGGCAAGCTTGGTAAAACTTTACAAGGGGAAGCTGGAGTTAGGTTTACAATGTCTTGATATGTGTTACCTTTCTTTGCTTTATCTTTCACAATTCCCTGGCCTGTTCTGACTCTTTCTCTCCAGAGCAAATACAAACTGCAATGTAACCAGACTTTTGTTATTAGGTGACTGTAGTCTTGGTTTTTTGTTATGAAGTGCATCGAAGTTACTCATTGATAAGGTTGGAACAGCAAAAATGGAGGTTGTGCATTTAGAGAAGTGTTTAGTCTGGTATTGAATCACTTTTGTAAAAAGAATGAACCAGAGGAGCGAATGGGGAAAATACATTGAAGAAAGACTGCAAACTGAGAAGAATATGTATTGTTCCAAAATTCTTGGAACAAATACAAATTATTACATTGTTTGGAATGGAAAAGGTTTCTGTGTCTAATCTAAGCTAGAGTTCCAGTCTTTCTCCTTACCCTGTTCCATTTTAGGGGAAAAATAAATAGGATATTGCTGGGAGAGACGTATTTGGAATCTGAAATCTGCCAAGAGACTTATATTGTGGGTCATTGCAATAAATTAAAAATTCACTATAGTCAGTGTCACATTAACTAATGAGCTCTTGTCAACTGAATGCTGTGTCTGCTAGATGTTTTCTCATTTCGAAAAGGGAATTCTATGCTTGCCAGGGTTCTGATACAAATGAATTTTATTGCATATTGAGATAATTTCAGTCACAATATATTGAGAGCAACCTTTAAAATGTCTTCCTATCTGACTGTAGGAGAGGCTACAGATGTGCAGCCTCATTAATCATGTGTTAGTTCAGAATAGCCTGTCGGAGGGAATAAGTTGGCACTGTGCTGCCTCGGTATACTTCTCTCCTTGCAAAGGGAGGAGTTCTAGATTATCAGGGTGGGTTTGAACTTCTAGTTGTTAACGTTTATAATAATGTGCATCAATTACTTTTTAATGTACAATAATTTATCCACTTTCTAACTAATGATTTAATTTGCTGTCCTTTTATAAAATCATAAATTGAATAATTGCAGAATGTAAACCAGTGGTAAATTGAATAAACTCTGTTTAAAAGGTCTTATCTCTTTCATACTACTAATGATTACTGAAAAGTGTCCAAGAACATGAAAGATAGGTGCTGAGAGATCTGAAATACTAAAACAATAGGTGTGTAGTCAGCTAAGGGCCTCTCCTGGTGCCAGAATAAACCTGCAGGTGTGTGGCTGTGGGACTCATAGGAAGGCAATTAGTCCCTAGAGAGAGAGAGAGATGTATTAATATGCAAATGAAGTTTGTGGCATGGTCAGCATGTCTAAAAAGGATGTGTGTCACTAGCAGGTGCTTCTGCCAGACCAAAGAAATTTTTGGGAAGAATTTGCAGAAAGGGGAAGTCCTGAGAAGAGGAGTTTCAGGCAAAGGGCCTCKGCTGTGTACCGTGCTGGGTGTCCCTTACTGTGCAGTGGCCAACAACAGCAGCCAAGGTCCACAAACCAGAGATGTGAGCCAGAGCTAGGGTGGGAACGGGCTCAAAAGAGTCCTTGCCCTCCTGACTTCTGGTGAGATGTAAGTTCCCGAGTCCCTCAGATGTGCTCCCAAATCACCAAGAAGTTTGTAGTACTTTTATCCAGACTATTGTGACAGGACTGATGACTTCTGGTGGCCTTGAGGGGTCAGAGCTTTAAGCGTCTGCTTATAATGACCTTCCCGGAGGGTTGTGTAAGCTCCAGAAGTGTGGCCTCCTCTCGGCAATCTCTTGGCCAAAGCTGCTGGGATGGTCTCGCTCCTCCTCTGGCCTGCTCGCTGCCTCCAGAGCTGCCTACCTGAAGGCTGCTCACAGCTCCCAGGTAAGGAGCTGTTGCCCTTCCTCTGCCCTGCTCTTCTCCAGCCCTTGGCAGGTTACCCCCAGACCCTGCCGTGAGGTTACGGGCCGGCCCAGTGCCAAGGCTGGCACTAGAGGAGCTGAGGCACCTTGCCGAGGGGACCTGCCCTTCTGGAGGCTGGCCTGAGGGGCCACCAAGCGCGTGCGTCTTGTCCTCTGCGAGCACTTTGAGGGGACGTCACGAGTGTGTGTTAAAGCACTGGGCCGCGCTGCTGACCGARAGTTGGGCCGGGTCATCTCCTGGGACTTTGGTGGACAAGTGTGCTGGGGGGCGCTGAAGGCAGAAGCATGTTTGTGTCCAGACTGTCAGTRCTCACGTAGAAGGTTTTGGAAGCTTCCAAAAAGTTTGAAGTATTTAAGTGAAGTGATTAAAGAAAATACTCATTTCATGATTTGATACAGAAATTGTGTTGCCCATAATGAAACATTTTTGTTTTCAGTAACACTAGAAGAAAAAACTCAGTATGCATTAAAATTAAAACGTTTACATGAAATGTCAGGTGCCTGGGAGCGAACGGTTCAGATTGTCAGATTGTGAAAATTAGCCCAAGAAAACAGTCTGTCAACCTAATTTATASTAATTGGGCTAATATTTCTGTGATAGGTGACTGCAACCTGCTTTTTTTCTAAACAGTAGCAAAACTGAGGTTTTGTAGGGAAAATGGGAAAGGTGCTGAGTGAATATCTAGTATCCAGAAGTGCCTTGTCCAGTAGAGTGATCTGTGAATTTGTGGAAAATGTAGTGGGAAGCTGGTCTTCACCAGTGGCTCAAACGGCTTGCGATTTAATGTCCGGAATGTGCTTATTAATTCATAGGTAAGATACGAAGGTAGGCTGTAGGTAGGATTTGAAAATACATGTTAAAAGTTGGAAGGGGTGTGTTTTGAAGTATTTTACATAAATATTGATTTTTCGAAACAGCATATATGAATGTGGTTAATATGAGGGTATCTGCTTCCCCCTTAAAGAACACTTGACTATTTAGTTTGTTGGAGTTTCTTTACCATGTTATGCAGGTAATATTTTGATATAAAATGACAATTTTTTAGCATAATGTATTTCTTTAACATTCAACCACACATAGTTGTTGAATATTACTTATTTAACACATTATCTGATGATCATTGACACTATTCCTATGCTATATTAAAAGAGTAGAGGTATTTTAGTATGTCAAACAATGAAAATGTAAGAAGGARGAAAGTCATTTGAATTATAATGAAGTGGTATAAAATTCACAGCACATTAGTTTTCATCTGTGGGATCTTATAATGAGTATTATTCTGCCAGGCTAAAAATTAATGTTGTGAGGAACTCCCCTCAAGTGCTTTGTGATGTTTTCTATCTTTTCGCTGCACTAACTATTGTAAGGTTTGACCCCAAGTTCCCAAATGTTATCTCATCAAGACAGTTTTTTTTTTTTTTTTTTTTCCTTTAGTCTGAGCAATGCAAACGGTGTAGATGATTGTCCCTGTCAGTGTGTCGGTGGGATGGAAATCTGCTTTGGAGCTTTGGTGTCATTTCCTGTGGTACTCTCTAGGATAAAATTTTAGGATGCCTCTTCTACAGTTCTCCCAGTACGAAACTGTCAAAGAAGCTTTAGCTGATCACAAGTGAATTCACAGAATTGGGAGAGATCATGCAGAAAGGAGGTCACTCTTAGTTTGCCTGGCGAGCATTGGAGCTGAGGAGCACCAGGTTGCCCTTCACCACGTTTGCCTTCCTGAGCAGTCAGCCGGGCGCTTTGCCTTTGGAAGTCAGGTGCAGCCCCTTAACCTTCTCGCGGGTTGTAGGAAGTTGTTCTTCCTGTGCAATTCCCTTTAGACTGTGGAAGATAGTGTTTTGATCCTAACTACACACAYGAAGCATTTCTTGTGCAAACCAAATAAGCAAGGCAAATATTTTAAGAGTATATTTTCTTAAAACAGGCTTATAGGAGTACACAGAACTCAGCTTCTACTTTTGTTTCCAGTAATTTTCAGCTGTATTTTCTGAGGTTCTTTCAATGATTCAGAGCTATGTCTGAAGCTGTAAAATGTTGGTACATGCATGTAAGTGTTTCCTTGGTGTGAAACATTAGAAGCRAATAGGAATAAAATAGCAATTAAATATAATAATTTTGCATAAGGAGCGTCATTACATTTGCAAAATTTCGCATTTGAAACCTTAACTTGTTAGACTGAGAGACTATCCTGTGCRCTGAAAGTCACTGGGATCTCATGAAGAAAGTGGTGTAAGCCCAAWTACAGCTTGCATTGCAATACTTCATTTGTATTTAATTTGTATTAACACTTTATATACRTGGTAGATTATTGATTATATAATTAAACAACATATTTATGTTAATTCATTACATTGATTATATTATATAATTAATTTTTATTAGTACTTTATAGAGGTGAGCTCAAATGTTGTTGCTGATGCAACTGTAAGTCAGGCTTTTCTCAGTTAACAAATGTTCAGGTTTGTCAGTTAAATAATTATTTAGCGTAGCTTGTTCATTTGTTGTTTTCCTGAGGGTTTTTGTTTTTTGAGGGTGAAGTTTGAGCAGATTCTCATATGCGCAGCAGTAAACATCTTTCCTGACGGCTGGTTCTGGGTATTTGGTCTCTGGGGCTGGCGGCAGCRGACTCCGGCTCGCGCGGGCAGTTAGCCCGGGAAGCAGCCGGCCGGGGGTCCGCGGGGCCGAGGGTGCCGCRGCCGCGAGCCCGCTCCGCGGGGCGACTCTGGGCTGGGCTCTGCCCTCGTGACCCCTAAGCGTCTGCAGACCCTTCGCGGTGGTGATTTTGGTAGTTGGCTTAAGCTGCAATTTAGCATTAAATCTGGCAAAGCGACAAAGTAAAATACTTCCGACAGGTACAAGCGACAGAAGGGRGATGCTCTTCCTGTAGTACCAGCACTTAATATCTCGGCAAAAAGTAGTACAACACCGTAGCCTGCTCTTTCATCCTTGGAGAATATCTATGGCTTGCAGCAAAGAGTGGTAGGAGTTCTTAGAGGAAGGATCGTAAGTTGTTTTTTTATATATATATATATATATAATTATTAAAGCAATCTGAGTATAGGGATTGCTATCATTGTCTCTTACACAGACCTGAATTTCATTTACTTGCTCTTTTTCCCAGAGAATTAGGAATTCAGTGGTGGGACTGTATCCTTAAAAATGCAAAACATTTAATTCTTGCATTTCCAGACTATTTTGGAAAAATAAAATATTGGTATTTTAGCATATTTGAAATGCAAATGCGTGTCCATACTCCGTTTCTGTTTCAAAATTGACATCCATATTTCCTGAAGTCTATTATTTGTACAACTTCTGCAATGTGAATAAGAATACTAGCAACAAACCTGAGACGTAATGGAAATTATAAACTTCTCATGCAACATGTATTTTATTAATTTCTGTTTTAATTATTAATTATTATTAATAAYTATTAATGTTTGTTTTAGTGCATCTCAAGAGTTCTCAGTCAGGGTCGTTTCCCTTTTTGTGTRTAGTTGCGCATGGGCAATGAGAAGACAATTCTGGTGCCAGAGTCTGAAACCTAAATCCGACGCGCGCAAGAGCAGCTGGATGCTGCAGTGGCACCAGCGCCCCGAGGAAAGCGCGCGCCGGTTGTGATCAGGGCGATAGGCAGCGGTCGCAGCACRCCCGCTGTCTCGCCAACACGAAGCAAGTTTTAAGTGGATTAGATATTCATGAGTTTATTCTCCTGTTTGCTGTCCTAAAGCTTATAAGTCAATTTATTGCTGTTGAGATGGTTAAACGAGAAATTATTGGTGGTTGGAAAGGCTTGGGAATGCGTCTTGGCAACGTATTTGGGAAGAGTGACAGTAAACAAAACTTTTTTTTTTAATGTGTCCTTAGAAGAAGCAAGGTTCTCTGAACGAGCCGAGTTAATTGGCTGGAAGGGTGCGTGTTTAGGTGCTTTATAGTAACGTTTAAGACATAAACGTGTAAAACATGTAAAGGTAGGCTTAACTSTAATGGAACAGCTTGTTTAACATAATGCTCCAGGTATAGTAGGAGAARCAAGTAATTTATGGGCAGAGATTCACTCTTACACGTGGCATGTGGCACGTAGCCAAACAGTGCTTATGGACACCCGGGGTGGCCAATCTTATGTTCTTGACGGTGAGGGGGGAAAAAAGTGTGTTTTTCTGTGTCAGAGCTACACAGGGCCAAACTGCACCCTGAAGTAGTTTAATCTCTCTCTCCTCTGTCCAATCTGCAGACAGTTGTATGTAATCGCAGTTAAATGCGTTATGGAGCTGTGCCTTCTGTGTTAGTGTGGCTATTACTAATTTCTTTTTCAGTACAGCAATTTCTTTATAGAAGATGAATAATGGACTTATTTCCAGAGGATAGCACAGGTATGCAAGTAAAACTTCCTAAATATTGCTGTTAGTTTTTACTTTAAACACACTACTACCTCCCTGCTCAGCAAGGTCTCCTAGAGCATGGTAGACAGGGTTGCATCCAGGCGAGCCTTGAAGATCTCCAGAG
>NW_028186038.1:1875623-1903360 GCF_003343005.1 Rhea americana | reverse complement strand
AAAAAAAAAAAAAAAAAAAAAAGCAAAAAAAAACCTTCTTAAATATTTTTCTGATTGCTTGCATCTCAAATTCTGCATAGTTATGTATAGACTATAGAGAGGAGCTCCTCAAAGCTAGTACTTTGACATGTTATAGGAGACTTCAAGGAGCTCTCTACCCTTTGGATTATCTGTTAGAAAAACTTTTACTTAGAAAAAGTGCATAGATGGCTTACAACTTGTTTGCAAACCTTGGCCTCAGCTGTTCTTTGTGAAATGCAGTTGAGTGGAAAGTAACATTATTATGAAATAATCTCGAAGCATTAATTACATGCAAAGGATTCTGTCTGTTTGGGATAGGCAGAAATGGGGAAAATGTAGTGGGATGGGTTTCTTTAGATGTTTTGAAGCAAACTAAGTGAATTCCTTTCCTGCTTTTTAGCCAGGATAGTTTATGATCATAGTAATAATCTGATAACTGCTAATAGCCAGAGGTGTGTGTCCTTGCTTAATAAATTTCCATCTTCATGTTTCAAAAATAAATGTGACTGTCAGCATTTTTTGATTGTTAAAATGCAGTTTTAAATGTTAGTAATACAATTTTCCTGCACTATTTACATATTTGTTTTTCCTACTAAGCAGACAGCATGTGTCACTGGCATATATAACTTTTTTCAAAGCATATGTTGAAAAAGGATGGACTAATTCTGTGGCAAGGGTGGTGCTCAGACACCTTGGGCGTCGTTAGCTGTTTTTTCCTCTGTCGGCTATTATGAGAGGGCAAGGATTTTATGGCATTCTTTGACTAGCTGTGCATAGCTTTTGCTTGAAGGTTTTGAAAAAAGATGATAATATGGTGAAGTAAAGGCATAAGTGATGTAAGGATGCATATCCAGAATGCAGTGCATGCATCCAGTTTAGAAAAGACCTGCTCCTGCATGAGTCTTTCTGTAGACTCTAAATATCCTATAACTTTTAGCTATCTCACAAACATTCTTTCATAAAATGTTATGTTTTTACATTTGCAGAATAATTATTTTTGTTTAGGCTGCTTTTATTCTAATATCTAGTAGCAGGACCCATAAAAGCTAATCCAGGGAAGCTGCACTAAACCGTGCTCTACACCCTTAACACAGAATAAATATGTCTGTGCAGAGAGCACTGAAGAAAAATACCAGCTCTCTAAAGATGATGTGCCATCTGTTTTGTCTGATTTTTGTATTGCAGGTTTATTCTGGATATATTTTAAGCTTAGTATTGTATATTAGACGTTCTACTTGGAGAGACTTTTTGAACTTTCCTTTTCTGAAGGAAGCAAGATGAATCGAAGTAATATAAAACTTCTGATCATTCACCTTTGTGACTGAATTTTTTTTTTTTTTAAGGTGCTTATTAGAAGGCTAATACTTATCAGAAGTGGTTTGGTAGTATTTGAACCATCTTAGCTCTTTCCTGATTAAAATTTGCAAAACTGACAATAGTGCTATCATGTGGCTTGTGCACATGGGCGTCTTAGCATGGGGTAAGATTTCTAGACTTTTTTTTAACATGAAATTTACCTAACTTTCTTAGTTAAGTGCAGAAAATAAATACAGCATCTTGCATGAACATAGATTTTTAACTTTCTGAAAATAACTTTTGGGGGGATTGCAACCCCTTAGAGGACATAAATAGAACAATATGGAGAAAAATATTTAGATATCTAAGTACTTGATAAAATATTTAAAGTTCTCACTATATTGATACTTATGGAAGACTCTGTATTTATAAGACTGCATACATAGCGCTCTGAATACAATGAAAATTTCTTTTGATTTTGGTGGGATGTAAAACAGATTCTATATAAATTCATGGAGCTTCATTGTTGCCACCAGTGGCAGAACGAATAAGGGAGCTGTCATTTAAGATGATTGTTCCTATTGCCTTTCTTGCTTTGCGAATTTAAATTTATTTTGTCCTGAGCATCCTTGCTTTGAAATCTTCCATATTATTAACTTCAGTTCTAAGAGCTTCAATGGTTTGTAAAAGATACTCTTTGCAGTTAAAGGCAAATTGCTGTTTTGTTTTGTTCCCCCTCCCCCCCGCCCCTTATTTCACACTGGAGTTGGAACTCAGCCACACAGTTTGCATTGATGCATTTATGCATTTTACCTTACCTTTTTATCTATTGGTCCAAATATGTGTGCCAACGTTATCAGGTAGAGGGGGAAAAAAAAAAAGYGTCTGGATTGCTGTTATTTCCTATGCTTCTGCTTTACCGTTGAGAATACTGCAGTATTGAACTCAACCTCTCTGTTTAGCCGTAGCAAAGATGAAACACTTAAGGTCAACCACTGCATGAAGTCCTGGGAAATCTATTATAAAGCAGAACATTTCACACTTCAGTAAACTCCAAATTAATTACATTGATGGTACATGAATACCGAGAGAAAGTGAGCATAATTAATGCTACTTCAGCAAACATCAGAGGAAATATTAGTGATTTCCAATTGATGATAACGCTAATGTGTTATGTAAATGTATTTTATTAGAAAGGGTATAATACAATCTCCTGCTATGTTTGTGTAATGTGCTAGTTTATTAATTTAAATATGGTTTTTATTGGCAATTTAAGATTATATCGGCATGGAAGTATATCCTTATATAGTCTTAATTAGCTGCAGTTCAGCAGTAGGACAGTGCAGGTGGGAGGAAGGACAAATCTGCGATGAAGCAGGAACATGTTATGAAGATATCTTCTGGGGTTTATAGTGAAGCATTAAGAGCTGATGCTACCTCAACACATTCTGTAATTTAGTGAGTGACACTTACATGAAAATATCCCATTAATGGTACGATGCTTTTTGTTGTTTACAATCTGAACCTTAATGCGTTCCACCCTGCCTATTGCAGAGCCCTGTAAGAGCAGCCACTGTAAAATGAGCTGTCTGTGTCCAGAATGTGGTTTCTCACCCAGAAACAATGTAATAAGAAATATAATTAGATTCTGTGATTAGCAGAACACAGTGAAATTATAGAAGGTGTTTTTGAAATTTTTTGCAGATGTTAGCACTTTATAAATTTGCATTGGAATCTTATTTCAACCACTAAGACTGACTTTCAAGCAACAGTAAGCAGGGTATGGTTAACCACTGAAGCAGAAACCCAGAGTCAATGACTAATTATTAAGAGCTTTCCAGAATATTAGCTGTTTCAGCTGCTGCARTGATGGAATAGTCCATTAGATATTTCTGTTTCTGGCAACTCCTGAGAATTGATTCTGATCCGAAACAACCAGCCATTTTGATCAATACTGTAATTACTCTTATTGATGGATTGTTTTACAATGATAGTCATCATTGCAGTATGTCTGCTCAGGAGGCATCGGGACTGTCCGCCGCATGCAGTAATGCGCCACAAATATCTGATTCAAATCAACACGCTATTGGGGCTGGGCTGACAAGCGTGAAATTAATTGTTCCACTTCATGTAAGACCTGCATTCTTCTTTTGAGAGAGTAATTTGTTGCCGCGCGCAGCCTGGGAGCGGCGCGCAGCCTCCGTGCCGGGTTAGGTGCGGGGCTTTGGGGCTTTGTCTTTCCCTGCCRGACGATGAGTTTCCACCCGGCGAAGTGCGAGCGGAGGAGCTCGTGACTCGAGTGCTCCGACACGACTCATCCCCTGGCCCTGCCCTGAGCAAGAATTGCCAGTTTTAGCACGAGGAAAACTGGCTTTATGGTGCAAGCTGCTGGAAAGTTTTAAAATGTAGGAAAAACACTGAGGCAAGAAAATCCTGAATCCTTGTGTATAACAACATTGCAGAGCAAGATAGCGCTGATGTTCGGAAGCAGAATTCTTCATCTGCAACATTGCATCATTGCTAGTTTGTTTTTTCATGGATGTTTATACTGGCAAGTTATAATCTTCGGGTTGTGTTGGTGGTAAAATAGGGACTAGGTCCAGCGAAAGTAAAATCTCCAGAAGCATAAGTATGGATGTGCTGTGCCATACCGCTGGTCTGTTGATAGCTGGTTGAACAAATGGCTTATTAAAAAACGGTAGCTAAGTAATACAGTGTTTATTGTGATAATATAGTGATGATTATTAGTGCAGTTCACAAAACTCTGCTCCCCATAGCACTTGTGTGTGTGTTCTGTCGCGTTGTGTTTCAGCCTGAGGTTTCATTACAGGATATGCATACTGTTAAAGTACTGAACTTAAAGGTTTTAAACCTTTTTTTTTTTTTTTTTTTTTTTTTTTTTTTTTTTTTTTTTTTTTTTTTTTTTTTTTTTTTTTTTTTTTTGTGTGTGTGTCCTCCCTCTTCCTACATTTTTAAATGAGGTTTTGTCCCTTAACAGAAGGGAGAGTGGATGATTTAGATTTACTACGGACTAGCATGGTGTGTGTGCACCCATGCATGTATATAGCTACTGCAGCATTTCTGTTTAAAATCTAAGAGTCAAATCTTAAATGGGTATCACTAAGCTGGTCTGCATATTACAAATATAGAAATAGCCACCAAAATTGCTGATATTTCAGTGATCTGCCATCCTTCTCAATAGTGCCAAAATCAAATGTTTGAGGATGATGCTAATATTTTCATTATGAACAGCTGGGAGCAACCTTCCTGCAGAAGAGATTTAGGGCCCATCACTGAGTCTCTGAATTACTTCCACAAATTTTCATGTTTCTTCTATACACAGAAAGAGAATCCTTTCAAAGGCTCTATGCTCTTGTTAGCTCAGAAAATGATCGGTCTTTTTAAAATACCACTTATCTAGTGGATTTTTTGTGATAAAGATTTTTGAACTTTAAAGATATGTGCAAAATAGTTTTTTAAACACTTTAAGTGCCTTGCTCATCATGTTTTAATGTTAAAACTTTGCTGTTCTTAATGGTATTTCCAAGGCTGATTCCAGTGATGGAATTGGCTCCCTACAAGTTTTTAGTGCACCCTATGCAGATGCACGTCGATGGTCCATTTTTCAAAAACATCACTTATCAGACAAACCTTTGCTGCTGGCCCACCAAGGCTCTTCAAGGATTTGAGCAGTGCTCTGATAGCTTTTATCATATTGATCCCACGATACCTCTTTTTCTTTTCTATGGCCTGTGCTAGGTGTTCCAGGTTCATTAGTGATGAGCAGCAGTATCGTATCTTGTTGTGCTGCTCTAATGGGTTCAGCACCAATATTATTAGGTGCTGATAATCTCGTATCTGCAGTGCGAGCTGATACACGCTCTGCCTTCACTGAGCTGCATCATCTGGTCTGGCCCTGCCTCGTACCAGCCAGCTCCTCTGCTCTGTCTCGCACCCTAAGTGTTCACGTGCCTGTGTGCCACCAAGCTCCTCTCGGCAGCGGAGGTTGGAGGTGACGCCCGGCCCGGGAACTCGGGTCACGCTGGCCCCTGCGGCTCGGTGGCCCTGAGAAGGCAGCAGCGAACAGCAGTCGAGGTGCATGAAAGCACTGCAAAGTAACATGAAGCATTGAGATTGGCGGAAGTTTGCTTCTGGGTGGTTTTCAGACAGATCTTGATTGTCTGGAAGATCTGGCCTCCAAATTTAGATTGCAGTGTCAATGGAAGGGCGCTGAGAAGGAAGTGAAAGCAAAGAGTCTGTCTGTAAGCAAAGAGTGGGTGGTGCAGCTGTGCAAGTACGGCTGACTGTGTTCTCTTTTGAAATATTTTTTAGCTTATCTTTATTTGCCAGAAAATGGTGACAGAGAGGAAATAGTTGGAAGAGTTGTATAATACTAAGGAAAATTCAGGAAGAGGAAATGACATCTAATGTTTCTGATCCTTGCATGTAATCTACCTTGCTGGTTAAAATTTTGAGCCTACTTTTCTCTTTCACGGTGCCCTAGATCAGTTGTTCTCAGCTATTCCCATTGATGTTGCAGACATCTGTGTTAACGAGGATTCATTAAAGGAATACGACGTAGTATAAAGTGATCAGAAAGACGGGTGTTGCTTGTGACTAAAACCGTCTCTGCTTTCACTGAAAAGGCGTTTTCTGTGGAAGCGTTTACAAAATATTGATGGAACATTTGTCTAACAGCAAAGCTGGTATCGGTAGTCATTAATAGTACTTCACGTAAGAAAATATGAATGGAATAAAAAGTAGACTGAAGAGGTATAGTTATCCCATGAGTATTATCAAATGTAAGGGCTGGGCTTCTGATCGACTCACACTGTGCACAGATGCATGGACTAACTGCACATTGATTATCATTAGAATTAATAAAATGAAAAGCATTTAATGCCAAATAGTGATTTTCTACACAGGTATAGCTGAGCGAGCTTTTGTTTGCAGATGACTGATTACTTGAAAAGTTCAGAACTTGTAACTTTGATCTGTGAACATACAATTAATTTCCCTGGCCTTGTCTGTTGACTGTTCACTGCTTTTAACAGGAGAGCTTCTTTGAAAGTGATCTTATAGTAAGAGTGCTATATACATTATTAAAATAATATTTAAGTGGCATGAATAATTGAAAATATATTTAATTATTTTATTTCTTCTTAAATGCAATAGAAACTTATAAGCCAACCTGTACAGTGTTTCCAGAATGTAGCCATGAATCAAACACTAGTGGGGATAGCCCCACTAGTGACTTAACTCTATAGCAAATATAAAAAAATAAAAATCCGTAAGCCTTTTGTTTAACATTCATTTGCTTTTTCTAGTAGTTTTGCTTATACAGTTTTTAGGAATCTTATTTTTTCAATTATTCTGAAATCAACCTTTTGAAATTCAACTGATGCTATATTTTGCTGTAAAACTTCAAATATGCATATTGTCAAAAATTATTTTTTTCTCCCCAAAATATGTAGTAATCTCTCCATAAGAGATGCCTCTCTTCATAAGCAAAAAAAACCCTCTCCACCCAACCAGCCAAAAAGACCCCAAACTGCAACTGTTTGGAAGTTTGTTGTTATATGTTGMGTTTTTGACTGGTTCTTTTTACTCCGTCCTCCCCATTCCACCCACTCCCCACGAGTTTATTGTAACCCAACATCCATCTTTAACTCATCTGCAGGCAAGATGCACAGCAGAGCTCTTTCCTCAAGACAGATTGTGCTGGGTTTAAAAAAAAACTATCAGGCTGTCCTGCAGATCAGGAACACAAAGAACTACTCCTTGCTGACTGTCCAAAATATAGCAGATATTCTATTGATCTGTCTACATCTTAATTACCAYGCTGCTGTCTACTTTGTTGCTATTACGGTATGTGATCTGTGATCACTCAGGTTTTATTTTATCTACTGTATCAAATGTAATGCACCTTCAGTCACTTACAGGTCTAAGATTGTTTCTACGTGTATTGATTTCTAGCTTGTTTTATTAAATTGCAGGAGAAGAAATTCAATGGTTTGCTTGTTTGATAGATGTCTTACAACTCTAGTTTCTCAGAAGAAAGAAATATCAGTTATGTGAAGTGGAAAAAAGAAAATCAAAGCGGCTGGTTTGTCTCTCGAGGTCGGAGCRGCGAGGGCTGCGCGGCGGAGTAGCGGGTGGGTTGGGGCGAGCAGGCGCCGGGGCGCTGTCGTTGCCCCGAAGACGCAGATAGCAGCTATTTACCTTCGTTTGCAACAGCTTCACCCGAGACAAATCTTCTGTGTGGAGAACAAACATCCCCAGCCTGGAGTTTGAGTGAGGCTTTCGGTCCGGGAGTGGCAGGAAGGAGCTGTCTCACGGGAGTTGGAGTTAGCTGAATTCTTTGAGATGCTCATCTTTGGCCACGTATTTGAGCAGAGTTTTATTATGAGCAGCCAGCTTACTGCTTCTGCCTTTTCATTTTATGTAGGGTTTTTTGAGCATGCATGTAGCAAAATGTCTGTTTTTTTCCAAAACTCTTTAAGAAATGAAAAATTGTGTTAATTCATTATTAGATATTGATGTGTGTTTTAATAAGCACTGCCTAAGGTTTTGTAAGAATTGAAAACTAAAACAAACGTGGATGTTATAAAACCAAAGAGCATGCTGTTTTCTGAACCTTGATGGACTAACATATAAAACTATCCTTTGTACTTTTTTTAATTTAAAAAACTTCCATTTACTTAATAGTTTTTTTTACCATGTAAGAGTTCTATATTATCATTCATAGGTGGTGTTCACTGAAATACTATCAGTAGAAGTTTATGTAGATTTCCATACAATAAATCTCCCAAATTTTGTCCATTCCTTTATTCTTACTTAGTACTTTTCTATAGCGAAGGCTACGTATTTGTCGATGTGAAATACATCAGAATGAAAGCAATACGTAAAAACACAGCTCTGAGATAACCATGTTGATTTGTTTAACGTCCAGGGCAAACTGGCAAGTCAGACTGACCCGYGAGGAGCTCTGTAGACGTACCTTGGCTGCTGCCGCTTCTCCCGTTCGGGAACACGTGCTGCGAACGCATCGTGCGTGGATGCACAGCGCGGAGGGGTGGCGTGGCCGTGTTGCCCGTCTAGCATGAGCTAGAGCCCTCAAAAAATTAAGGAAAGGAAGCAGCTATAAGGAGGAAAATGCACAGCAGAGTTGAGCACTCTGGAGTCAGTACTGCTTTGACAGAGGCTATTTTGTGGCTATTGACACTGGACCTGATGCAATTATAAAACCTGAGTGTGTTATTAAAAATGTACCTAGTGCTGTCTCTAAAAACAGTAATTTGCCTCCATTTCCAAGAGCTGTATTTGAAGTAGCAGGTGCCTGGATGGAGCTGCTTTGATCAGATTGGCAGATTTGTGAGCTTTCTTTGTCCATTTCTGAATGAGAAAGCACTTTTCTTACAGAAAAGGTGTTACCAAATGTATAGAAATGGTAGTTTCATTCCTGATGCATGCTTTAATCCAGGTGTGGATGTTACAAAGTGAAGAAAAAAAAAAAAANGGGGGGGGGGGAAGTACTTTTTTTTTTTCCCCTCTTGTCATGCTGAAAGGTAAGTGCAAACAGATATAACGCATTACATGTTTGAAACTAGTTAGATGCATCAGAAATTGGCTTTCATTCGTTTCAGTAGCCACCACAAATCAGACTCACAGAGCTTCTGGTTACACGTCTGCTCTGGCCACAGAACGCTCGCCGTCAGCTGAGAATTGCCCGTTTGCTTAAATTTTAATGTAGAAGTAGGAATTAGCAGTTTTGTTTTGACGTGGATGTGTGTGACTGGAGGTAGCCCCTGCCCCGGATGGTGCGTTCAGCTCTGAACGAGATGCAAAGTTTTTAATTGGTTTGTGTGCTTAGTGCCTGAGCTGAAAATAATAGCAGAGCAGGTCCTAGTGCAGCAATGGGTTTTCTATCTCTAGGATTAAATATGATCCAAAACCCAGACTTTACCTTTTCTCCTTTTTTTTTGGAGTGGAAAACACAGAGGAGACTTGGTGCAGGATACAGACAATTTACACTGGAAATTTGAGGAAATCTTTAGCCCCCCCCCCCCCACAATGCAGAAACCTAGTTGTTATGTTTTGAGCAGCAGGCATGGTGCATATATAGGAACTTGTTTCCAACAAAAACTTTTCGGTGGTGGATTTATTGGGATGGTATGGCAGCCAAATTGGCACAGTAAAACCTAGCAGCTTCGCTGGGTCTGGATCAATAATCCATATAGTAAATATAGATTAACGTTTGTATATAGATGACTGAGTTTTCAAGCTAGGTTTTTATGAAAGAAGTGATTTTCGTGGAGAGGACTGGTTTGATACACTTCAACTCTCTAGTCCTCAAAACTCCCAGTGAGAGTATTGGAGGGCACTGTAGGAATGAAAAGCGCAGCAACAGTTCCTGAAAACGATTACCTTCTTCACCAGGGATTTCTCATTATTAGGTTAGCTCTTATAGCGGTGATAAAACTGCTTTTTATGTTGTGATTAAATAGGACACAAATGCAAAATATATAATGCAGTGGGGAATTCTTGCAGTGCTTTATATTTTTAGATTCATAGAAATTGGTGATCGTGATGGAGTCGAGGCGCTGTTTAGTATACTGTCAGTTTTAGCAACAGAAATATTGAATTTCCCTCTGGTAATATGATATTATAGGATAACTGTATTTTAAAACTTTTAATCTTTTCCACAGGCTACTATTAATAAAAGCCTCAAATAGGGAAGATACAATATAAATATATTTACGACATTAGCAGGAACGGATAATGAAGTGTTATAAAGTACTGTTTTGCTGCAGCACCTCTGCAGGTTTTGAGGCTTCATTTTAGCTGAAGAAATGCTGTGAGCAGTCTAAAACAGGACTGTGCACTCTTTCTGCGTTTGTGTGCAAGTGATTCTTGCTGCTTTGTGAATCGTAGATTCACATTACGTTTTCAGTGTTTTGGACTATTTATCTCATGCTGTCTATATGTTCATTTAAATGTAAGAGCTCGGTCTTGCAGCTCCTGCTCTGGAGAGCTTATTTGCACAAGTAGGAGTTGCACAGATGTCAGCTTGATCTGCTAGGTGAAGGAAGGTTTGTAGGAAGGAATCAAATGCTCTATGCAATTTTTCTTGAGTTCAGAATGATTTAGTACACTTTTATGTAATGCCTTAAGCAGAAATTCTTTTGAGTTCTTCCAAAAAAAAAAATGATGATTTTTTTTTGATGGAGAATTATTTTTTTCTTTCTTCCCCTCTCTTCCCATATTTGCATTATGAAACACATGATTTCTTTCAAACTATTTTAATAACATTACCTACACCTTTGTTCCTCACTTTCATAGTGGTTTTAATCTATAGTTAATAAAAAAGCTTAGTCTGTTAACATTGCGGTTTATTTTCATACAATATTTAAAGCGCTTGTCTTCACTTGATCTATTTATTATCATTTCCAAGAAAATGAGTATGGCTAGATATTTTTGTATTTCTAACTGGGATTTTGTAGGAGTGAATAGTTTGTGTAGAACTTTCTCTGTATTGTTCTTGGACTAGAGAAATCTGACATATGAGAAAATGCTTATGCGGTTAGATTTTGTTGTTTCTCCATTGGGATGGATTCCGTGCCCTTCTCTGGAAGGGGGGGAAAATGATTTATGTACGTACATAATGGTCATGGAGTAACGAGTACGTGTGTACATTACACAAATGAAATGCAGGCCACCCTAACGTATAGAGTAAATAGCGACAACGGTGAACTGCAGACCCGTAATTCCAGCGAGGAGTTCTGCTGGTGACACAGCTTCCTGTGCGAAGCTCGAGTGCTTTGTGCTGCTCCATCACCGGAGCCCAGAAGTGGAATTAAATCCAGTTCGAGCACAATACTTCCAAATCCACGCGATCTTTTTCTTCGTTGCTCACCACACGAACCACATCTCCTTTCCCATTTCAAATTGTTCGTGTCTGCGTCTTCCTCTCCTGTGACAGGGCTGCCTGTCTGTCAACTTTATTTTTCTTTTTCTTGCAAGCTTATGGATAGGGACAGCAATGCTTTCATTTGCAGTGTGCAAATTACTGCAAACTGAAATACAAGCTATAGTAGGGATGTTTTTAATGTTATTTTAAAAAAATCCTATGCAACATTCCTCACTAGTTAAATTACTTGACATTATCTTGTTTTAGAAAAGCTCTTATGTGCTTGATTTTGTAGAATCTAAATATAGAGAATGACTGTTTTGTGATTATAACTGCAGTTAATTGAGCCCCTTGTGCTGTTCTACAGTTCTGTTATGTAACAGTTTGAAAATATTATTATACATTTCTTAAGTATTGTTTGATTAAAAAAGTACATTTTATGCTTAAAAGTATTATCTTTGCTTTTAAATGATGTAGAGTCCTTGTGATGCTTTGTGATTGATGCTTACCGTGTGCTGGAAAAGTAGATAACCATATTTACAAACTGTGTAATAGCTGATGTGCACAAATAGTTTACAGTAGATAAACACACAAAGGATTTTAATGTTTTTCTGAATGTATCGCAGCACTTTTCAATGGCAGGTATGTTACAGTTAGTTGCTACACAGAGAGTATTACTTCTAATCTATATGCATCTTCCTTGCATATGTGTTCACTCTAGCTGTATCTTCCTTGCATGTGTTATGCAAATTATGTTTCATTCCAACAGTTTCAAATTTTATTTGAAATTTTTTGTTCTGTTTTTAAACAGACGTGTGTGTGTGTGTGTATATATATATATATATATATATATATACACACCTAAACATACAGTAATGTATTAAAAAGGCATAGATACTTCTTTGTACTTTATATTAGCTTTAAAGTTAACTTGTTAGGTTGGCTGCAAACTGGTGTAATAATCCTTTGCCTCTTATCTGCCCACAATATAAACATTATAGATGTTGTTGTGCAGAAATATTAGTTAGGCAGGAATGCTGCTATTACTGACTATATCTATTACTGTAGTTCCTAGAGTTTCTGATGGTGTTTGGGATTTGTGCACTGTGTAAACTAGGGCTGATAGCAAATCTTTAGAATGGAAACTAACTCCCAATCCRAAAATAAATCGTGTTGGGGCCAGACTACAGGTCTTTTAGTAGATTTTGTTTTCTGCCTAACTTGCAAGGCTGAACCCTAAGAACAAGGTAAAGTTGACTGTGAAAATATTATTTTCCTTGTTTTATACCTTGCAAACAGAAGCACTGAGAAATAAAGTGACTAATTCAAGGTCATGCAGCACTCTGTGGCAGAGCTGGGACCTGAGCCCAATTCTTTTGAGTCCAAAGTTAATATCTCAACCACTCGACCATTCTTTCCCTAAGAATAAAGCCTTTATTTATTATAACCTCCAATTTCACTTATGCTAATTTTACTGCAAAACCAAAATCCTTTTGACTTAAAGTTTCCATAGCGTCCCTCAAATAAGAAGGGATTTAAAAAGTGCTTCTGCAAAATCTATTTGGTTATTATTACATTGTGTTTATGGTAAAATGGCTGATTTTTCCAAAATATATTTAAGTTTAAACATTAAGGTTTTTATGCTGTCTGCAAAATTTCCTTTTCTCTGTCCCCTAATATTACAGGTTGTTTTATTATTGCTTGAAGCTAGGCAAATCATGTTTTTCTCGGCAATATTTGAACTATGAAGAATACACTTGGTACATTATCTCTCTCAGGATATACTCATATATAAAATAAGAGCTGAGTTCTAAAGAAATAATATGAAGTGTTCTAAAATTGAAAGTGTCTGTAGAGGGACAGTTTATATCAGACTTGATTTCTTTTGTAGATCTCATTTTAAAGACTTAAAAGCCTCATATACAAGATATAAAAGTGAAACATGAGTATTTGCTGCCTATGCAGAAAATGCTGTGTTATGGAGAGAAAGGGTGGCATCTTCTTTAAATACAAGCTGTGTCATTAAACCTAGAATAATATAGGATTTCTTTTTGTTTTACTTTATTTTGTGTTTTAGTTTTGCTGAAGGGTAACAAGCCAAGAACAGTAATAGGAAGAACAATAAATGGAGTCTAGACATACTAGAAATGATTTAGAGAGATAGAAATATTAAACGGAACTTAAAACTTGTATACCTAATGTGTGTGGTGTTTAGGGAAAAAAGCTAATCTTCRCTATTATCTAAAATATTTTAAGGGAACTCAACTTGCAGATACAGGCTCGAAGAACAGGTTGGTTTGTTATACTGCTATTCCTACTGAAGTAGAGAGAGATGCAAATTTAACTGTACTTCTAGATATTAATTTATTTTTATTCAGTTTGTTCAGTGATGTGTGCTAATACTGGGTTCTTTTCGAAACGGTTTCAGATGCTCTTAAGTTCAAACATCTTCAGAAGATCTTTATAAATATTCCAGTGAATGAATGAATACTGTTTATTTTTTTTTTTTTTTTTAATATTTATGCATCCTTTCTATATAAGGCTATCAAAGAGTGATAACAGCTTCAGCATTAAGCTATTCCTGTAAGAGAAGAAGATATGGAAAAAGTTAAAACACTGCAGTCCGAAGTCTGCTGCAGTGCTGGAAAGACTAGGAGATTTTCTGAGCAATTGTGAGTTACTGAATGCTTTTTTTTTTTTTTTTTTTTTATCCCTTTTGGCCATAAATGCCTAGCCAAAAAGAAAAAGAATCATTTCTTGCACCCCGGCATTTTAAATCTGAATGGGAAGAGACTGGGAGCTCTTTGGGGATAGRATAGGAGAGCTCATCTGTCCTGCAGTCAGATATCTTTGCTAAATTTATCAATCCCTTCACATACAGTACTGAGCTAATATTATTAAGAAACTGGATTAGGGAAAAATTCCAAGGAAAGCCAAAGATGACCAGCTGATTTTGACCTTGCCTCGTTTGTTGTTATAAAATTTGTAAAATGTTTCTGCTTGTTAAAGAAATTATTATCCGGGAACAAAGACTTTTTCTGGGCAGGATTATAGCTGCTGCATGCTAATTAACGGAACAAAGGGATGAGGATTACAGAAGCAATAACAGTAAAGTACCCAGGAACAGTTGCAGCGGGACATTATCTTCCTGTCAGCTGTGCTCTTGTGTGTCTTGGCACATCTCCCCTCGTCATCCCACGGTAACCAGAGACTTTTATGAGGGCCTCCCAGAAACATGCCTCATTCTGTCCCTGTGGCTTTTCTTTTCCAGAGAGTAATCATGCACACTGGGTCAGCAGAACCAGATGGGAGGAAAATAGTAACCTAGCGCTGGTATTCTTAGTGGGATGTTAATGGCTCACCAGAAGCGATAGAGGATGGGTGAATTGTTTAACCACTAATTGTGAAATAAACAGTTTACAGTGAAGTGAGTCACCCTTCAAAAATATGTGGTGGGAACTTGGGTAGCCTCAGTCTGCTTTGGCACAAGATCAAAATGTATGGTGGAGTATATTTTCCCAGCTATCAGTCATCAAACAGTTCTAAAACTAGTAACTCATGATTACTTTTTACTGGAAAGCTTGAATATATGATGATAAAAAAAAAGCTTGCTAGAAGTTTGATTTCGTTTTTAATGCTGAGTGYTAGAGATTGGAAGGAGCACGTTCAGCTATCCTGCACTGTCCTCCGTGTCCACTCCACCGATTCCAGTAGCAACGTCTTCCTATTGAGGCTGTGYGGGTTTTTTGAGGGGTATGTGCTACTGCACACCCGCTGGCGCCTGTGCTCTGCCTCTCAGCTGCGGCTCATTCCTGTTAGCTGTCCGTTGTCAGGAACAAACTTCTATCAACCATGCATCTCTTCTAAGGCCATCACCAAAAGCTCTTTACTGAAGCAAGGATGCAACTGTGCCATTGTGTGATTGGAATATCTTCATGCTTATCCCTTGACTTAATTTTTTTTTTTTTTCAAATATGACATTGGCAGAAAGCTGTTAAGATGACAGGAATTAAATTAACATTCTTTAATGTAAGTGGTTATTGCAAAATTATCTAATTTACTGCAATAAACGCTCACTCTCTTGTTCTTTCTTGTAAATGTATAATTTTATTTTTCTAACTTGCAAGGAGCTAGTGGTGAAGTGATTGGCATTATTATCATGCTTTGACTCTTAATCTCCAGTTGTAAGAGGAAAATTTTGAAGAAATGCAAATTGCTGATTTTTGAGTAGTTTTYCAAAAGCCTGGAAGACATTCCCTTTCGAACTGAGACATCCTTCAATGTAGGTCTGCTCCAGAGACATCAGATGGCACCATCAATACCTTTACAACATAAAGAACATTCAGGAGCCTCTACAGGCTCTGGTGACCGTATGAAGTAGTGAAGTGTTGCAGGCAGGCCTTGGCTATTTCTGCAGAAGGTCTTTTTCTGTTGTGAAAATCTGTTTAGATGAGTTTTGGTGTAGGTTACGTGTAAGCTGATCAGAGTGCTGCTGCAGCGGGGTTCAAGTGKTGTTGTTGGCGCAGAGCTGTACAGGGGAGAAGTGACATGCTGCTGCTTGTGTCCTTCCCAGCATCGTGGCTGTAATAGCTTTTTCCTCCGCCGGTGGTGATAACCATCAGTGACACTGGCTGTGCCACGGGATCAGCGTCTCCTCATGCTCCTCACCGCAGCRCCTGGGCCGGCAGCCTGGCAGAGCCGCTCTCCCCGAGCAGAGCRTGCAGAGGACACTTGGCTGCTGTGGTGGGAGGCAGGTCCACCCAACCAGCCTCATCGCACCGGTCTCTTGTCCTTCCCTCATAACTGAGAGAGAGGAAGAGGCTCCTTCAGCTCGTGACTAAGGACCCTTAAAGGTCGGTCCCCCGTTCATGGCTGCAGAAAGCCCTSAGGGAGAGGAGCTCCGCTGGGTCCAGCCTCTCGCGCGGAGGCKGCTCTGGTCCCGAAACAGCACGGCAGCGGGAGGCGAGCCTCCTGCCAGCCCAAAGGGCTGCGGGAGAGGCAAAGCGCTTCAGCCGCAGCCACGTCCAGCTCTTCCTGCTGTGTGTCTGCAATACCTTGTGGGGACAAACGCTTGTGTTGTAAGGTTTTGGGTCTTACTCCTGAAATAGATTCACCAGGTTTTGTGACTTGGAAACTAGAGACGCATTGCTACAGTGAAAAGGGAGACGGGAAGTGTATTTTGCATGAACGAAAGGCAGGTTGCTGTTAATGTGAGAACAACTTTCCTTTAGTGCGTTTATTTTTTTTAAAGCAACTAAAGAACAATTCTTATTTTGTGACCGAAATGAAGCTTGCCGTTGATTTGCTTAACGAAGCCCCCAAAGTGGTGTATACARAGTTATCTTTATTGTGCCATAACATTTTCAATTACCAGAGCCCTTCCCAGCTGTACTGTCCTTTATGTCATAGTGATACAGGCTTTTTCAGAATTAAGAATTTCTGTGCAAACTTTAAAAGCTAACGTTAATTCAAAGTACCCGAGTAGTCTTACTGTAACAGGGGATCTGGTGGGAGTATGGGGGAGAATCCTAGCGCAAGGAAAACTGCGGGTTGTGAAACCTGTAATTAAAACTGCTTGTGAACTCTTTTTGATTTGCTCTTAAAAAAAAGAAATGGAGAAAGTTGGTGTTCTTTTGAAGCCCTAAAGATATCTTGTATCTTCCCTCTTGGCTATTATGCATTCGGGCACCTCGGGAACAAAGAAATGACAGCGAAATGGATGGCCTGGGTTTAACTAAGTAGGAGATGGCACAGATGAGGCCCGATAAGCTTAACGCTTCATCTCGGCGCTGCCGCGGCGCTTCGCGAGGAGATTAGGACTGTCTGGCTGCGAGGAGGGCGAGCGCTGCAAATTCACCCACGCGTGGCAGCTCCGCGATGGGGCGATGCTCCATCCCTCGCACGGCCGAGCTGGACGTACGTACACACGCCTCCGGCGGCCCGGGCGCTCGGCCGCTTGCCTCCGGCGGGGTTCACTGGCGTACGTCCTTCGTCACGAGGGACAAGCCGTGCTCCTGTGGAAGGAGGAAGCCTGGAAATAAATTCAGGCTGTTCACATTGCAAGGCRGGCTGTGACAG
The DNA here is from genome assembly GCF_003343005.1 of Rhea americana. Taxonomy (NCBI): domain Eukaryota; kingdom Metazoa; phylum Chordata; class Aves; order Rheiformes; family Rheidae; genus Rhea; species Rhea americana. The sequence goes on along the minus strand of NW_028186038.1, from coordinate 1,886,055 downwards.
GAACCTGAACAGATATGATTTTCTGGTCCGTTAAGGCGGCAAAGTCTGGTGTTGGGARTTAGGAGTGGTCCGCCCTTGGTTGCGCGCGCGATGTCCTGCCACAGCAGGGGTGCGGGAAAGCTCGCGAGATGGAGATCCGGCTCCGCGGTACGAGTCTCTAACGCGGCTCCTGGTGAGCCACCAACGTTCACGCTCTGTCCCAGAAGTTAACTTCTCGGGGGCTTGGCAACATTAGTTTAGCAAAATTATGTACGGATGTGTTGCGAGTCAGAAATGACCGCTGCGACCTTGTTTCATAAACAGCTTTAAGAGGAGGAATCGTCCTGTCCGCTTCCGAAGGGCTAGCTGTGATTTTTACATTATCCGTGTTAACGGCTCTGCTGGCTTGGAGGCTTGAATACGGCTCACCAAGAAGGTCGCCGCTTTGTGGTGGACTGAGCGGGATTTATCAATAGGTTCGCTAGCAGTACCCAGGGATTTAGGGTGGCTTTGTCCTGAGTGTGCAGTGTGTGGCAGAAAGGAGGCGCGTGCCTGTTACAGYCCTGATCTTTGGGAACGGTGGCGTTTTTGCTGGATCCAGAGAAGCACGAGCTTTCTCTTGACTCTTCCAGGTGTGTCCTGGTCTAGGGCCAATCCTTCAAAACAACGGGGAAACCGAGTCCTTTTTATTTCCCAAGGAGGAGGAGATAGMATTATTAGTTACTGATCACTTAAGCCTTTCTTTTAATTGTACCATAGATTACTTCAATAACTAGTAGAGTTGAATCGGATAAAAGAAACCTTAGCACCAAGCGAACATAATTTTTCAATATTAATACTTTGCGTCACGGTAGAGTGAACATATAAACCTTACAATATTTCTAGGTGTATGTTTCCTAGTAGACTATTTGTGTTGCAGAAATGTGGCTGTAGACGTCAGCTGTTTGTGAATGAACATCCCAACGAGAACAGGGCGTTTTATTTAAGAAGCAAACTTTCAAACGGTTATACTTCAAAATACCAATCTGTATTTGTATTTGCTCCTAAAGTACAAGCTGTTTTTCTTAGATGTGTGCAAATAAAGCAATCCTTTTAAAGTGCTGTAAGCATATGAACAGAAAAGATACAGTAAGGAGTTATCAGTATGTGTTCTTTTTCTAATTAACAATTTTTATGTGATTAAACTATTCTTGTTCTAGGCTTCTCATGTGTGAAGGGAGGAAAAGAAAATTAATTACGCCTAGCCTGAAGGAGAGCGCACTGTATTCTTTATGACTCCGTAGTATTGATTTGGCTATTATTCATGGCTTCTCTTCTCTGCTATGCAGATTGATGCATCTTTAATTCATAGATACATTATCATTAATAGTGGTTTATTGACCAAGCAAATCAAAGCTGTTGCTGGGTATGTTTTAGTACGTAAGCTCCACGCTTTTGCTGATAAATGTATTATTGTATACATTCTATTACAGCTGCAGAGTTTGCTGCTTTATTTCTGTACAATATGCTAGCCACCTGTCATGGCACTATATGTAAGGCACTTTATTTTTTGGTGAGATGAACTCTAATCAGTAATGTAATCAGTTCCTGAATTACAAAGAGATTTTCTAGCTATTTGAGAACTGCACAAAAGCTGAATAACATCTCTGTGTACATAGGATGATAATAAACTACCTCTAGAAACCTTTGTTAAAAAAAAAAAAAAAAAAAAAAAAAAAAACGAATAACGTGTCTTACAGTGTTTAACCTGAGGCAGTTTATTCAAATTAAAACTTGAGTAAGGTTTTTTAGTTTTACAAAAATCTTTTGAACAGCAAGTTCTTTATTAAAATGTTTCCAATCTGATCAGATACTTGSATATAAAACTCAAAAGTATAAATCTCTCTTTTCTTGATAATCAGCTTATTTGCTTGTTTAGTGCTTYTTGGGAAAGAGAAGATAAGACTGTAATGTAGGCATAATGCTATAATAATTTCTAAAAGTGGGGGACCCAAGTCTGGTTAGTTATTGACATATATTTGATGTAGATGATATCAACGTACGCTTCACTAAGTTGTCGTGTATTTTCAGTTTCAGAAAAAAAACTAAAATTGAAACCTGATAACCTTCACCATCTTCTTTTAAACTGATAAGTGCATGTGTTTACTCTTTGCAGTGAGGTATTGGAATACCTGCCCATCGTATAGCATGGGTGTGATACGATACGAGGGCTATTATGCTCCTGATTATTCATCAGATTTTCTCAGAAAACTAACAAGAGCTGAATAACAAGAGCTGGCTGTAGTTTTGGGGTTAATTTTTACTTTTTTCTTTTTTTTAATACACAGACTATTTTCTTAATTAGGTTCCAAGCTTCTTCTCTTTCATTTTTTACTAAGAGTGAGAGAGGTAAAGACAGCATAGAGGGAGAAAAATGTACTGGGAGCTAACAGCATGCCAATATTTCAAATGCCAGTCTAAGAATGTATACAAATCATCCAAATATACTAAATCATCCAACGAGAAAAAGATCTGAGAAAGATCTGTTGTACAGCACGTTAGTTAATATAATATTACAGTTTTCCAAAGGCATTTATTAAATACTGGATTGAATGTGGTTTGGCAGTCAATAAACTTTCTTTTTCTTGTATATCTACCAGTTTGTTATGAAGCTTTGAAAGAAATCGTTATAATCTGTCAGTACCTTCGGTTAATATACTGAAAGGTTGTTCTGTGCCACCTTTTGTGAAGCTCTATCTTAACTGCAGATCATACATGAAAGTGTAAAGCATTGGTGTCATGCAGTTCCTGTGATACAAGAACACAAAAACCTGTATTTTCACAATTCCAAGCAGTGCCAAATAATACAGTTTGGTTTTCAAACTTGCAGTTTCTATCATTAGCCTGATGATTGCTTCTGAAGATGACTACATAAAGACYATATGCAAGTGCCCTGGTTTTACATAGGTGCTGAGAACGTACTAATGTTGCCGGCCTTGATGGGACTGAGGGGAGGAATGAGAGAGGAGTTAAAAGCCTAAAGTTAGATGCTTGAGTTCAGATAGTCAGATGATATACTTTTTCTTGTAATTACAAGATACTCGTCCTGATGCTCGTCTAAAAAACTAAATCAATATAAATACTTTTATCAGGTGGATGCAGAAAAGTGCAATGATGAGATATAGCAGCAGAGATCAATGCCATGTCCTTGGCAGTGACAATCAATGAAGTAAAACCTGTTTAAGAGTTAATTTTGAAGGTCTGCTCAACGCAAAGTGTAACAGTTCAGAATTATTATTGAAGCCGATAACTGCAGCATTCTCTATAACTAACATTTATGAGCAGAGTTTGTTTCCTGAGGAGATGAAATTACATGCTCTTTTTTTCTGATGGACAGCTGCCATTAGCTATCCCACATAAGGGGTGCATGTCAACCATGTCTCGTGATGAGATCTGTATGAGGTAATGTTTGCCTTCAGAATGGACCAGAATTTAATGACATGTTGGCCTGCATCTCATTAAGGCAGTTTTTCTCAGCAAAGATTCTCCTACGTAAGTCTAGCTTTTGTGTCTTTATCCGCACTTTGTCTCCTGTTTTTCTCGCTTTGTTTTTTTGGGGAAATACAGTGTATGGGCAGGTGATTATTTTATTCTTCTGGGCTGGAAAATAAGCATTTTTAATAAAAGTATACAGAAATATAAAAATTCACAGCAATGACTAGCTATATAAGGCAGAGCAGTTTGACGTAGATATACAGAACCAGAACAATAAAGGGAGAGATGGATAGACAGGGCAATAAAGGAAGCGTAATCAGAAAAAAACGTAAAGAAAGGTTGATTGAAAGAATCAGTTTATGGGTATGCTGTGACCTTACAGCACAAAGCAAGCTATCTGTTGGTTGTCCTTGTTTCCAGTAAGCAAAAAGGCTTTCAGAGAAGACAGATGCAGCTTGGTGTCTAAAATAAAATGCTGCAGTATCTCATCCCATCGGAGAAGTGAATGATAACAGTGAGTTGTCAGGTTTCCTGCTTCTGTCTTCACTGACTCAGAATAACGATCCCGGGTGAAAGCGATGCGCCCCAGCTTGCCTTCAGGCTTCTCTGAGGAACAGGTTAGACGCAATGGCTGCAAGTGCCTGTGCTCTGAGAAGTTCGGAGCCCYCTTTGGAAAGGGAGACAGAGCCAGCAGCAGAGGGTAATGAGAAAGGGCTGCCTTTGCAGAAGTCTGTTGATAAAATAGGACTGAAATTGTCCTGTTTTTGTTGACCAGTTGTTTTGACCCATGCTTATTAACTACTTTAAAATTAGAAATATTGAATTAGTCTGAGTCTTAGTCTTTTTAAACTCCTGGAGTATGTTTTCCTCATCTTTTTATTTTTTTTATTTCTTTTATAATTTAGGCAAAACCAATAATTGCTGCTTTTTTCCTCTTTGAGATGAGAAAATATTCTGCATTTTCTAGATTGCAGTCCCTTCCCATGCCAGCTCAGCTATTCTGACCATTTATTATATTCAAGACTCTGTGTTTTTACTATGTATGTGGTGTAACCTATCTATACTAGGTTTTGCAAAGATCTGAAGAGGTGCCCTGCATGTATGGTTAACTGATAGAGAAATACTGCCAAATCAGGAATTGTTGGATTTTTTTTTTGTTTCGTTCTGTTTGTTCTGTTCGGTCTCTTGATGAAACTGCAGTCAACGTAATGCTTTAGTTGACTTAGTTTTGCAGCGCTTTGGTGTGTAACAATAAGGAAAAAAATAGATCAAAGGTAATTATCTCTGCAAAGATTTAAATATGCTAGGGTTATTGTACCCGTACCATAGCTGTAGAACACTTGCATCGAATGTAAAATAACTTGGAAGGAAAGCAGTAACTATCCTTGCCAATCCACTGATAATGGTGTTTCTCAGGATAGTTATACTTTGACTATTGTATACCCAGTACAGCTGTGACTAGTGTAAGGAAAACTTATGAAAACATAGAGTCACAGTTGGATGCTTTTTTTATGGATGAATTTCCAATTCTCTAGAAGATTGAGTAGATACAACTAAGCAACTTTCCATTTGCAGCTGTACAAAAGTGTTTGAAATACTGATGCTTTCTGTTAACACAATCAGCATTTGGTAAGGAGTTCCTAATTATGATAAAATAACATGCAGCAATTATTCAATATTTTGCAATCCAATGTATACATTATTTTTTGAAGCAAATAAACAACAGGAGGTRGAGGCAGTGGGAGCTCCTCAGACCCCAGTGTGTGGCAAGAGTCAAACATGACAGGCCAGTGTAGTGCTCCTTGGAGTCATTTGATGAAGTCGATGATAATTCCTTTGCAGCAAAGGAAATGAATGTGCCATCATCTGGTCATTGCTGATGGATTTCATCAACAAAAAGAGGTTCAGTAAAGGTTAATAGGACTGTGTAATGTGGTGTAACAGAAACTTCTAATTATCGAGGAGTTCTTTAATGTCAAGGTGAGGAGAAATATGCAATTGTGACTCCTCTTTYTATACAGATCAAGCTGAAGTTAATACAGCTGTGCATATCTGTTGGGCAGGGCGCTGGAAGAGGAGCCAGGAGAGCTGCTTCCCTCGTAGCTCTGAAATGCATGACCTTGGGCATGGCACTGAATTTACCTGCACCTCAGTTCCCACATCTGCAGCAGAGAGCTAATCACAGATCACAAAGACTTGTTTTAGCATGTCTCTAGAGACATGTGGATAAAAAATTGTGTATCATGTGTTAACTAAGATAGTTTTGTTTGTAAATGTTTATCAGCCATCAAACATGAAGTAAAAACGATTCTAATATTGCTTATTTTGTTAAGGTCTTTAAAGTTGCTTCATCAAATGCGTTTTTGGTTAAGGGATCAGATGAAAACCTAAGTGGCAGTCTTATTTTTTTAAGAAAAAAAGTTGATAAGAATATGAAAATAGAAATCTTTCCCTAAGGAAGGGTTCACAGATGAGGCTATCAGGGGAGTGCAGTGTGTGTGTTTTCCGTCTCCACTGTGGACGTGCCATCTGAGTCCCCTTCTGCTCGCAGGAAAAGCCCTGATTCGCCCTCACGTGCACCTGTTGTAGCGGAGACTGCTTTTACTTTGCCTTCAAATTCAGCTTTAATCCAGCAGTGCATATTTAATTAGTGAAGCTTCACATCTAATGAAACTGTTAGAGGCTGAGCTRTGTATTTTTAAGTCTTCTGCTGGGAATCGCTGTGCCATCTCTCAGGCGCGGCGCTGTCTTAGCCATCGAGTACGGTAGCGGTAGCGCCCTGAGCTTCGGGTTCTTTGCAGTTTGCATCCCATTCCTTTGAACGTGGTTTTTATTTGAAAACAATGTTATCTTGTAAAAGTCTGTGATAGAGTTTCTGTATCAAAACAGATTTTGGGGGGGTCGTGTTTTGATAACAGGAGTAAGCCTTGCTCTGTGCATGGTTCGTTCGTGGTGTAAGGCAGCACTTAACGAGACCATGTAGTCAGTTTGCCGCAAAGTAATTGTGGTTTGGTGGTTACTCCAATTAAAAGCAAAACAAAGTATAAAAATGAACGAGTGTTTTTAAAACACCCCGAATAAATGCCATTTTTTATAAATCTTGTTCAATAGGGTTAATAGGATGCAATTAAAAAWTTGTATTTAATAAGAGGATCAAAAATCAATATAAGCTTTATTTTTGGACTGTTGGGAGGAATACATCTCAGGATAGTACATTGTTGTTGATACATAAACAGAGTGTGTATTACCACGCTTCTAATCTTTACGCTCTAGAAGATCTTAAACTAAAAAACCTCAAATTACTTTGAATGGAAAAGTTAACATTAGTGGAATAATCCATGAGTTTAAGGAGTTAAGAATTAATGGACAGAGGACATTGGTTGAAGACAGATATAGCTTTTGTCCCTATAACTAAAGGAACCGCTCAGAGCTGCAAATTGCATTAGTGTTAAGCTTGTTGCAATCTTTTAGGCTCATTCATTGATTACATTTGATTTTCAGAACATCTTWAATATAGAATTAAAATACTTTTGATAAGCCAGTGAACTCATGTGGCACTTCAAACCAGCACTTCTGTGCCAAAGGGAGTCGCTGTTAGCACATACACAGCAGATTATCTGAATCAAGTTTAAGTAGTTAAAGTAAAAATACGTCGAATAGTATAGCCTTTCTACTAAGCAATGCATATTAATTGAAATCAAAGCTAGGGATTTAATCACAAACGTATGTTTGTGTAATCTCATTTTGCATTTGCAGTGCTGGGATTTGAACATCTGAAAGGATTTGTGGTTGTTTTTTGGGTTAGTGAGGTTGTCTGGGGTTTTTGTTTTTTTAGTAAATGGCATAGAGTAGAAGGAGACTTCTTTAAATGGAAAAAACAATTAGATCAAGTGGTTATTTGGTCTTTTGTTTGCTTGCAGGTTCTGCTGTTTCTTCATTATAAAATAAGTATATGCACGGTTATGTGTGTGAATATATATGCACATGTGCACRTGTATATGACAGACATCATTTCAGATAGCCACATGTGTGCACTATGTGCAAATACGCAGGACAAACGGCTGTGATGCACCTCAGAGGCTTCCGTCAGTTCCCAATATGCAACACAAACTGGCAGAATGTTTTTGAAGGATTACTACAAAATTCCTGTATAGTAAACACTCCCTCTTAATGCGGGTGGCAGTGGTATTTACTGGCTCTGAGGATCACTCGGAGGAATGTTCTTCAGAAGCGGGTCAGCGTTCTGCGTGTGCAGCAGCACCCACCGACGTGTCGGAAGAGCCGCGCTAAGGAGACTTTACACAGCGGCAGCTTCTGGAAACGYTTCTTTGTTTGCTTGTCTGTTTGAGTGGAGCAACATAAAAGCAATTATCTCRGTTTCAGCAGGAAAGGGCAGAAACAGATACGAATAGAAACACAACTATTGCATTTTATCCTCGGAGGGAAAATTTCAAACCGCCGCTGACGCGCGGCGTCTTCCCGAGGCCACCTCGCCCCGAGCGGGTATTTCTTTTCCTGCCTTGCTCCCTCGAGCTGCGTGTTTTTTTGTTGACGCTTCAGTGCCAAACAGYTGGGTCGCGCTGAAGCGCCGAGGTGCGGCTCCGCCTCGGCTGCTCTCCGCCGTGGTGTTGCTCGGCGTCCGCAGCCGTGCGGGGGCCGGCGGGGTGGAGGTGCGACAGAGGCCTGACCCCCGAGCAGCGGCGAGGCCGACAGTGACATACCGTCCGTCTGTCCCTGCCRCTTGTGTGAAATGACCTGGCAAAACAGATACTGCAGAAATAATGCATTTTTTTGTGTCTGCCTTCTCAAATGATGRATGTTCTTGTCTCTGCGGAGAATTTCTTAGCAAACGCTGATTTTGCTAACAGCAAGCATCAGTGTTTTGTGTTCGTGATGCGGCAAGCGGAAAGGTGCTGAGTTGTTCCTACTCGGTCTCCTAGACAGTCGGCAATCCCCGTCTCAGAAGAAACGTTCAGCTCTGACTCTCTTTGCATAGGTTTTCGTTATGATAGTCCCTTATATACAGCAGAGTTGAGACTGTTTTCTCACCTTTAGTAACAGTACAAACATATTGGTGTTGGAAATGTAGGTGAGAGTTTTTCAGTATCTCTTATTGCCATTGAATCTGGGAATGCTGAGAGACATGGAAGGTTGTGTTTTTTTTTTTAATATATATACATATACATACATATATATATATATATATAAAATATATATTGCATCACTGACTTCATTATTTTTTCCAGCAGAGGGAAAGTGGTTGCTGCAGGGCATTGCTTGAAAGGGTTGTTCAGAGCAGTAGTACTGCAAGAAGTTTGCATCTGGAACATAGAGTACAGTCTGAGCCAGAAGCCAGGCTTTTTTCACCACTGTTGGTGCAGCATTTTGCTCAATTGCAATGCTACTGGCACAGCTGCTGTTTTGTCAAGGTTCCATTACAATAAAATAAATCATTACAWTTTAGAAGTATTTCACATTTACTTTTAATGAACTTTGTTTTGTTGTGTTTTAGCCAATTTATTTAAATTAAAAACAAATTTAAAATGTAAAACCTAGTGGTGGGGAAATGATGAGAGCCCTGGAGGTCAGGCAGCCTCTGGAGTGGAAGAAAGACTCAGCTAATTCTGGCATCCTTTGTGGTAGTTTTACTGGGGTTTTGTTTTTACTTATCTGCTGCAATATAAGTCTCCTGTTTTAGTAATTTTATTATTAAAAAAAAAAAGAAAAGGTTTCTACTCTGAATCTAAATTTGCAGCTTCATGGACACTGAGTATTGCAGAGGGAATGTACAGACATGCACAGATTAACCTTGCACCTCTTTCCTCTAAACTCAATCTCTAGAGTGCAAGGATGCCAAAATCAGCTGGTGTTCTTTCAGGCATATAATTTCTCTTATTTTGGAATCTTCCACAGATGACTGAAAAAACAATGCAACTATTTTTATGGCAATGAAATGCTGATGTAAAATATCTATTAAGTGCTTGTCTAGRTTGCCAAGGTCCTGCAAATCAAGTAAATACTCCTAGTTTGTTGCAAATGTTGTTGAAGAATTCCGGCAGTTGGCTAGACATGCATTATGCAAGATGTGTGGTCTGTTTAACTAGAACGTAAATAATGTCTTCCATTTACTTCATTTTTTTAAAAAAATATATTGGAACTTCTGTATTTATATTAGGAAGAAATGAGTGWATTATCAACCAGCATAATTATAAAATTCTAGAACTAGCAATGTATAAATCACCTGCATATATTTATGCTTATTATTATTAATTCTCAAAAAATCCTGTTGCTTGAAATCAGTGTGGCTTTTTAGTACGTTCTCACCGTAGCTTAATGGGGACTGCGTGGTGTTATTCTGTGGCTAGAAAATGTGTTAATTCCAGCTCCATCGTGCAGTTTTCCAACAAAACACAGTGAACAATCTCCTGCTATTCTTYGCTTGATGGTGAAGCTTAAATCAATAGATCTGATGACCTGAAAACGGTTTCTTGGAGTGATGTATTTTAGAAAACTTTCCAAGAACTAAAAARGTCAACTCGAAAGGAAACTTTTTCTCAGAATCTGATATACTGAACTTGATTTGTGTGACTTGAAATGAGTAATTCAAAAATTTGTACTTGGATCTATTAACATAATAAATGTTGTTCATGGCACTGCCTTTCTTTCACTTGTTTTAAATTCTCCAGACTTGAATCCTGTGAGATGTGAACAGGCTTTGACATTGTCAATTAACTGAGAATGCTTTAAATTTACTACTAATTTATAATTCTTACCACAATTAACATATTTTACAGCAACATTTACCTGTCTGTTGTGTACTATGTTCTTCTATTTGCTCCCATCAATCAAAAAATAGTAGTTTTCTATTCTAGACAAATCACAGTACTATGCTACGTAAACTTTGTCAATGTGGATAGTAGAAGTTAAGCCTGAGTTTAGGAATGGTAAAAATGGACTTGGAGAGTTGAAATCAAAACTT